>NC_084793.1:284783437-285383437 GCF_963169125.1 Humulus lupulus
GGGTATTTTGGAGGAAATATCACACCGATGGCACATACAAAACCTTCAAAGCTAGAAGAGTAGCTAAATGGTTTAAACAAAAGGAAGGAATCGATTACTTTGACACGTATGCGCCAGTTTCTAGGACAACCACAAAAGAGTTTTGTTTGCCTCATCATCAATATATAACTTTTATGTTCATCAAATGGATGTCAAAACGACATTCCTAAATGGAGATCTCGATGAGGAGATTTATATGGAACAACCGGAGGGTTTTGTTCTAAGGAGAAATTAATGTAAAATGGGTAGGCTTGTTAAATCATTATATGATTTAAAATAAGCACTGAAACAATGGCATGAGAAGTTTTTTAAAGCTATTGTTTTTTATGGGTTTAGCCACAATAATGTGGACAAGTGCTTATACTCTAAGACTTGTGATGGCTATGTCATCTTGCTGTGTCTATCTATATATTCATGATTGTTGATTTTAAGTAATGAGATGAGTGACATAGTAGAAACGAAGATGTTTCTATCTTCCACTTTTTAGATGAAGGACCTTTGAGAGGTCGATACCTTATTTGGTATAAAAGTGAGCATAATTAGTGGGGGTTATGCCTTAAGTCAAGTTCACTTTGTTGAGAAAGTGCTTGACAACTTTAGTCATCTCAAAAACAAAGAGGCGAATATATTATTTGATTCAAGCATAAAGCTTGAAAAGAACAATGGTAGAGCGGTTAGTAAACTAAGTAGGTTTACTAGCAATCCAAGTATGGAACATTGAAAAACAATTGAGAGAGCTCTAGGGAAAAGGACCAAGCAGCTAGGCCTCCAATATTCAAAGTTCCTGAAGATACTTGAAGGATATTCCGAAGTGAGTTGGATATCAAGTGTAGGAGATAATCTCTCCACAAGTGGTTGGGTGTTTATGCTAAAAAGAGGAGCAATTTCTTAGGGCCCAAAGAAACAAACATATATTTCACTCAACCATGGAGAATGAGTTTATAGCTCTAGCGGCAAATGGCAAAGAGGCCAAGTGGCTTAGGGATTTCATGAGGAATATCCCAATGGTGATAAACAAGCCACTTTAGCTAGAACTTATAATGGCATGAGAAGTCTACACATATATGTCTAAGACATGAGTATGTGAGACAATTGATTTGAGGAGGAATCATATCGATCTCATATATAGAGACAAGTGAGAACTTAGCGGATCCATTTACAAAAACCTCTTGTGAAGATGTTAGTAAGTTCCACTTCAAAAGGGATGGGACTAAAACTCCTAGAATAAAATATTCACCAATGATGGCAGCCCATATCCAAACTTGTGAACATCAAGGGCAATGAGCTCAATGGGTAAGAATAAGTTATTGGGTGAATATTTTCAACTCTAACAAAGTCATGAGTTTCATCCAAGGATGGTTAGTGTTGGTTGCTACCGAGTGGGGGTTAAGCCTAGAGCTTTTAATGAAGTTCAGTTGTGTACAACAAGCATCTCTAAAGGTAGCAAAGATACTATAAGATATTCACCTATGTGAACTTAAATATGGTGCCGCCTCTCATGGGAGTTGGAGTTTCTCCCCAGAAAGTTCATGAAATGGATGAGCACAAGGACATGAAAGTGATAAGCACGACAGTGGGAAAATGAATGGTGAAGTGGAGGTGTGTGCGGTGTTACCAGACATATCATTAAGGAGTACTTGGTTCAATCTTCAAGACACAAATGACTTCGATAAGACTTTGTAATACTTTCACTAAGACAATGTTCAAATCGAAAGATACTTTATTTTATGCACCAAAACTGTTAAGCTAAGAAGATATGATTATATTTAACCAAGTGGGGGAATGTTGAGATTGATTAAATATAATGGTTAAGATGTTTACACGTTGAGGTGCAAAATACTTAATGGTTTTCACTTAAGGTGAAGTGAACATATGAGATTGTGTAGTGTACGCCCTGAATATCCACACACACTTTGGCGAGCTAGAAAAGGGCCTAAATCGATCTGCCACATGTCAACCGTCCACCCGGAGCTGTTTGTTACGGACCCCTAAACAACCAGCTCGAGTTGATGGATCATTTAGCTACTCCGTGCGTGGAGCCGTTGTGTCGATATAATAGAAGCCACGAGCTAGCGCCACATTAAGCTCGTGGTGCATCAGAGGTCTGACACCCCCGAATCCTTATAAAGTCAACCACGCAATATAAACGTGCATATACCAGACATCACGTGTCTGTTCTATTCCTGAATTCTCGGATACGCAGTATAAACATGCGTGTTCAGACGTCCCATGCCTGATTTGGGCCATGCGGCCCATTACCCATCTTTACATATTGATTAGACCACACTTCACTGTAAGGTTTAGGAATTAATCATCAGTGTCACATAAATGACATGATGGATGATTAGATCACGGGATGACCCCAATACCTACTCAGAGATCAATCTCCTATAAATACCAAAACCCTGGGTAGTGCAAGGGGTTGGCTTCTTCTTGTAAAGCAAACACTTTGTAAGAAATAGTAAGGAGATATCAATAATATCGACTGGTGGACTAGGGGAATTTTAACCTCCGAACCACCTAAAAAAGGAGTGACCATCTTTTCTTTGCAATTAGTTTCCACATTCTCAATTAATATCATTGTCATATTACGGTTTATCAATCAGTACTAATCCATCCTATTTATTCGTATAATTATCTGTTGGCGAAAAACCGCATCAACAGTTTGGTGCTTTCATTGAAAGGGTTTAGATTAGTGCTATCGCAAAAACTTGATCATGGTGGTTACTCGTTCGAGGCATGGTAACGAGGCAGATCAACATGGTGGGCAGGAGGCTCACCATGCCGCCATATCCAACAAACCAAACCTAGAGGTCCAGCAGCGGTCGAGAAAGCAGCCGATGGGCCATGACGACACCGGAAGTTCGGCGCCCCTACCGCCAAATCAGAACTCGGGTTACCTGACGGCGATAGAAATGGAGAACATTCAGTTGAGGAGTCATCTGTCCAAAGAGAATAAGCAAATCGAGGAGGTCTTGGATCGACTACCCCCTCTTGCAACCAACGTTAACGTTAGAAAGAGGCAAAGCAGGACTCACAAGTCCCGCAGGGACAGTCGGCCCAGACCTAGTCGATCGGTTAGAACCTCAACCCCGAGTTTTGCACCGATGTCGCACCATAACTAGGAAACTATGTTTGAGGAGTTTCCCAGGGCCAATCAGCAAGTCAGTCGATCAGTCAGAACTTAAAGTCCAAGTTCAGCTCCACCATCGAACGCACCTAGAAGGTCTCGTGGCAACTCGTGGAGGAGGTCCGGGAATAGCTCGCACAGAAAACCTGCTCCGGCCAGCCCTCCCGTGCCATGGTCAGACCGCCTGGCGCAAGAAGCTGGAGGTGGTAAGGTAGAACGACCGCGAGCTAGTTTGATCTGGCCAGACGGGACTAGGATCGCTTCACCAGTTAGGCATCCCCCTTCATCGATAAGATACCCATCCCCTCCTTGTCCTGCTCGAGATATTCCTGTGCACGGGAGCAGCAGAAGGAATCCTCCTCCCGCCGTTCCTTACCATCGCCTGCGAGCGCGCGAAAATGTCCTGGATTCTGACCCCCGGCAGCAGGCTCTAAGCTTTTCCAATGGGAGCTATTGGACCGAGAGCCACCAAAGTGGCAGATTCGGTGGAGACCTGCGCAATCATCTAAGTTCGGCGCAAAGCCCTCGGGCCGCCTCGAGGACCAACCTTTGAGATCGCCTCAACTCGCAGAGGGGGGATCCGACTAGAAATGAAATTCATCCTCATCGAGAGGATGGTCCTTCCGAAATACGTGACAATGGGAATGTCCCGCCAAACCAAGCTCAAGCTTTGAGGGACAATAACCTGCCTAACGTGTACAATGGAATGGGAGCTGTTGAACAGCCCCAGGACAACCAGGGGATCAAGGACCAGACCCTCAAAAGGTTAGCTCAGATGGAGGAGCTAATGAAGAAAATCTTGTCAGAAAAGGGCAAAGACGAGTATGAATCAGGAGACAAGCTTGAGCTTTTTTCCCCCAACATAGCAGCCACGGCATACTAGTCGGGTTTCCGGATGCCCCATCTATCCAAATTCGATGGGGATGGGGACCCATCGGATCACTTGGGGATGTTCAATACCCTGATGATGGCCCATTATATCGGCCCCGAGCTAAGATGCTTGATATTCCCTTCGACTTTGATCGGGCCAGCTAGGCAGTGGTTCAAGCAGTGTAAGAAACAGTCGATCAACTCGTGGAAGAATTTCTCTGCCGATTTCAAGAGGGCATTCCGAGCCTCTCAAGCGGCTCGCGTCAAAGCAGAAACCCTGGCGAATGTGAAGCAATAGCCCGGGGAACCCTTAAAAGCTTATCTGGGCAGGTTCGCAAACGTTGCGGCCCGAGCTAGGGACACGGACGATAGTTCCAAACTCATGGCTATGAGAACTGGAATCCTTGTTGGTTGCGGGCTGTGGAAAGAAATCCAGAAGAGAGGTGTTAGCACTATGGATGAATTCTTGAACAAGGCCCAGGAATGGATAAACTTGGAAGAAGCGCGAGCAACAGTCGTGGGAACCAGCCAAATCCCTGACCAGCCCGTTGGAGCGGAAACGGACGTCGTGAAAATGACTTAGACCGTTGCCCAGAATAACCAAGGGGGTGGAGGCAAGATAAAGGGGAACGGCAAGGGCAGCTAGCACGGTTCAAAGAAGAACAAGCCCAGGGAAAAGTTCAAGCCAGTCTATGCAGTTTATACCGAGCTCACAAACACTAGGGACCACATTTTCCTTGAAAATTCTGCTTGCCTTCCCTGGAAAAAGCCAGAGCCCTTGAAAAATCAGAAGGCCAAGAGAGACCCTTCCAAATTATGTCGATTCCACAACGACATCAGCCATAACACAGATGATTGTAGGCATTTGAAGGACGAGATCGAGACACTCATTAGAGCCGGACCTTTGGCTCAGTATGCGCGGAATTGAGTCCCTACCAGTCAGTAAGCCCCGGAAGCTCCGATAAATCAGCCCGGGGCTCGGGTAAATCAGGATACCACTCCTCCTATAATAGGAGGAGAGATAACCACCATCTCCGGAGGCCCTCATCTGGCAGGCACGAGGAGAGGTGCGCAGAAGAGATACGTCAATGAGCTGAGGTCCCACAACAGAGTTGAGTTTATCCCGGAGCAGCATCTACCCAAACAGCAGCGATTGGAGAGGCAACCAATCAGTTTTACTGAAGTGGACACTAGTCATGTCCAGTTCCCACATAACGATCCTCTAGTCATAACTGCCCAGCTCGCCAATCGGAGAGTTAGGAGGATACTAGTTGATAATGGGAGTTCGGTGAACCTGCTGTTCCAGTCCACGCAAGAGAAAATGGAGTTTTCTGTAGCCAAGCTGAAGGCCACCTCCATGATGTTGTATGGGTTTTCCGGCGAAGGGTCGGCAGCGATAGGAACGATCGAGTTAGTCATAACCTTGGGATAGGGACCCCAAATTGTCTCCAAACTCCTCGAGTTTGTGGTTATCGACTGTCCCACCGCGTACAACGCAATTCTCGGGCGGCCTACGTTGATGGCATTTGAAGCCATAACTTTGATCCCCCACCTCGCAGTCAAATTCCCCTCCTCTACGGGGGTATGTATGGTCCGAGGTGATCAGCCCACTACCTGGGAATGCTATAGCATTTCCATGAAGGGAAAATCATAACCCGAGCAGCAGACGACGACCATTCGGGGCGGAAGCGAGGAATCTCAGGAAGTAAGATCTCATCCTGGGATAGAAAAACCTCAGAAAGCCGATGGCATAGGTACTACCTTGAGCGATGATATCGACCCAAGAATAGGCGAAGACATATCCAAGCTCCAGGCCATCGAAGAGCTCGAAGAAGTGAACATTGATCCTAGAGACCCTTCGAGGGTGGTTAGGCTCGGGAAAAACCTTAGTAATGAGAGAAAGGCGGAGCTGCTGAAATTTCTACAAGAAAATCTAGACGTATTTGCCTGGTCTCATGAAGACATGATAGGAATCAGCCCAAGCGTCATCATGCATACCCTTAACTTGGATAAAAACATGCCTGCGAAGTCCCAGAAACAGAGGCGCCTGGGCACGACCCGAGTTGAGGCCCTAGAAGAAGAAGAAGTATCTCGACTTTTAAAATGCGGCTTTATTCGCGAGGAAAAATACCCGATCTGGGTTGCCAATCCTGTTTTGGTCCTGAAGCCCAACGGGAAGTGGCGGACTTGCATCGAATTTTCCGATCTGAATAAAGCATGCCCCAAAGATTGCTTCCCCTTGCCGAGAATTGACCAATTGGTGGATGCCACTGCGGGGCACGAGCTCATGTCTTTCATGGATGCATACTCGGGTTATAACCAGATCGCTATGAATCCTGTAGACCAGGAACATACTAGCTTCATGACCCCGACCAACATTGATTGTTACAAGGTCATGCCCTTCGGGCTGAAGAATGCGGGAGCTACATATCAAAGATTGGTCAACAGAATGTTCACTAATCAGATTGGGAAAAACATGGAAGTATATGTTGACGACATGTTGGTCAAGTCAAAAACTGCCGATAACCATGTTCCTGATCTAAAGGAATGTTTTAAGATCTTGAGGAAGTATGGTATGAGGCTGAATCCCCAAAAATGTACCTTCGGGGTTGCGACAGGAAATTTTTTGGGTTTCATAGTCAACACCAGAGGAATAGAGGAGAACCCTGATAAAATCAGATCGCTACTCGAAATGCCATCACCTTGGTCGCGAAAAGACGTCCAAAGTCTGACAGGAAGGGTGGCAGCCCTTAATCGGTTAATTTCCAAATCAACCGATAAGTGTTTGCCATTCTATAACCTGATCCAGGGAAATAAAAAGTTTAAGTGGACCGATGAGTGCAAGCGTGCCTTCCTCGACTTAAAAGCACATTTAGTCGAGCCGCTCGTGTTGTCTAAACCGATAGCAGGAGAGCCTATTTTTCTTTACCTAGCTGTCACAGAAGATGCGGTTAGCGCCGTGCTGGTCCGAGAAGAAGACCGGTCTTAGAAGCTAGTCTATTACATTAGCAAAAGGCTCCTCGGAGCCGAATCTCGGTATCCATTGATGGAAAAAATGGCGTTCTGCCTTATCACGGCCTCCAGAAAGCTTAGGCCGTATTTCTAGTCCCAGTCAATCCACGTCATAACCGATCAACCTTTAAGGCAGGTACTGCAGAAACCTGAGGCATCAGGACGTCTTTTGAAGTGGGCTATCGAGCTCAGCCAATTCGAGATACTATACGTACCACGAACTGCGATCAAAAGCCAAGCTCTGGCTGATTTCGTGGCAGAGTGCACTGGATTCCAAGAGGAACTGGTGCAGGCCTTGTGAAAAGTCTTTGTGGACAGTTTGTCTAATGATAACGGGTCTGGAGCTGGAATCATTTTGATATCCCCAGAGGGACATCGTTTCCACTCCGCGTTACAGTTCAGATTCGAAGTGTCCAACAACGAGGCTGAGTACGAAGCTTTATTGGCTCGGCTAAGGGTGGCCCGGGAGCTGAAGGCCAGGGCCATCCAGTGCTATAGCGAGTCCCAGCTCGTGGTAAACCATGTGTCAGGGGAATACTAGGCGCAGGGAACCAAGATGGCGGCCTACCTGGCCAATGTAAAGAAGGAGCTATCCGCATTTGAGTATAGCCTAGTCGAATAGATCCCTCGAGAGTAGAACGCCAATGTTGATGCCTTAGCAAAGCTTGCCACCTCCAGGGAGGCCGAAACCTTGAGCATGATACCGGTGGAATTCTTCAAAAGGCCAAGTGTAGGGGAGACTGCGAGAGAGGTCGAGAAGATCGACGCCAGGCCAACCTGGATGACTCCCATAGTCGAATACCTTACAATAGGAAAGTTACCTAAAGAGCGAAGCGACGCGAGTAGGATACTTTACCAAGCTCCAAGGTATACAATCGTAGACGGGACGTTGTACTGACGTGGTCTTTCTTTGCCTCTTCTGCGATGTGTTGTGCCAGATGAGGCCAAGACTATTCTGCAGGAGGTGCATGAAGGCTTTTTTGGGGATCACGCCGGGGGGCAAATCCTGGCCTTGAAAATATTGAGGCAAGGATATTATTTTCCCACTCTATCAAAGGACTCGATTTCTTACGTCCAAAGGTGTGACAAGTGCCAGCGGTTCGCCACGATCGCCCGAGCTCCACCAGTCGAACTGAAGATGATCTCGTCCCCGTGGCCGTTTGCGGTCTGGGGGATTGACTTAGTTGGTGCCCTACCCATGGGAAAAGGAGGAGTTCGCTATGCGGTAGTAGCTATTGACTACTTCACGAAGTGGGCAGAAGTGGAGCCCCTTGCGACAATAACAGCAAAGAGAGTCCTCGATTTTGTGGGTAAGAATATTGTCTGCCGGTTCGGGCTGCCGAAGAAGATTGTGTCGGATAACAAATACTAGTTCAATAGCGACCTCTTCACCGAATTCTATTGAAGACACGACATAATTAAAAGTTTTTCCTCCGTGGCCTACCCCCAGGCTAATGGGCAGGTCGAGGCTGTGAACAAGACGCTCAAGGTGAGCCTTAAGAAGAGGCTGGGTGAAGCTAAGGGAGTTTGGCCTGAACAGCTCCCACAGATGTTGTAGGCGTACCAGACCTCACACCGGACTTCAACGGGGCATACTCCTTTCTCCCTGACTTTCGGAAGTGACGTCGTCCTTCCTGTCGAAACAAAGATAGCCTCGAACAGAGTCCGGGCGTTCAGCCAAGAACAGAACGATAAATTGCTTAGCGCGTCTCTCGACCTAATTAATGAAAAACGAGAAGCTTCATAGCTGCAGCTCGTGCATTATCAACAAAAAAACACTCGTTATTTCAACTCAAGGGTCAAGAGATGCATCTTTAACTTAGGCGACCTGGTGCTCCGAAGATTCTTTTTAGCCAGTAAGGATCCCAAGGACGGAGCTTTGGGACCAATCTGGGAAGGACCCTACCAAATGATAGAGGTTGTGAAGGAAGGGACTTTTAAACTAGCTCGACTTAATGGAGAAATAGTCCCACGGACATGGAACGATGTACACCTAAAGAAATATTATCAATAGTCATCCTTTTGTTAGGCTTAATTATAAAAGCCACCCTGTTTTATTAAAAAATGAGAAGTATATTTCTTGTATCGTTGTATGTTTCCGTGTGCGTATAGGCTTGAAAGAGCGTGTTCCAAGTAACTGAGAAAGATCTCTTTCTGATTACTTGGGGGGCATATACCCCGAGAAGAAGGTCTTCAAAACTTAGAAGTTGGTTAAATTGATTAACCAGTGTTTTTTAAAAAAAGCACGAGGTATCGATAAAACTAACACGAACTAAGTTTTTAAATTTAAAAGTCCTGGACCCAACCAGGTCCTAAAACTTAGAGGTTGGTTAAATTGATTAACCAGTGTTTTTTCTAAAAAGCACGAGGTATCGATAAAACTAACGCGAACTAAGTTTTTAAAATTAATATCCTGGACACAACCAGGTCCTAAAACTTAGAAGTTGGTTAAATTGATTAACCAGTGTTTTTTCTAAAAAGTACGAGGTATCGATAAAACTAACGCGAACTAAGTTTTTGAAATTAATATCCTGGACACAACCAGGTCCTAAAACTTAGAAGTTGGTTAAATTGATTAACAAGTGTTTTTTCCAAAAATCACGAGGTGTCGATAAAACTAACGCGAACTAAGTTTTTAAATTTAAAAGTCCTGGACCCAACCAGGTCCTAAAACTTAGAGGTTGGTTAAATTGATTAACCAGTGTTTTTTCTAAAAAGCACGAGGTATCGATAAAACTAACCCGAACTAAGTTTTTAAAATTAATATCCTGGACACAACCAGGTCCTAAAACTTAGAAGTTGGTTAAATTGATTAACTAGTGTTTTTTCTAAAAAGCACGAGGTATTGATAAAACTAACGTGAACTAAGTTTTTAAATTTAAAAGTCCTAGACCCAACTAGGTTCTAAAACTTAGAGTTTGGTTAAATTGATTAACCAGTGTTTTTTCTAAAAAGCAAGAGGTGTCGATAAAACTAACACGAACTAAGTTTTTTACCAAACACATCATAAAAAATAAAATAGATTGAAATAAAACTCGAGATAACTGAAATCAATAAATTGTTTCAAGTAGAAAAACCTCGTGATGAATAGTTACAAAAATAAATAAAAATGAAAATACAAAAAATTCTAAGCCCCCCAGGCCGCTCCGAGGACGTCACCTCCTCAACATCCTGCTCGTCGGCAGCAGAGGTCTCCCCGGTCTCAGTCGCCACTGGCAGCTCCTTTTGCAACCGAGCTTTGAACTTCTCGAGGTAGTGGCCCCATGTGTCGGAGGCCATGAAGGAGAAGTTGTCGTCCTGGTTGAAGGCCCAGCAGTAGTACAACATACTCTCCATGGAGGATGCTAACACTTTCTTCTCCTCCAGAACGGCCGCCTCGGCCTCCAGCAGTTTTGCCTTGGCCCCCTTGAGCTTGGCCTGAAGGACTGCCGAGGCAGTTCTCGCCTCCTGCTCGCCTACCTGGGCAGTGGTAAGGGCAGCCTTCACTTCCTGCTCGCTTGCTTGGGCCACCGCCAAAGCAGCCCTGGCATTCTGCTTAGTCTGCTGAGAGGTGGCGAAAGCAGTTTGGGCCACGATCAACTCGTCCTTGACTTCCTCATTCCTGGACCTAGCCCGAGAGATGCTACGGTGAAGAGCCAAAACCGCCTACAAAAAACAAAGGAACAGTTAGACGCATACCCAAAAAGTAAGATATATATATATATATATATAAAGAAGTCAGGAAGAGTGCTTACTGTGAGATTCATCCCCAGGGAAGATTCCATAACGTTCTCAGGGCTCATCTCCTCAATTTCCCTTAGATTGGTGGGTTTGGCCTTGTAATAGTGCTCTTCTGAGTAGTTTTCCATTTCGTAGACAGTCCCCTGAAAAGTTTCTAGGATCAGCTCCAGATCTTGAGGGTTGATGGGGATGCAAACTGTGGCAGCGGGGGCCACTGGAGCTTGGGGACCAACTGGTGTTACCGGTTCCTGAGCAGGAGGAGGAGGAAGGCGAGGAAGGGTCGCAGTCGGGGCTGTCGCGAGCGCAACTCCTGGGCCCGAGCTTTTCCCCTTAGCCGGGGATTGAGAGACGGTTGCAGCCGGAGGTAGTGTTTTCTTAGAAGTAGGCCGAAGCCTCTTGACAAGGGGACCCTCGAGTGACTTCCCTCCTGGGAACATCGAGCGGATGTCTGGTTCCCCCCTCTGTGCCATCTCCTTGCCTGAAAAGAAGAATGAAAAAAACGTTAAGGGTGCATGTACGTTCTTCAAAAGAAAATTATTAACAATAGACATGCACGAAGTAAAAAATTCTACCCTCCGAGCTAGAGGAAGAGTCTATTTCCACGACCTCTGGCCTCGGAGCTGCTACAAGGGAAGGAGAATCTAAAACAACCACTTCTTGGATTAGGGGAGGTGCCGGATCTGGCTCTACCTCAGGACTAGATTCCTCCACATATTGCCTAAGTCCAGGGGCGACTATACCCTCTAGAAGGGAGGGCCACGACCTAAGATTGGTCACATACTCCTCAAAAAAGGCCGACCTAAAAGACAACGTGTTGTCTACTACTACGGTGCCCCTGGGACGACCCGCGTCATCCCGCAGCACTAACTGATCTACGCATTGGAGAAGGGTTATGTTGCGGTCTGGATCGTTTCGGTGGTGGTGCACGAGCTGGTTTGGGTTAAACCTAGCTAACCTAAGGTCTGCGATTGCCCTGTTTAGGTCTCGAAAGGGATAGGGGTTACCTTCGCCGAAGGGGCCGGCTGCTTCCCCTGATTGACCTCGATCAAAGTCAGGATCCCGAGCAGCCTCCAGAGCTCTTCTCTTCCGCACGAGGGGCACCTCGGGCTCATCTTCCTGCTCGTCGCTGTAGCCAGTCGCGACATCGACCTCAAGAATGGTCTCCATCACGTAGGTTGCTGGATGATTGGCCTGCGTCCTCCTCAACCAGAGTTTGGCCTACTGAGATCAACTTACACACCAACATCGTGTCGTCCGACACGAGCTGGCGATAGTCCTCACTAGGCGGAAGCCCTGCCAAGGTATCGTACTGACTCCCAAGGGTCACGGATTTTGCCGTCCTCGCAAAAATAGATGCACGACAATGTCCCAGTTAGTATACACACAAAAAGAAAAAAGGGGGGGGGGGGGGTTTAAATGCAGGCTAAGTATGGAAAGCTTACGAGGACGGTTGAAGTAATGGTACTCGCAGTTGCGAAACCCAGTCGACATGAAGAATTGGTCCTTCAAGTCGTTGGGATGGCTGGGCTGCTCGATGACTGCAGGAGAGTTCGGGAAGCGGGTCAGGTAGTAGAACCTGTCTCCTCGTCCCCGTTGATCCGGGATGGCTTTGAGGCAGAAAAATAAAGGATGTCCACTGGGGTAGGGACTTCCCACTCGTGTTTCAAGAAGAGATACCTCAGCCCTGCTAGCAGACGGTAGGAATTAGGAGGCAGTTGAAAGGGGGCCAGCTTCACGTAATTCAGGAAGTCGGTGAAGTACTGGTACATAGGGAGGAAGACCCCGGCCTTGAGATGTTTATCGCTCCAAGCCGCAAAGTCCTCATCAAGAGGCGTGCAGCTCCTCTCACCCTCAAGGGGAGGTCAAGCGATAAGGGCACCTGTCCCAACCTCGATGTTGTGGGACAGCGGTATCTTGTTAACCCTCCCTTGGGTCGTGATCTTCGAGACTATCCTCTCTGCCTCAAAGAAAGCGTCAGGTCCCACCTCGACCTCCTCCTCCACCGTGGGACCAAACTGGGGGATGGGAAACTCCACCTCGATCTCTTTGCCTATGATGGATTGCTGGGACGACGAGCCGGCCACACTTTTCTTGGACACATTCTTTCTGGGCCCCATCTGGTCGCCTAGCGAACAAGAACGAGGAAAAACTTAATAGGCGACCTAAAAAGTAAAAGAGGGAAAACAACACGAGAAGAAGTGACTTTTATACATGGGCTAAGGTAATCTCAGCCCGCGATGTGTGAAGCAACGCGTTGCCATAGTCACGCGCCCACGTTTCCAACGGATCCCTGATCTCCAGGGATCTTTGTGTCAGGAGGGTCAGATTATTGCTTGCCTTAGAGGGGAAGTTTTGAGAGGAAAACCACCTAGGAAGCGTGACCCCTAAGCTACCCGGTTTTACACCCTAAAAACCTTTCACCTTCCATATTCCGAATAGGCGTTTCCTAAAGTTACCAAGAAATTACCTAGTCATGAACACCACATTCCTAGACATGTTTTTAAATATAATCAATATGCCTAGAATCGAAACCTATGTGCCAAAAACCAGCCAAAAACAACCTATTGTTTACGACTGAGAAATAGGTTTGCCTAACAAAGAAACGGGGAAATCGAAACATGCAACGGACAGGGAACTTACATTGTATATTCTGAATGAAAGTTGCAGGCAGCGTAGGAGTTGGATTCCTGGTGGAATCCTTAAAGCTGGACTTCTGAAAGGCTCTTGTGGCAAGAATGTGGGGATTTTCTGGGATTATGACCAGAAGAAGAAGAAGAGTTTCTGAAACTCAAAAGAGAGAAAATAAGGAAAAAATTTCAAATGAAGAGTGACTAGTACTGAAGATTTCCAACCTTATATATACGTAAGAGGCATAAGAAAACGAGGGACCGTCTGATCAAATTACTTCAAGATACGAGGGTCATAACTCAAGAGACGAAACGACGGCAGAAAGGTGGCTAGGCCATTTAATGCAATTCTTGGAATCCGAATAGTCGCCAACCATAGCATTCCACTTGTCCGGTACCCACGTGGTGGGCAGGACATGAAGAGTCGAAAGGGAAGTTTAAAAGCCCTCGCTGTGAAGATCAAAGATGACGTCATAGGTCACGAGCAGGGGCTTGGGGGGAATATGTACGCCCTGAATATCTGCACACACTTTGGCGAGCTAGAAAATGGCCTAAATCGATCTGCCACATGTCAACCGTCCACCCGGAGCTGTTTGTTATGGACCCCTAAACAACCATCCCGAGCTGATGGATCATTTAGCTGCTCCGTGCGTGGAGCTGTTGTGTCGATATAATAGAAGCCACGAGCTAGCGCCACATTAAGCTCGTGGTGCATCAGAGGTCTGACACCCTCGAATCCTTATAATGTCAACCACGCAATATAAACGTGCATATACCAGACATCACGTGTCTGTTCTATTCCTGAATTCTCGGATACGCAGTATAAACGTGCGTGTTCAGACGTCCCACGCCTGATTTGGGCCATGCGGCCCATTACCCATCTTTACCTATTGATTAGACCACACTTCACTGTAAGGTTTAGGAATTAATCATAATCGGAGAAATTTTAGGACCACTGGAGGGGTCCAAAATCAGACAGGGTGGCGATGCATTGCCACCCAAGTGGCGTAGCATTGCCTGATGCTTAGAGTTTCAAAAACCCTAGCAGGCGATGCACTGCCTGCATGCAGGCGATATACTGCCTGGGCGGTCTTTTAGGGTCGTACAATTTACGTAAAATGCTCCAAATGATGTGTTTTAAATGCCCTAATCCTATTGGTTAGACTAATGTTGATGCTTACAGTATATATATATGGGTTATTAGAGTAGTAAAGTCTTGATCACACTTTCCAACTCTCTCTATAACCTCTCTCTCTCTCTCTCTATCTCTCTCTAACTCATCAAGCTTTGCTTGACTTGCATGAGTATTAAGGCTTGTTAAATCCAAAATCTCATTCTACTTAGTTTAAGCTTTAAGCAATAAGGGAAGGCATGGAATAGAGTTTTTTGACAACAATATTCTTATTGTGTATAAGCCTTAGAAGTTCCCCAAATTTGAAGACTCAAGTTGCTCTAAATCAAAGGTTCTATCTTTCTAACGCTAACTTTCTTTTGTGTTACTCTATTTTGTTTTCATTGTTAGCATTGATGATTAAATGTTTCTAAGTTCATCTTATCATCATTGAATCATTTAGTTTCTTATATTCAAATTTAACATTCATACCATGAACATGTTTATTTGATTATCAAGAATTGCATTCATACTTTGAATTTGGATCTTGATTAACGTCTAGGGTTTGTAATATTGCATTACTCCCATTATTCATTGTTGATTTGCAAAGTGTAAAGCCATATATTCCCAATATGTCTTCCTCCTAAAAAGGAAGATGAACACTTCTCACGTTTAGTCTTTAGGGGCTGAGTAATAGACCACTCAAGGCTCTATAGATACAAGAGCCTAGGCCTTCTAGCAGGGCATCACGATTTCACTTGCTAAACATTCTATCAAGCACTCACTCAAGAGCCATCAAATGCTCTCTAATACAACGTAACCAATCACTTAGATCAACCCATCGCCACAAATATATGGTACTGATACTTACTTTCTGTTTACATTTATTTACTCTCTATTTGAATGACTTATTGACTTGACCGTGTTCCAAGGTTTTCACAACCTTTCTTCATTTGTTCTACATGTTGTCAGTGCTAGTGATTCATTAATTCCCATCATTATAGATTTCAGCCCATCACAAAACAAAACACATTTAAAATACTATTTGTTTTTACAAAACATTTAAAAGAGTAATTAATACAATAATTTACTAAACAATAATTAAATAATAAGCTATAACAATTTTTCAAAAATAACCAAAAGAATATATTATTAGAAAAATAATGAAAATATTATATTACTAAAAGTATCTAAAATAATAAGTTACACGAAAATAACTCAAATAATATATGATTTTTAGTTTGTAACCAAAAATTAACTAAGATATTTTAAAATATACAACTAAATGTTTATTTTAAAAATAAATCAGATTTTTGTTAAAAAAATAAATAAATCATTGTCGCAATTATACTTTTTTTTTGAGTTATTTGTGCGAAAACCCCCCTGATTTTAATGGTTTGTTGCACATATACTCCCAATAAAAAATTTCGGTGAAAAAACCCTCTAACATTACCTTTTTGTTACAGTTGAGCCCTTTGGGCTATCAAATATCTGCTAGATCAGTTAAGTGCCAACAAGGACACACGGGCAACACCCTATTGGGTCACATGTTAAATTCTTAATTATTTATTGAAAAATTATTTAAAAAATAAATTTAATTAATTAAATAATAAGATTAAAAATTTAAAACTAATTTAACATTAAACAAAATTGTTTTCTCTAAAAGCTAGCATGATGACGTGACATAGATTATCGACACGTGACAATCGCAGGGGGACCAAATGACATTAACAATGTATCCACTAATCGATCCTTGGGAAAGATCGCACAAAGCATTCAAAGCTTTGCCACATAATAATTGATTGTAACATAGTTAAAAGCTTTACTCGGGAAGTCGACTTGAAGGCGTACTCGACTAGACTGGTCGAGTGCTTTACAAACACGTAGAACGACCAGCACAAGCAGATATTTATGAGATATTTATCATTTCAAATATAATGTACTATTTACATATTATTTTATTATTACTTGCAATGCAAGTCATGTTAGGCCTACGACCCATCTATGTAAGATTCATAAGCCTATAAATAGAAGGCTTAGCATATCATTATTCTTTCAACTTACATTTGCACTTTTATACACATAATATTGTATTCTCTTATGCTCATGAAACTCAGTTGGATTAGGTTTATCTCATCGTGGATTTGAGTCAAATAAGAATGCTTAAGTGGACGTAGGTCATTACCAATTCTTGGAGTCAAACTACTATATATGTATCATAGGGTTGTCTATAAATTTTCGCAACCCCCTCAACATGAAAAATCCACCCAAACCAAATCGTGAAAACCGATAAAATTTACAACCCGAAAAACTCGACAAAATTTTAACTCACCCAATTATTATATTGGGTGGTTTGGAAATATATCCCAACCTACTCAATATAACCCGACCCACCCAATGAACATTATTATTTTTTAAATATATTATAATTATAGGTGTTTACCGAGCTTTTCGGAAAATAGAATTATGAAAGATAAAAGAGCAAAAAAGAAAGTGTTTACTGAGTTTTTCGAAAACTAGAATTATGAAAGATAAAAGAGCTAAAAAGAAAGGATTTAAGATATGCAAGCAATGTTTTTACGTGGTTGGGGCATTAATAAGCCTTAGTCCACGAGTCTGTTGTATTAGAGCTTAGAGAGCTTTTGACAATGGAGTTTTCTGCAAATTTGAGCAGAGTAATTGCTTACAAGAGAAAATCTGGGATCCCCACTACAGTGCACAATTGGTCCTATTTATAGGCAGTTAGGTGCGATGGGCTTGGGCCAGACTAATCCTGGCCCAAGAGGGATGTAATAATGGTTTTCTCACTAATAGAGGCTTAATACAAAGGATGTTGCTAAATAATACATATTAATCAGGGCCCATTGGGCCGGCTTGGGCGTGGCCAAGCCGTACAATTTTCAATAGTACATAACCTCAGACTGGTCCGCGTGGGCTTCTAAGGGGATCTTGGGGATAGGATCTGTCAGAGTTGTGGCAGTACTGTTTCCTAGTAGCAGCGTACATTTCGCATGTAACCTCTTCTGCAGGTTAGTTGAGGAGACCAACTTCTGTTTTTCTTGGGAATCTATCAGCGTCAAGGAAGATCAATCTTACCCCATCCAGACGTCTGGTCTAGATTCCTTTACTAATGTCCTGGTTCATTTATCGGGGTCCTGGTTCATTCACCAGGGCTTGGGTTCATTCTTGACAAGGTTGTATTCCCAGACTCATGAGCTTGCCATCCCCATTGATATCCCAGAGGGTACGGATAGGTTGGGACCGGGAAGATGAGTTGGGCCTGCATCTTGGTCCCGGTTCCCTTGTCATGGTCGCGCCTATCAGACGTTGTTGGGCTTACTGATGATTGGGCCTTTAGAACTTTTGTAATGCCCTGGATAGCCAAGACCGTTACACTGTGTGTTTATAAAGGTGTAGGACTTGCTAATCAAGTCATTTAATTCAAAACATGTTACAGAAACTATAGTTGAACTAGGGTTAAAAGGTTTTGGTCTCAAAAACTGCGTTCTTTATAAATAATCACTTTCTATTTACATGGGATCCCAAAAGTAATAAGTTAAAGATTGTTTACAAAAGATTCAGGTTCTAAATACAATGATTAGCCATACTAAGGCAAAGCAGACAGTTAAGCACATCCTATCCTGTTCCACTCCTCAGTCGTGGCGGCCGAATAGTCGACCATGTACATTCAGCCTTGCAACCCTCCATATCAGGATTGGTCCAACTTGCCTTTGACTTTACCTGCACCACGTAGCACCCGTGAGCCAAGGCCCAGCAAGAAAACACAATAACAAAGCACAATCAATCAACAGACAATCAGATATCTCATACCGCATAAGCATGTACTCAATCAGTTTAAGCATTCATGATAATCAAGTATTTATCATACCAAGTATATCAATTCATATCAATAATCAATCCACATATGATAACTAGGGTTAACGCCCTTAGGCCGCACCCTCTATTTATCCCACTAACTCCATCCCACTTAAACCGAGCTCAGTGAATATTAAGTTGTCCTCGGCTACCAGTGGCCGAGCCGCGCCCTGTGCGCAAATATAATTTACGGCACCCTTAGGCCGTACATCACATGTCCCATGGCGTAATACCATCTATGCCATTATACAGTTAATGGGAGCACTTAGTCCCATCATAAACACATAATCAGGTGCAGTTTTCTTACCTTTGGTTTTGCTATCTTTGTTCGATTTGAGCCTCAAGCACGATCCCTCTTGAGCCCTAGCGCACACCTAGTCACAACCATAGATAAAAATCATCACCAAATCTCAAGTCCAAAACCTAGCCTCGGGACCAATCCTGAGCCCTCGGGAAGCCATAATTCCACCAAACGGGGTGGTGGAATCAAACCCCAAACCCCTGGGCAAAAACCCTTGAAAATAACCCAAAATCCCTTTTCTGGAAATAGGGTAGCGTTACATCGCTCTTTGGAGGGTGCTACAGCGCTACAAACAGAACCAAAAACACCCCAGAGCACTTGGCTTAGCGCTACAACGCCCAAAGGCTAGCGTTGTAGCACTAGTCACAGAACAAGACCCCTGCTTTTTTTTCCTCCTTCGATTTTCCCGAGCCAAACCTTACCAAAACATTTCCAAACTTCAACCAAACTTAAAAAAAATCTTATCAACATCCTCCACTCATCCCAAGCATCCCAAATACACATAACCCAATCACATGCATCCCTAAACAAAGAATTCACCATGGCTGGACCCGAAACTCCGAAACTCAATGAAACCATAGAGATCACAAAGCTTAAACTTGAGTTCCTTACCTCTGATGGATGAGCTTAGCCTAGGTTGTGTCCCACTCTTTCTTAGCCTTCTCCTCCTTAAATCTTCAGCCTCAACTCCCTAGAATTCCTACAGAATTTTGCTTAGGAAAAACTAGCTCAACATCAATACTAGAAACTGAAAACTACCCTGAACCTTACCTCAAATAAATGGATTGCCCTTGCCAAATCCTTGCCAATTCTTCAGGCCAGATCAAGGACCTTAACCTCAAGCTTCTATTCTGACTCTCCCTGAGTTTCTGCTCCAAAGACCTCAAGAATTGATGGAGAAGAGCCTAAACCGATGGAGAGAAAAACAGACTTCTAATTCCCTTTCTTTTCTTCTCTTCCTTTCTTTTTTTTCCTTCATAATTCCAGCCCCTTCTACATATTCCACTAAGTATAAAACCTTAATAATACTTATTCCTTAAAAGCCAAATGACCACAATACTCTCCCATGATTTCCTAAGCCTTTTAACCCACCTAGGGGCATTTTGGTCATTTCACCCAATTCCCGCTAATTCCTAGAGTGTCTCTAATATTTATCGCTTACTTCCCAACTCCTAACTAATCACCAATCACATACCTCAATATCAAAACTGACCCCCAATATATTCTCTAAATTCCCATAAATATCCCCAGGCTTGCCCTGAGCAGGGTATAAATCACCGCCATGACTTTTTCGCTAACTCGCTCACTAGGATCGCCTTGAGTCACTGATTATAAATATATCCACATAATAATGTGGTCTCAATAATTTATCACAAATATATATACAGTTATGCCGTCAACGGGCCAAAATTATGATTATGCCATTCTAACCTAATCAGGGCCTACATGCATACTAATACACATAGTCATGCATCACAGTTATTCAAATAATCATATATCATGCGTTTAATCATTAAATCACATATAATCCAGTTATGCCCTCCCGACACACTAATCAAGGCCCTTAAGCCTTATTAGTAAATTTGGGTCGTTACAACTTTCTACTTCCTTGTTCATCGGGTTCAGGATGGGTCCGGTTCTCTTTAAATGAGCATGTAGGCCCATTGCATCACACCACGTGTTCAGGGGGAAAACAGGGATAATAATAGGATTTTTCTTGGTGTGGGCTTATGAAACGTCTGCACCCGTGCAACTCTTTCTGTGAGTTTTAATTGGTTGAAATTAAAATATAATCCCACGTTGATGATTGTTATAATAATTATGGATGTATTTGATGGATTTTCAGTCTTTTTGCATTTGTTTCCCAATGAATCACGTGAATGGAATCTTAAAACTGATATCTCTGTCTTTTTTTAAAGGAAACTGAAACCTAGTAATGGATTATTATAATTTATATGTCATGTTCTTTTCCAGCCTGTGTATTGGTTCATCATTGTTGACCTAAGGATATTTTTCATTCATCCCAACTTAACAAAACAAGTTCAACTTACCATATTACTAGAGCGGGTATCAAAAGTAAAACTACCAAAATGCAAACAAACAATCTTCCCACTACTAAAATCCCAGAACCAACTAAAGTGAACAACTCTTTCTTCTTATTTTTTTTTCAATTTCCTTATGTAATGCATCAAAAGAAATCAAAAGGTTAAATCAGAAGAAAAAAAAGAAGAAGAAAGCAACAACATTTCTTATGATTTCAACCCAACTCTTCCATTTCTCTTCTGTTGACCCACGATTTGGCCAACGACATTGAGTCAATAAAACGATATATAGTGAGAAGTGAATGTGAAAATAAATAATGACACCAAGAGTTTTATAGTGGTTTAACCCTAGATTGTTAATAACCTACATCCACTTTAGTACCTTTATTTATGTAAAATTCTCAAAACCCTTGATCAGATGAATTGGATCAACTGAGTTTTGTGAGTTTAGAGAGTACAAAAAACTTTTATAAAAGCACATAGAACTATGAATTCTCCCGAAGTTTAAGAATTAAAACATAAGCAATAATGATTAACTAATTCATCTATTTATAGACTTAGGAACGTACATAAATGGGTCGTGGGCCTTACATGATTTACGTAATAAATGATAATAAAATAATACAAGTTAATTGAATATTACATAATATATCTTATCTTAAATAATTTTGAGCATTCTTCGCCTTTTATTCGAGCAGCTTTGGTCCTTCCCAGCGACCATCCTAATCAGTAACTACCTTACTATGCCTGTAGATCCAATTAGTAAAAGAAAATGAGTACTCCTGTCTGGTTGAAGGTCGACCAAGTATTCATTAACTATGCTGCCATGTCATCATGCTAATTTTTAGGGAAACATCTTCCATTCTCATCATCATCATCATCATCATCATCACCATCACCATCATCATCGTCACCATCACCATCACCATCACCATCACCATCACCATCACCATCACCATCACCATCACCATCATCATCATCATCATCATCATCATCATCATCATCATCATCATCATCATCATCATTATATCAAAATTCATCCCTTGGAAAATGATATTAACACTCAATTTCACCCCAAAAATCAGTTACCGCCATACCCATCTCTCGTTCTTGTTCCTAATGATCTAACGATCCCCCCTCCTACAATGACATATAAGCATCCCCTCCTACACCCTTTGATGGTGTTTTGGTCAATTTTGTCTCGACCTAAATCGGAGAAAAGAGTGAATATAGTTGGTTTAACCTTGATTAGCTAAGTCTCGAGGGCCATGGGTATTAACCCAGAAGAAGAAGTAGAAAAATTTGAATATTGAAATGGGTATTAAAAGAAGTAAGAGAGTGATAAATAATATGAATAGTTGAAGTGTGGGCAGAAATTGATATAAATACAAATCCACCGCAGGTTCCGTGTGCAGGGAATTACTTATACAAGATCTTATTTATGTTCATGTAAATCATATATTAAACAAATTAATATAAGAAAACCTAGAACATGTTTCTATAATTGAATTTAAACAGAGATAATGATAAGAACACTTACATTATATGCAGCGAAATGAATAAGTCATTCCTTCAGTTTCTCTAACCCTTGTATCCTTTCTATCGCAAGGTATCTCCAAGAAACTGAACTGATCTTCAAATTTCTTCACAGTCTTCCACCGTATCATTAGAATCACCTAGACCAGAGTGGAAAATTCTCAACACATGAGATAGATACAGAGAGAAGAAGAGAATAGAATATAGAGGCTTAGAAAAAGACTTTGGTTGTAGAAAGAGTCTAAAACCCTAAAGTATCAAAACTAGATCTTCTGATCATCTGTTTTCAACTCTCACTTAGCATTCCTTTTAAATGATAAATTAGGTAACTTATTTAATTAAAAAATCAAACAAATAATGGGCAACGACACGGAGTCAAATATACGACAAAAGGTAAAACGACAAGTAAGAAAGATAATCTAATGGAAGAGAAGAACACACCAAGGATTTATAGTGGTTCGGCCCCAAAAGATGGTAATGACCTACGTCCACTTAGTGATATTATTGAGATTCAATCTCAAAGTAGTGATCAAAGAACTAGGGTTCTTGAGTTTCACAAGCTTTGAAAGAAATACAATAAAACGATGGATAATTGCACTATAGCTCTCTCTTTTTCTCTATCTTAGCAAAAAGATTCAGAAATCAAGTCTATTCCTTAAGCTATTTCATGCATATTTATAGGCTCAAGGAGGGTTACATGGGCCAATGGGCCATATCTTTCCTTAATAACCACGTATCAAGGTCATAATGAGGAAATATTCAACGTATTAATTGTAAGATTACAATTTAAGAAGGAAATAAATTAGGTTATATGACCAGCCTGGTCGTATCTAAAAGTTAACCGTTGGCGAAGCGATGTGCCTCTAGTCGATTGTCGAGCAGTACTTCTGCCACGTGTCAACTACGTAGGAGAAATCCTTGCCACGTCATCAGTAGCCGTTTTTAGGGTAAACAGGAAATTACAGCCCTTAGGTTGAAATTCTCATGGGCTATAGGCCCGTGAAATTTCCCATTTAATAATAAGCTCGTTGGACTTAAATTCAAGGCCCGTATTATTTTCTATTGATTAAATAATTAAATAATTATTTAAATCCTTTAGAAAAATTAATTATTTATAATTTCAACCTTGATTCAAATTTATTTATTAATTTAGACACCAATTTGTCTCAATTAATAAATCTGCCCTAAAGTCTATTTTCTTCTCTAAATTGCATAACTCTATGAAATTATCCAAAATTGACATGGTCAACTTTGATAATTCTAATTGATCATTAAATCAATTAATTGAGACTATCTAGATGATTTTATCCAAGGTTATGTGGGGACCATGGGCCTATGAAATCAAGTTCCAATAAGTTATCATAAATTTAACAAAAAAATTTACTAACTTATTAATTTATCGTGACTCAACTAAAGACTCAAATTGCATTCTTGAATTCATAGAACGCTCTATAAGAAATATAGATACATTATTAGTTATCCATTGTTACAACCATAATTATCACTCAATCCTTTATAGACCGTTTACAAAGACTCATTGTATTTTATCCTTAAAACACTTAGTTCCTTGTAAATGATATTTCAGTAAACTAATATTAATTACTGAAATGAGATCTCGATCATTTAGCACCTCAAACCAAACTAAAAGGAAACCATCGTTTTACTTCTTCATCAGAAGCTATAGAGTTCATATCTATGATTAACACTCCCACTCAATTATACTACCGAGTTCCCAAGATGTAAGTATGGGCTAGTCCGTAGGGTGTGATAATGAGATGAGAGATAGAGAGAGAGGCTGGGCTGGGGGCTGGCTGTGCCTGTGTGAGAGAGACGGAGAAAACGAGACAGAGAGAGGTTGGGTTGGGCTGGCTGCGTGAGAGTGAGAGAGAACGAGAGAGAAGCTGCGTGAGTGAGTGTGAGAGTAGAGAATAGAGAGATACAGAGAGGATACGAGAGGGGTTGGAAAGAGAAGTTTAAGTTTAATTTTTTTAAAATATAAAATAGGTATATAATTATAGGGTGTTTTTGTAGTGTGGGTGTACAAAACGCCTGCACCGGTGCAACCTTATTTGTGACCATTAAGATTCAAATCAATGACTTAAATTAGTGGGTAACACGGTGTTAGGGTTTTATGCCTAATTATAACCCAATTTCTTTGTAATCTCATTTTTATTATCAATAAAAAAATAGAAATCAATTTTTGATTTGCTCAATCACTTTGCTCACATGTTTATTTTCATGATTATTTGTTTAATATAAACTTCTATTAAATCCTGAGCATATAGCTAATAATATTTATAGTGACGTAAGCACATTGGAATTTAAATATGATTATATGTTCAAAAAGAAGTTAGTCCTAAGATTAGTCAGTGCACAAGATTTACACTGACTTGCCAGTCTACAATATGATTTACTTACACATTGTAGTATATGTTCTTTCCAGAACATTAGCAAAGTAGATGAGATCAGATGTATTTGTTACACCAGACTGGACCGATATTGACAATAGATAAGATAATAAGACATAACGTTATTATTTATTCTATTCATATCACATTGTTAACCATAGGTCAAATCAATCTCAATTCTGAGTGGTTAATATTCTAACTGATTGTATTATTTGAGTTCTTTGACTTGTTCATTACCAGCTTATCTCGTTCTATCTCTTTCTCTCATCTCATTATCATAAGTCTGTTTAGCCAACCAACCTCTCTCTCTCTCTCTATGTCCTCTCTCCCAACTCCCAAGCCCAACCAACAACAATGCACCCACCATCACAAGCCCAACAACCTCTCCATCATTCATTCCTTTCGGCTTTCTCCCTCTGACTTTAATTAGTAGCAAAGTACCCACCAACAGGTCTCCTCCACTATTATCTCAGCAACTTGCACTCTGAAATAGGTATAGAGTTTTCTTTGTATTCAACTTCAATTTTCATTTGCAACTTGCACTTATAATTGAAATAGACAATATAGAGTTGAGTAGTGGGTTAATTTATGATTTATATTTTGTGAATAATTGATGTGGTTACTGGTTTATATGCTCCTTAATTTATTGTTTCCATTGAAAAGATTCATTTGGTTTGGAGTTTGGATATTTTTTTCACAATTTTTATTTGGCTCAGAACAAAATGTCTTACATATAAATTTGTATTTATAATCTTTTCTGTGTAAAAGATGATGTGACTTTTAATGTTAACATGGGAAATATGCTTGATAAACTAGTAGGAAATTAAGTGTATTTCATCTTTAAATGCTAATATATTTTGTTGACTGCCTTTTTTGCTATCAATCTTAAAACGAGAGATAAAGAAATAAATAACAGGAACACAAGGATTTTTACGTGGTTCAGGTTATAAAAGAACCCTAGTCCACAAATCTCTGGTATTAAGAGGATTGGAAGCTTGTTATTGTAAGTTCCAATGGTGTATTCTGAGGCAACGTTTAGATTGCTTTGAGTACAAGGTGTTTTCTCTCTAAAAAATCGAACCCTTTACAATGAGACTCTCAACCCTATTTATAGAGGTCGGGGTCATTAATACTAATTATCAATAATTAATACATGTTCTTCCCATTATTGGGGGATTAATACCAATTCAATGAATTGGGCTTCATTGAATAGAGACCACAACCCAAGCGAGATCCGTGGGGCCCACTGCAAAAAGGTACCTACTTTATGGGGAACATGCCCCATGTACTATCAGGGCGTGCTGTAAGTACTTCCATGTCAGACTGCGTAGTGGGAGTGCGAATTGCCAAGTCGTACACTCGACAACACTGTAGACGGATCACCAAAAAGGTTGTCAGACGATCCTTTAGCACTGTAAACCTACAAATACTAACACCAGGTGCCTATCTTAGGTTCGAGGACCTGAACCTCGGACCTGGGGGATGACTGAGGAAGAACTAGTCATAGTTGCTTCACTTGGAGAACCTCCATCTCCGAGGACAAACTTCGGAGGGTACTCTAACTCTAAGGCACCCACGACCTACTAACTGTCAAAGACAAGGCCTCACCTAGGAGGATCCTCGCCCCGAATAGAAGCCTCGGGGAGTAACATACCCCGTCGATGTATACGATCATCTGAGCTAGTCACTGTGAGTTTCCACATGTCAGAGGTAAAAATTCGAATAAAATTTTCCCCCAAGTCTCTACTCGCCCTCGAGTAGTGGAGACTTAAATTAAGAGTGATTTGAAAAAGTGGAGGGAAAAATGTTTGGGCTTTCCTCTAACATCACTCTGAAGAGCAAACCCACGTGTCAATGCCCCATTGCTGAGCCCATCAATCTGTGCATTTAATTAGGGGTCAACTCCGAGATCCCAAACGTCTACTATGCACCCGAGGTGTCCTTTCCCAAAGAAACAACGATTGTGATCCATGTCTTTTGAACCCTAACCGTTGGATCACCCTCGTGATCTTACTAGGAGAAGCCATCCGACAGTCATGGGAAAGTTGCTTCCCCCCTAAGTTTTATTGGGTATAAAGCCCAGAAAAACCATCTTTAGTCTCACCCCGTAACCATATGAAAATTAAAAAAAAAAACCTCTCACAGAACACCTTCTTCTCTCTCGCCCATCCATTATCTTCAACCCTTTTTTCCAGGAGCTCTGGATGATTGGTGTGAATCGTCTTACTTCTGGGTAGACGACAAGCAATACTTTAGAGTTAGGACTCACCTTAGTACCAACCTTCGTTTCATCTCGGGAAAGTGGCTTTGGTCTACCTTTCTGCTTGTGTATGTTTGAGGTTTTTTATATATGTTTAGGAACGCCAGTGGTATGGTATTGAGGAGTCTGTTTATGGTTTTCACGAGTCACTTTAGGCACATTTCGATAATAGAGACATTCAAAAAGGCCTTCATTTTGTGTCATTTCGATATATTTATGTCACTCCTGCATTTTTGGGCCTGTGACCGGAATCTGGGGAATTCCCAGTTTCTGATAGGTTCATCCCCTCCGGTCTCTCTTTAGGTGTCACGGATACCCGTATTTCCAAAATCTCCCCATTCTCCCCGAGCAATATCCTTATAGTCATCTGTGTTTTGGCCATCTTTCCTTCGGTCAGAATACTAAATGCTTGGTTTTTATCTCAGATGTTCGAGGAACTCCGATAACTACACGAACACGGATTCTACCTCTTTGACCAAGATATTTTTGACATGGCCCGAGAACAAGGAACTTTTGGGGACAACGCAAGGGTGGGAGCCCAAGAACCTACCAGGGAGTTGGTCGTTTGCCCTGATAGTCAACTAGCGGAGAGGCCTGAAACACTTGAAGGACGGGGGTTGACTGTGGAAGAAGCCAATAGAGCTCTGATTGCACACCCTACCCAGATGTACGAGGGTGATGGGTTCGAAGGGGAGGATTACCATACCCTACTTTGACACCCCGATGCCATTGAGGCCATCATGAGGCACTACTTGGTTGGGGACATGTGTCTCATCCACCTCTGTTGGCAGTCTGAAAGAGCACACCGCAGTGTCAACAACTTGGGCGCTTGGAGCCAGGCCCATTTGATGGCAGGGGCAACCTTACTCCTCAAACAATATTTTGTGAAATTTTTGAAGTTCGTGGGGATAGCCCATTTCCAGCTTTCCCCCAATGACGACAGAGTGCTCGTGGGGATGTACATTCTATATTGGAAGCAGAAGTGGCCCGAGCCTTTGTCGGCGGAGATCCTCTATTTCTACAGCTTCCACACCAATCCAAGGAAGAAGAAAACCAACCAAGACAGGTACTATGCTTTGACAAAGTATGCAGCCTCGTCACTCAACTACAAGGCTCCTCACCACAATGAGAATCATTCTCAGGACTACAAGGACACCTTCTTCACGGATGGCTTTCTGACTTGTAGCAA
The DNA here is from genome assembly GCF_963169125.1 of Humulus lupulus. Lineage (NCBI taxonomy): Eukaryota > Viridiplantae > Streptophyta > Magnoliopsida > Rosales > Cannabaceae > Humulus > Humulus lupulus. The sequence continues at coordinate 284,811,559 of NC_084793.1, forward strand.
TCTGACCTTGATTCTTGACTTCGCTAGGGTTGGTGAGTATCTTCCCAACCATTTTATCTTTCATGTTTTTAGGGCTCTTTTGTGCTCGATACTTAGTCAATTATTTTGAGTAGGCCCTTTCTGCCAAACCCACTACGTCCAAATCTTCGAGGACCATATCCAGGTGATGAAGGCTCTTCCTGACCGAGATTTGGACCTTAGCATCCTGGTAACTGAAGCCAATCTCATTAGGTCAGGGCTTCTCAGCGTGGAACAACGAATCAGCAACCTAGAGTTGACCAAGTATCACCATTCCAAGAAGTCTCGGGAGTTAGCATCCCGTCATATCAACTACATAGATGGGCTGGATCAGAGGGCTTTATAGAAGCAGCTGGCGGAGGAAAGGTTGGAGAATATGCATGCCGCGGAAGAAGCCAGAGAAGCCCAGAAGGATCGGGAGCTTGAGGAAGAGCTTTAGACTGGGATGGAAGCCTCTCACATCGCTCTAGGTAAACTACCTCTCACCTTCTATTATGCTCCCTGGGTAGGGGATTGGATAAGTCCCGAGCATGTTTGGGCCTCCCCAGCTCTCCTTCGTTGTGGACAGATTTCACATCAACGCTAGACTAGGGAAGTATTTCAAGATTATATAGATTTAATAGACGTGTATCTCCACCACCCGAGTAGACAGTCAACTCCTCGGGAATTTGTACCCCTAGACTGAGTGATGTCTTTCAACTCTAACTGGTTTTGCCAATACGGCACCAACATGAGTTGTGAGGTCGAAAATAAGATAAGACACCCTCATTTCCTGTACCGAGGCTTAACTCACGGTGGGCCTCCGAGTAGCTTATGTTATTGCATTAATTTATTGTGGGGAAATGCACTAACTATTTGATTTAATCTTGCAGCTCACATGGGGTTAGCTGATATTTCCCGGTTCGCCTTGAGGCTCGGAGCACCCCTAAGCTCTTCGGCGGGAGAGGGGTTGTCACGCCCTCGGGAGCATCTAGAACCCTCTCCTCCAGCCAAGAGGTAGAGAGTTCTTACTCCCCCTGTGGCCATTCCTGAGGTCGACCTGCCCCCGGTCTTGGAGATCCCGTCTTCACCCGAGCCAACTGGGTTACAACAACGAGGCTTCTCTCATGGCCTCATGTCGGTATGCTTCTGTCTGGGTAAGTCATTCATTCTCACGTTCTAATTCAATTCAGCAATGCTTTGGGCTAACCTTTTCCTTTTTTACAGTCCGCCTTGGCTTGCCAATGCTTGGGGGACATCATGATGGAAAATTCATACGAACTCCAGAGGCCCCAGGAAAAGATAACCTCCCTCAAGGAGAAAATCCAAGGCCCTTAAGAAGAGCTCGCCCGAGTTTAGGCTGCCCTAGAAGCTGAGCAAAAATGTTCTCTAGAGCTTGAAGAGGTTGTCCAAAATGCCACCGAGGACATGCAGTGGACCCAAGAGGAAACGAAGACGGCCACAGAGAGTATGTGCCGAGCCCAAGAAGAGGCTAAGAAGGCCACAGTCGAGGTCGCACAAAGGGTCTTTAAAAACTCCCAGCTTCAGGAGCAGGCTAAGGAGGCTATCGACCAAGCTGAATTAGGGGAGAGAAAATCCCTCCAAGCCGCGGAGATGAACAAGTCCTCTCACAACCAAGACCTGGTATCACAACCAAGTCAGGTGGATAAGCTGAAGAAAGAAGTCGAGTCCATCGCTAAGGATTCCTTCTACAAGGCCTGGTATCACAACCAAGATATGTGCTTGGATTTCACTAGAGAGCCCGAGAAGTATAGACTCCTCTTCGAAGAGCATCTTTGAGCGACCCAGGTTGCGGAAGCGGCTTTAGCTACCGAGGCGACCCATACCACCGAGGACATTCAGTCCACTGAGGCAACCATCCTTGCTGAGGCAACTCAAGCAAACAAGGCACCCATCCTACTAGAGCGGCCCAAACTATGGTTCTCCCGGTAGAGGGTACCCCGAGAACAGACCTGATAATCGACCTGGTGGAAGAGGTCCCCAAGAGTCGTTCATAATTTTTTTAAGCTGAGTAGGCTTGCGTGCCATATCTTATTAGGCTATAAACAAACAATGCTCGAGCCCCCGAGCACAGTTTTTATTACTTTCCTGTTTAAGAACTATGTAGCTTGCCCTACATTTTACTCTGGTTCTTTTAGTTCGTCGTAATATTGTATTCATGAGAACCAAAACATTAGGTTCTGCCTTGTTTGGTTTGGATTTATTAATTCAACGTAACCTAAATGCCACGAGAATAAGCACTCAAACCACGTTAAACACTTGGTTCTATAAATTCAACGTAACATGACTACCATGAGAACAAGAACTCAAACCGTTTTGAACACTTGGCTCTATAAATTCAATGTAACATGATTGCCACGAGAACAAGAAATCAAACCACTTTAAACACTCAGTTCTATAAATTCAACTTAATATGAATGCGATGAGAATAAGAACTCAAACCATTTTAAACACTGGGTTCTATAAATTCAACATAACATGACTGCCATGAGAACAAGAACTCCAAATGTTTTATAGGTGATTCCAGCGTTTAGTGACTCTTGTAGGCTCATCGTCCTTGAAGTAACTTTAATGTGAAATTTACCATCGGTCTAACATGGCCAACCAGCTCAAGGACCTCAGCCTAACTCGGTGTCCTCCTGTGTCCCCGTAATCCAAAGATTTGGCCTTTCAAGGGTCCTTGCATACGAAATCGCCTGCCCCCCAAGTACGCATTATTCGAGAAGTCAGTCTGGGGCTTCAACACTACCCTCTGATTGCATATCTCTCCGCTTCCAAGATCCTCTCACACTTCCTCGGGCTCGGCGTCCTTGGGAGGTGATGTTAACGTGGTGTCCAATCACAAATGGCTCGGGCACCTGTCCTTATCTGGAAGATTAGGATTCTGTTATTACTCCTCAGGAGCGCGCTGTCCTTGGGAGGTAACCTAAATCTCTAAGATTGCGTTATTGGACTTTTATGCTGGGTTTTCTCTGGGTTTCCTATGGGATCAAGTGACATTAGAGGTGCTTCACTCGTCGACTATCCAAGCTCCCCATGTCACGGATCTCCCGAACTTGGGTCCAAGCTCCTCGGGTGCAACATCCACAGGAGGCGTCCTAAGTCTACCATGAGACCAAGTACGGGGGTACTCGGCCTTCCATTCACATCTCGAGATTAAGAGACTTGGTCAGAACTCCTCGGGCTCAGTGTCCACGGGAGGTGACAAAAGTCTATTCTTACGCTACTAAGATTGTCTAATTTCTAGGGGTTAAGCTTATTATGCTTAGTCTCCTAGGTTAGATTCAATTATTTTCCTAGGATTTTCTATTCTTGGGGTGGTGACGCTAGGCTTACTCCTCTTGACAAGCTTAGTTTCCTAGGTCGTTCCCTGTGAGGCGCAATGTTGCCCTAACTCCATGCCCCCCAAGTGATCAGAGACTAGTCTGCGATCACTTGTCCGGGCGAGCGGGTGCTTTTACATAGCATTAAAAGAATAAAGGAAACAAAAAAAATACAAGCAGACAATAAATTTTCATGTTTTACATACATGGTTTTAATGTTTTACATACATGGTTTTCATTAAATACGCCTGAAGGCTACAAGGAGTACTACAGAAATAAACAATGTTTGCTACTCATATTATTGGTAATACCGACGAAGATACTCGGCATTCCAGGTGTGAGGAATAAGATCCCCACTTAGTTGGGCTAACTTGTATGTTCCCAGACACACAATACTCTTGACTTGGTATGGGCCTTCCTAGTTAGGTCCCAACACTCATGCACCGGGGTCTTGGGTGGCTAAGAAGACTCTCTGCAACACCAGATCTTCGCCCCCAAACTTTCTATCTTTCACTTTGGAGTTCAAATATTTGGCTACCTTCTATTGGTAGGACGCTACTTGAAGCTGAGAGGCTTCGCGTAGTTCCTCCACGAGGTCTAGGGATTTTCAAAGTAAAGCTTGGTTCTTGGTTGGGTCATTTGTGTCTCGTCGATGTGTGGAGATTGCTGCTTCAACTAGGAGCATAGGCTTCATACCTTAGCAGTGGTACAGTAGCCCCACAAATCCCTAGGCAGCTCTTCGGGCTAAGCTCCTTTTGCTTGCTCCAACCTTTTCTTCAAAGTGGACTTGAGTGTCTTGTTAACTGCTTCCACTTGGCCATTGGCTTGCGGATGGGCCACGGAGGAGAAGCTCTTGATAACTCTATGTCGTTGACAGAAGTCTGTGAATACTTCGTTGTCGAATTGCAATCTGTAGTTGGAGACTATCTTCCTCGGGAGCCCATACCGACAAACAATGTTTTTAATGATGAAATCCACAGCCCTTTTGGAGGTGATCGTAGCGAAGGGCTCGGCCTCGACCCACTTCGTGAAGTAGTCGATGACCACTATGGCATATTTCACTCCTCCTTTCCCTATTGGCATGGACCCCAGACAACAAAAGGTGGGCTAGTCATTTGTGTAAGCTCATTTGGAGGCGCTCGAGGGATGTTAGCGAAGCATTGGCACTTGTCGAATTTTTTGTCATAATCCATCGCATCTTCATTCATGGTGGGACAAAATTATCATTTCCTTAAGATCTTTTTGGAAAGGCTCTACCCCCCAATGTGATCTCTGTAAAAACCCTCATGTACTTCTTGGAGTATCAGACTGGCTTCTTGCTTGGACACACACCGGAGCAAAGGCAAAGAGTAACCTCGCCGAGAAAGCCTATGGTCCATGATTATGTACCTGGGTACTTGATAAAGCAACTTCCAAGTTGCTTTTTTAATTTGGGGCAGTTCCCCGGAGACGAGGTATTTTACTATTGGCTCCATCCACCCATCTTGGGGTTGTATAGATTCCACCTCTTCTGGATCTGCGATAATCGGAGACTCCAAGTAATCAATGGGGACCACATTGATCAACACGGCATCTTTGGTTGTGGCTAACTTAGCCAGAGCATCAACATTGGAATTTTGCTCCCGCGCCACCTGTTGAATAGTGAATCTTCTGAAGTTATGTAGCATTTCTTGAGCCTTTTCCAGGTACGTTGCCATCTTTGTTCCCCAGGCCTGGTACTCTCCGAGAACCTGGTTCACAATGAGTTAGGAATTGCTAAAATTCTCAAGGCCCTTGGCCTTGAGCTCCAGTGCCATGCGGAGTCCAGCGATTAAGGCTCCGAACTCTGCTTCATTGTTAGAGGCGCTAAACCCAAAGCAGAGGGCACTATGCACTTTGTGCCCTCGAGGGAAACCAGAATAAGTCCAGCCCCGACAGCATTTTCATTTGAAGACCCGTCAATAACCAGCTTCCAGGCTGGTCCAACCGCTGGGGAACCATCAGCCTTCTCTTGATTCCCTATGCACTCGGAGATGAAATCAGCGAGTGCCTGACCTTTTATGGAAGTCCTCAGATGGTAGGTGATGTTGAACTGACTTAACTCCACCGACCACTTCAAGAGTCTTCCCGACGACTCTGGTTTTTGAAGGACTTGTCTAAGGGGATGGTTTGTGAGGACCTTAATCGAATACACCTTGAAGTAGGGTCTTAACTTTCGAGAGGCCACCATTAAGCAAAAAGATAACTTCTACATCAGCGGGTACCTAGACTCTGCCCGCATAATAGATAGGTGCTGAACACAACTTTCTTCCCGCATTAATGCAGCTCTGATGGCATCCTCTGAGACATCCATATAGAGAAGGAGAGGCTCTCCGTTTACTAGCTTGGACAGAATCAGAGGATTTTCCATTGTGCCTTGAGTTGTTGGAACGCCCATTCGCACTCTTCGGACCACTCAAATCTTTGACTTCCTCAGAAGACATTAAAGAAAAGGATGCACTTGTCTGTTTCCTTGGAGACAAAACAACTTAAAGTTGTGATCCTCCCTGTCAGGCTTTGAATGTCTTTATGTTTTCGAGGTGATGGCATCTTGATTAGGGCCTTGATCTTCTCGGGGTTCGCTTCAATTCCCCGAGCACTGACAATGAAGCTTAGGAACTTACCGAAGGCAACCCCAAATATGCACTTTTGGGGATTTAATTTCATTCCGAACTAGTGGAGCACTGTGAAAACCTCAGTCAAGTTGCCCACATGGTCAGGGGCGGTCCTAGACTTGACCAGCATGTCATCCATATAAACCTCCATGTTTTGCCCCAACTGGTTATTGAACATCTTGTTAACCAGCCTCTGGTAGGTGGCACCAGCATTTTTCAGTCCGAAAGGTATCACGATGTAATAGTAGACACCCTTATCGGTTTGAAAGCTAGTATGTTCCATATCCGCGATGTGCATGGATATCTAGTTATATCCTGAGTATGCGTCCATGAATAACAACAACTCGTGGCCAGAGGTGGCGTCGACCATCTGGTCTATCTTAGGGAGCGGAAAACAGTCCTTTTGACAAGCTTTGTTTAAGGTCTGAGAAATCAATGCATGTTCTCCAGGTGCCATTTGGATTAGGCATGAGAACAGGATTGGACACCACCTAGGGTACTGGGCTTCTTAGATAAATCTGTTGGAGAGGAGCTTGTCCACTTCGGCCTTGAGAGCCTCTTTCCAAGTTTGATCAAATGTCCGCTGCTTCTGTTGGATAGGACCAAAGTTAGGATCGATATTCAAAGCGTGGCATATGATGTCTGGATCAATACCAGCCATATTAGAATGTGACCATGTGAACACGTCTTGGTTTTCTCAGAGGAAGCCCACCAATGCCTCTCGGACTTCCGTTTTCAAGCTTCCCCCAACTTTTGTTATTCTATCGGGGGTGGAGGTATCAAGAACTACCTCCTCCACCTCCTCTATCAATTCAATGGACATCTCTTCTTGAACACTCGGGTCTAACTCGTCGGGTCCAGTCTCCTGGACAACTTGTACCTCTGAAGCCTCGGGCTTCTTAGGGCCTTCTTCCTCATTTCGGTCTTCGTGGACCGTGCCAATTCTTGCCTCTGTGGGGAACTTCATGCACCAATGGAAGATGTATGTGAAGGCACCAAAATCCACCGATGCAGGTCATCCCAAGATGGCGTTGTACGTTGAGGAACAGTCTACCACCACGGAGGTGCAGTATTTGAAGGACTGGCGAGGCACCTCTCCAAGTGTTACAGGGAGCTTTATTTGTCCCATCGAGATGAGGGCCTCTCCTGAGAATCCATAGAGAGTCGAGGTGCATAAGGACAAGTCTACCATGGTCAGCACTATTTTCTCAAAGGTTGACTTAAACAGGATGTTCACCGAACTCCCATTGTCTACCTGAATCTGCACCACCATTTTGTTGGAGATTTGGCTCTTAATTACCAACAGGTGGGAAATACACTCTTTGAGCATCGTCTTCAGAGAATGTTATGACTTGGTCAGTCTTTTGGGGCATTTGGGCAGGCAACTGAGCCAAAGTCATCACCTCATCATTGTGATTCAAAGCTCGCACATACCTGTTCTGCGAGCTTCGGGAGGCGCCACCCAAGTGAGGCCCTCCTGAGATGGTTCATACTCGCCCGTTCACTGGAGAAGGTCCTTGTGCCATTGGATGTTGTCGGGCCGCGGGGGAAACTGCTGGAACTTGCGAAATAACAGGTGACATAAGTGGTCCTGCTACAAGGGGTTGTGCTTAACCCGCTCCACCCTTAGCAAATTGGTGGAGATGTCCCAGCTTGATGAGATTCTCGATCTCATCCTTAAGCTGGCGGCACTCATTGGTGTGGTGCCCTATGTCGTTGTGGAAATGAAAAAATTTGTCAGGGTTTCGCCTCTCTGAATGGGCTGCGACTTCCTGTAGTGAACGTGTTGGTGTGTACTAGGAATACTGTGAGACATACTTCTCGCTAGAGGTAGCTCCCTTCTCAGCTTGTGCAGTTCCACTGCCCTTAGGCCTCCGGCCCTTGCCCTTCCCCCCGTGTCTACTAATGTTGGGAGCTCGACTGGATTCAGCAAGCTAGGATGGAGCAGCAACTCCAGCACTAAATACAGGCTGAAAAGCATTGTATCCAATGGGCGCCGCCCCGTACCCTGCTGGAGCCATAATGAATCCAGGAGTGGGCATGGTGTTATAACTGGAAGGTGGAACACTTTTGCTAGGTTGGACTCCCCCAAGCCTGGTTGGGTGGGAGGGAAAGGGGAATATTAGATTCCCAAAGCCACGGGGATAGGCATGACCAAATTAGGGAAAGTGGCGGGTACTCCGAATGCCCCAATCTGGGCATCCTCTCAGCTGATATATTCTTGTGCTCAATGAATGAAGTTGTCGAGTCATCGGCATCCCCTTCGTTGGAGGTCATCCCAAAGCAGGGACCCCATGCAAATGCCAGCTTGTAATGCCATTAGTTGCTGGCCATCATCAACTATTTTGGTTCTCTCCCCTTCCTCCTTGAAGTTTTTGATGTATGACTTGAGAGTCTCGAAGGGCCATTGTTTTATGTTGGCCAAGGCATTTACCTCAAATCTTACCTTTCGAACTCCTATTAATTATCTTCAGAAGGTAGACGATAACGGATGCCATGATTGAATGGATCTTGTTCGAAGCTTTTTGAACCATTCATCTGCTGGTCCCGTCAGGGTGATTGAGAACACATGACACTTAGCATCATCGGAGACACGATGCACTGACATTAATCTGTTGAACTTAGACAAGTGGTTTGTGGGGTCCCAGCCACCATCATAGGGTGGTATGGTTGGCATTTTAAATCCTTGTTGTAGAGGGGCCTCGACAATGTGAGGAGCGCACGACTCCACTTCTTCATCTTTCGAGTCGGATTCGTGGCCCTACCGCCTGGCCATTCTGAGCATGATTCGCTTTAGGCTTTCTAACTCCGCGCGGAGCGGGTCACGATCTTGGTTGATGCTCTGAGCTGGGTTATCTCTTCTTCGAGCGTTGAGATTGTCCCAGAGATCTGATAGACCTCCTCTGGCAGGCTCACACCAATTGGCCTTATTTCACCTTTAAGCATTAAGGTTGTCCCGTAGGTAAGCCTGACCTCGGAACGCATCGTTATCCTCGGGATGAGCCACCTCAGTCTCATTGTTGGACTCGATGTTCTCATTTACCGAGACACTGATGCCACGCTCTCGGTTTAGTGAGATGTTCCTGGGGCGATTCCCCAGACCATTATTCCTACGGGGTTGGCAAGGTCCCGAGGGGACACCACCTCCAGGCCTAGCGCGATCCGTATGGGCGCGTCGGGCGGGATGCCTCGAGCTCCACAGGCACTGATAGCCTGGTAGTGTCCTCGAGCGCCTGGGCCATTATCCTTACCTGCTTGCTTTGGAATATGGTGGTCCTCGGGATCTTGACGAGCCTTCTTCTTGCTTGGAGCAGGATTCTCGTTAACTTTCCCTTTGCCACGATCCTTTGGTGCCATCGGGGTTCCAACTCCTGTTAGGTGCTTGGTGGGCACTCCAACTGGCGGGTCTCTCAACTCTGCAACCAAGTGCTTAGGAGGCACTCCGGTTGTATTGACAGGTGGCACTTCAACAGGGTGCACAGGTGGCATGCCAGTTGGGTGCCCAGCTGATACGTTGCCGTTGGCGTCCACTCGCAACCCCTGGGCTGCAAGACTGACCTTCATGGCAAGTACCATCTCCTGTAGGGCGGCAATGTTACCCTCTTGAGCATTGATCTTTTGTTTTTGGGTGGCCACCTGCTCATGGAGCACCACCACCTCCGGTGTCTCCTACGCGTCCATTGGCTGAGGATATTCTTCCTCAAAATACCCTTGGTTGACACCATCATCTTTTCCATTGTATTCGGTGTCTTTGTCGTAGTCTTCCATCATCTCAGGCATGCCCTAGGTGGCTACCGACTGGGTTCCCCTCCTTCAACTCCGGTAGGAGGGAGCACATCATTTGTAATGTTTCTTTGAGTAGACACCATGGTTGTAGGTGTTCCAAAGGCTTTCTTCAAGCTCTCAATGAAAGCTCCAAAATGTTGACTGCCTTTTTCGCTATCAACCTTAAAATGAGAGATTAAATAAATAAATAACATGAACACAAGGATTTTTACGTGGTTCAAGTTATAAAAGAACCATAGTCCACGAGTCTCTGGTATTAAGAGGATTGGAAGCTTGTTATGGCAAGTTCCAATGGTGTATTCTCAGGCAGCGTTTAGATTTCTCTAAGTACAAGGGATTTTCTCTCTAAAAAATCGAACCCTTTACAATGAGACTCTCAACCCTATTTATAGAGGCTGGGGTCATTAATACTAATCATCAGTAATTAATACACATTCTTCCCATTATTGGGGATCAATACAATTCAATGCATTGGGCTGCATTGAATAGAGACCACAACCCAAGTGAGATTCGCAGGGCCCACTGCAGAAATGTACCTAATTTATGGGGAACATGCCCCGGGTATTGTCAGGGCGTGCTGTAAGTACCTCCATGTCAGATGACGTTGTGGGAGTGCGAATTGTCGAGTCGTACACTCGACAACAATATAGATGTATCGCCAAAAAGGTTTTCAAACAATCCTTTGGCGCTGCAAACCCGCAACGGCTGACACCTGGCACCTACTTAGGTCCGAGGACCAGAATCTCAGAGCTGGGGGTCGACTGAGGAAGAACTAGTCGTAGTTGCTTCACCTGGAGAACCTCCATATAATGCACTACTACCCAGGGAATGTTACGTTGTGCATTTTAAACAGTGCTAAACTCGCTAATCGAGCCATTTGGCCATAATCGTGTAACTAAGTGCGATTGCGGTTCAGGGTTAAAAAATTTGGTTAAGATACAACGTTTCACTAAAACATTTACTATATACATTGGGATCTCGAAAATATATTTACAACCAGCCGACCTAAGCGGTAAATTAGGGTTTAACCCTTGTTTCTCTTTAAACCCTCGGCTGTGGTGGTCGAGCAACTGCATATGTACACATCGTCACCTAAGCTCTCCAACTCAAGGATGGTCCAGGTTTATTTTTCCTTTACCTGCACCACATAGCACCCGTGAGCCGAGGCTCAACAAGAGAACTCAATATGCTTATGAACAGGTAATAACATGTCACTGAATCATAATAGCATGCCCAGAAATAATAGCCCTATTCATGCATGCAAGCAAGTCCAAATAAATGATTATGGGGTCCTGCGTCTGAATAGATGACTAATGAGTCAATCTCTGGGGACCTGCTTCTTGAATAGAAGACTAGTGAGTCAATCTCTGGGGACCTGCTCCCTAAATAGATGACTAATGCATCTATCTCTCTTTGGGTGACTAATGAGTCACACCCTGTCTAGGTGACTAATGAGTCACACTCTGTATAGATGGCTAATGAGTCTATCTCTGTGTGGGTTACTAATGAATCAAACTCTGTATAGGTGACTAATGAGTCACACTCTGTATAGATGACTAATGAGTCTATCTCTGTGTAGATGACTAATGAGTCTATCTCTGAGGTCCCATGCCCTCCTAGCCATGTGATGTTTCAGTCACCTGAGCTTATAGCCCTGACTCTATGTAACTAGCCTTTAGACCAGACAAGAGCTTTAGTTTTCATCAAACTTAGGGTCGGTCAAGAATTTCATGCGTATGATGATAATGCTTATGTCGATTAGATCTAATCTTTTAGGCTTGCGTTGAACATGCTAATACTGTTCTTGACTCATAAGCCAATACCATACGACCAGTGCTCAGTACTACTGCCAAACTTGACTAATAAGTCACAGCATCACAGTCAATACTGACACCATTGCCGATTCCTGACTCATAGGTCAGTTCCACTCACAAGTAAGCAATGCAACCAGCATATATCATATGTCAAATATCTAAATACAGGGCATTCAGCATGCTTACTCAATAATCACTACCATAATTATTATCATGCACATTTATGGAGACTCGAGCGCTAATCAATCTCATATTCAACATTCATGCCATGCACTAATCACATGTATCTTATGCATCACATGCATAACATATTGGGTGTAGTTTTCTTACCTTTGGTCCAAGCACAGGTTACTAATAAACGACCCTCAAGCACGATCATGTTTCCAAGACCTTAGCGATAACCTAGTCACAACCATAATATAGCATCCCTTAAAAAACAAGCAAATAAATACTTATGGACTAAGTCCTAGCCTCCAGGACATCGAATCCTACCAAACCGGGTAGTAAGATCGATCTCGAGCCCTTAGGTTTAAGTTCCCAAGACTAAAAACCTATTTTGGCCATTTCTGCCCTTTTGGGCCGCACCTTGATCAAGAACAGGGGCTAAACCCCTCTCTGTCTGTGTCGTGGGCAGTGGCCTGATAAAAAGGGGCAGCGGCCCAAAGTGCCCTCAACCGCCAAAAACCTCATTTTTTTTCAATCCTGGGCCGCGACACACAATAAAAGGGTCGCGGCCCAACCACGAACATATCCATGAAACTCTGATTTTCCCATTTCAAATCCTTCCAAAAACCTATCCAAACATACCCAAATATCATAAACAAAGTTCCCAATCATCTCAATGGCCCAAAACCACCAAAACCCAAGTTTCAATTAATCCAAGAACTCCTCAAAATGAAAAATCAAATTTCAAAACTTAAGAAATTCTAGGAAACAGAAACTCAGAAATTCAAAGCTTAAATTACCTCTGGTTATGTCATTTCTCACCAAATCCTCCAACTAATAAGCTTCTAATCTTTCCTAGAATCGCTATGCCTCGATCCTTGCTTGAATCCGAGTCCTAAAACTCAAGTTTCCTTAAAAAAATGTGATCGGGTGTCGAAAATGGAACGGGAGGGAGAGAGAACGCTCTGAACGTTCTTTTATTATCTCAACAGGTTACTTCAAACTTAAGTAAACTCAAGCAAATCCTAATGCTCAGGGTCCCGAAAACGCCCCCCGAGGTAACGTAGTCAAAATTCCCAGAATTTCCCCCTGATCTCACTAACTCCCAATTTATCATCAAATGTTTATTCCCATTACCCAATATCCCGGTAATGTGCTAAATATCCCTTGACTCATTCCGAGTCAAGTATAAATCTTGTTGTGACTTTCCCAGTAGCTTGCTTCCAAGGATCGTCTCATGTTGAGTAACCCTAGCATAACCAAATAATAATGAAGCACCACACATATACTACATGTATGCCAAATATACCCAAAATATGAAAATTGCCCAATTTAACAGAAATGGGCCCACATGCATATTTAATACACCTAAACATGCATATCAAGTCATATTATGATATAACTCACATATTCACATAATGATGCACATAAATATCACATAATCATATAATTCCATAATTTTCCATCCTGACCCCCTAATCAAGGCCCTAAGCCTTATTAGGAAATTTGGGTCGTTACAACTATCTCATCCTTACATAAATTTTGTCCTCGAAATTTATCTGAACAGCTTGGAATATAAATTCCGCATAACTGATTCCAGTTCCCAGGTTGTTCCCTCAACCTTACTGTTTCTTCATCATACCTTAACCCAAGGTACAAGTTCTTCATAACCTTGTTCTGTCTGTTCAAAATCTGAACTAGCTACTCCGGTGTAACTTTACCTCCAATTCCATATCCTCATAGAATAACTCTACCTCCAATTATAGATCCTCATAACTCAACACATGAGTCTCTTCTAATGCATGTTTCCTCAATATGGAAATATGAAGTACACTGTATACGACCGACAATGCCAAAACTGATGTCAACTCAAAGGCAACCTGACTGATCATTTCTAGGATTTCAAACAGTCCGCACTAATCTAGTGCTCAACTTGCCCTTATTTCCTCACCCCTTTCCATGGTTATATTCTAAGGAAGATACAGTCTTCCACCTAGAACTCCATGTTCCTGCATTTCAAATTATCATAACTTTTCCATTTACTCTGAGAAGTGAGTATCCAAGCTTTAACCTTTTCAATAACTTCAATGATCCTCTAAACTATCACAAGATACAAATATAACATCTTACTCATCTCATTCCAATGAATGGTAATATACATTCTCTACTATACAACATCTCATAAGGTGCCCCTCCCATACTAGATAACACTCTCTCTGATTTACCATCTGTATGAGGATAATCAACTATACTAAATTCTAGTTGTATACTCATCGCCTTCTTTAACCTTTCCCAATACTTGGAAGTAAAAGAAGAGTCTTCATCTAATAAGATAGACCTCAAATTCCATGAAGGCGTACTATCTCTTTCACATAGAGATCTGTATACTAATTAACTATATCCCTTGTCCTTACTGATATAAGTGAGCTGGCATAAATATTGATCCATAATGACCCAATCCAAATCACACTGGCCCACTATTCTGGGCAGCCCCACCACAAAACCCATCACGATGTCCTTCCATTATGGAATAAACAAAGGTTGTAATGGCCTTACTGGTTTCTTAATACTCTGTCTTGACTTGTTAACAAGTTAAGAACTTGCCACATATTTAGTCACGTCCTTCTCCATTCCAGGCCACCAATATAAAACTTTTCAAATCCTGGTACATCTTAATGATGTCTGAATGAAGAGAATAAGAGGTAGTATGAGATTCATCCAAAATCTCCCATTTAATCCCAGTGTCCATCGGATCCTGAGTCTGATCCCTATACCACAATAAACTCATACCTGACACTGCAAATCCTTAACTAATCCAGCTAAGATTTTCCCCTCAATTCTCCCATCTGTGGGTCACTTAACTGTTTTCTCTTTGATCCTCTCTGCAATAGTAACCTCAAGTGTAATATTGGCCACCTGGCCCATCAGTAACTCTACTCTAGTCTTGGTCATATCCTTAAACTAACATGTTGCTTGGGCAATCACTTTTCCCTGTCACTGAGGTGTCATAATAACCAACTAATTGGTTCTGATCTATAAGAAGACTCAGAAATTTTCCCAAAGCACATGTAATATCCTGCCCATCCAAGGAAAATTCTGCCCTTTTGAGGCATTCCCCTTACCTTGGCAAATCTCCAACTGAGAGTATACCACAACACCGTCGATCAAGACGATCACAAATCCAATTCAGATATCTTTGAATAATCTATCCATCTAATTCATCAAAACATAACTTAGCACTCCCAGTGCCCATATCCGATAGAAAAACAGTCTTTTGCATATCCTTCTCCCTGATCTTTAGCTGGTACTAACCAGATCAAAGATCCACCTTGGAGAATACCATCTTACTCAATAACTGAGTCCTTAGTTCTTATAATTTTGTTGAAGCCATTCAATATAGTACCCTAGACCTGATCCCGTCCCTGACACCAACCTAATCACCATATATCTCTTTATGCAAAGGTAATCTTGACAAATCCCCTGGAGATACATCCAAAAACTCACAGAATATTCCAGTCTGTCCTGGTCCCACTGGCACAACCTAAGTGGTATCCACCACACTAGCTAATAGTTCTATGCATCCTCCTGCAATGGATCTCTAGCTCTAAATACAGATGTCATATGCACAGTGCCAACTACCACAAGGGTTTCCCACTCTCAAGCCCAAGAGTTACCATCATTTCCTTGCAATCTAACATTACCCCCATACTTGGCTAACCAATCTATATCCAAGATCATACTAAAGTCAGTCATAACCAACTCTATCAAAACAACTGATGAGTTCCTTAAACAATAATCTAACTCATCTCAACATAACCATGTAATCTGTGTAACAAGTCTATGCTTATCTAGATGCAACAAGCAAAGAAAAACATGGCACCAAAACCAGTCAGTGCAATACAAAAACAAAAAAAATCAAAACTAGAAAGCTGACCTGCCACCCCTGAAGAACCAGCCTCATTCTCAGTCTCAGTCTCCGACTTTGAATGCATCGAAACGAACACTCGAGCTGGAGTCGAGCTTTCCACCCCTTTTTGCTCATCCGTCCTCCGTCCTGAGCAATCCTTCATAAAGTGCCCAACCATTCCCCATAAGAAACATGCCCTTGCTCGGCATTCTCCCAGATAACGCCTCTTGCACCGAGCGCATTTTGGATAAGCCCTCCATTTCTTATTTTTGTTCGAACTAATAAACGAAGGTGTCACTGCTTGAGCTCTGTGCTCTCCGGAACTCTCCTTTACCATCTGATTTCTTGTGCTCTCAAGAGCAAGAGCCTTCCCTACCACCTGAGCATAGGTAGATATTTCATACACTGGGGCAACTCTAATGCCCTGAGCTATTCTGGAATTCAATCCCTAGATAAATCTTTCCTTCCGAGCTACATCCGTGGGTATAATATCAAAATCAAACATGTACAACCCCTCAAATTTGTTAATGTACTCGGTTACTGTTGCATTTCCCTGAACCAGGTTCAGAAACTCATTCATCTTAGCAGTCTTGACTACATCACCATAATATCTTTCATTAAACAGCTGCCTTAATTCTTTCCAGTCCATCACAGTTGTATCTCGTGTCTGGGATACTACTTCCCACCATGTGCGGGCATCATCCCTCAATACAAATGTAGCACAGATCACCCTATCGTGACCTACCACCCCCATACTATCGAGGATGGAATTGATCATTCCCATCCACTGCTCAGCTCTGAATGGATCTAGGCCTCCCTCAAAGACTGGAGGGTAATACTCCTGGAATCTTCCACAAAGAAATTCCCACCTGTTATCAATCCTAGGCAGAGCCAAAACTAGTGCCACTCCTGGCATAGCAAAGGAAGAGGTGTTCCTTGAAAAAACCTGCTGCTGCTTTAAACACGTAATCTCTTCCTTTTGCCTCTACAATCTTAATTGCATATCTGTAAACACATGCTGGAAATTCTGAGGGGCAGGTGAAGAACTCAAACCCTGGCTATAATAACCACTGCGAGGTCTCAATATCTGCCTTGGATACATACCTGTTGATTGAATCTGCAGTAAATAACATGATCCATTAAACATGATGAACATATCAAAAGCCTTCCCCATGGAAACAATCATACCACACTATATTCACAAACCACTGCAGTGCTAAAAACATGCCCATAGCATTCATACATCAATTCATAACACCTGCTCTTCCAACATACATACCATGCCTCCAACTCAAGCATGCAAATAACACATTTATATATTCACTGAGCAGGTAATCATATAATCAAGAGCCAGGCTCTATCAGAATCTCATGCTCCCTAATAAAATGTGCAGGTAAAGCATTTACATTCTATTTAAGCAGTTAAGCACATAACCACATAAATAGTTACCATACCCTGAGTAAAGCTTGTCTTTAGTGACAAGTGCACATGTCCAGCTTTTCTACAAGAAACCTTAACCTTGGCTCACTCTGATACCAAGTTGTAATGCCCTACTAGCCAAGGACCGTTACGTTATGCATTTTAAATAGTGTTAAACTCACTAACCGAGTCATTTGGCCATAATCGTGAACTAAGTGCGATTACGGTTTAGGGTTGAAATTTTTGGTTAAGATACAACGTTTCACTAAAACGTTTACTATATACATTGGGATCCCAAAAATATATTTACAACCATCGACCTAAGCAGAAAATTAGGGTTTAACCCAAGTTCCTCTTTAAACCCTCAGCCGTGGTGGTCGAGCAGCTGCAAATGTACACATCGTCACCTAAGCTCTCTAACTCAAGCATGGTCCAGCTTTCTTTTGCCTTTACCTGCACCACATAGCACTCGTGAGCCGAGGCTCAACAAGAAAACTTAATATGCTTATGAACAGGTAATAACATGTCACTGAATCATAATAGCATGCTTAGTAATAATAGCCTTATTCATGCATGCAAGAAATCCAAATAAATGATTATGGGGTCCTACATTTGAATAGATGACTAATGAGTCAATCTCTAGGGACTTGCTTCTTGAATAGATGACTAATGAGTTAATCTCTGGGGACCTACTCCCTGAATAGATGACTAATGCGTATATCTCTGTGTGGGTGACTAATGAGTCAAACCCTGTTGTTAAGTCTAGTTTATGTCATGGTTATGTGGTGTTTTAGGTAGTCTTTTATGTTGTTTTTATTTCATTTATGGTTTTATGCTTTTGTTTGTTTGTTTTACAATTTTTGTGAATAAAAAGGAAGATTTGAATACTTGGAGGAAATCGGTTCAAAAAGAGAAGAAATATCCAAGTTTCGGTGTTGTCTTCGACAAAGAATGGATCTCAGCATGATTTGAAGGCATTGGTGATTTTTCAAGCTTAAAAATGCATGAGTTGAAGAATTTCTTAAGGGCCGCGGCTTGAGCACTTTGGAGTCGCGGCCAGTCTCTTAACAGAATCAATGTTTCGGAGTCGAGACTCGGGCCGTGGCATGGCTAAGGAGGGTCGCGGCTTTGCAAAGCTAAATCCCAGAAATTAGAGACATGGGCCGAGACATGGCTTTGGGAGAGCCGCGACCTAGAGGTGCAGATTCTCAAGAATTAGGGACACGGGTTGCGGCATGGTGCAAGTAGAGCCGCGACCCGCCTATCTTAAAAACGAAAAAATTAGGTTTTATAGAAAAAAAAAAAGGGAAAAACCAGAGGAGATGACAGATAGAGGGGAATAGTGAGATAGTTTTGGTGGCTGAAAAGCTTGGAGAATTCTCAAGTGTTTGTTATCATCTATTTCTTTATGTTGTTCTTGAATTTATTTGTGATTAGAATGACAATTATGAACTAATTTTCTGTTTAGGGCTATTAGCTGAATCACTTGAATCCTTATTATGAACTAATGCAATTATCATTTCTTCTTCATCTTCCTTTCAATCCTTACAATCTGTGCTTATTCATTGATTATAGATTGGCCATCTATAGTCATTATCTTTATGTTTTTTAATCAAAATCTGAAAAGTGTGATTTGAATTTGCTTTGGTTGTTAGGACACAATTATAATTTGGAACGAGAGTACCTAGATTAATTGTGTAACTATCTTTTTGATTTGTTGTGGTTATTGCGGTCTTTGTGATTAAATTTACCGTAGAAATATAGGGAATTTTCACTTAAGGTTGAGTTTATAATTCATAGTATGATTATAAACTGCCTTTGTCAACTCGTTAATTGAAATAGGAAGAAATAAGAAGAAATTGGTAATTTGTATTAGGGATTAATAGGGAGGATAGTTGATGAGATTAAATGCCCTAATTACTCTCTCATTATTTAAATTCAAGGTTTTGCTATTACTTATTGTTTTATTGAGTTCTTGAGTATTGTTTTTGCAATTTATATTTTCTTCTGCTTTGTTTACAAGAATCAAAGTTTAGTTGACCAAATAGAACAAAAAGATTAGTTGACTGGTAATTGGTGATTCCGTCTTTGAGGACGATACTTGGTTTTACCAAGATTATTACTGAATTGCGATACGTGCACTTGCGTAGCTATAATTTTCGCAACAAGTTTTTTGCACCGTTGCTGGGGACCAAAAATTATCAATATCAGTCTAATTAATTTTATTTCTAATTTGATTTTTTTTTTGTCTTGTTTCTAATTTGTTTCAGTTGTGTTCCTTTGTCAATTTCAGGTAGTTGTTATATGCGTAGCAGAAGAGGGGCGGGTAGTCTTGTTCCTGTTAATCCTGAAATTGAGAAGGCTTGCAAACAAAATAGAAGAAACAAGAGGTTGGCTCGTTAGACTGTAAATATGGCACAAAATGATGGGAAAAATGAGGTTCCCGAGGTTATCCAAAATCCGGCTCAAAATCCCGCTGCCAGGAGATTGAGAGACTATGTACTACCCACTATAATGGGAGTACAGAACTGTATAAAACCGTCGGCTGTGGAGGCCAATAATTTTGAGATAAAGCCGGCGATCTTTCAAATGGTGCAGTCCACTGTCAAATTTGGTGGTTTTCCTTTTGAAGACCCCCATATGCACTTGGTGAATTTCTTGGAGCTATATGATACTTTCAAATACAATGGGGTTAGTGACGATGCTATAAGGTTGAGACTCTTCCCATTTTCTCTGTAGGAGAGAGCTAAGATATGGCTTAATTCACTTCAGGCAAATTATATTAATACGTGGCAAGACCTTGCTCAGAAATTCTTGGCTAAGTTTATTCCTCCCTCGAAGGCTGCTAAATTGAGGGGAGAAATTAATAACTTCTATCAGATGGATGGGGAGTCATTATATGATACTTGGGAGCGTTTCAAGGAGCTATTGAGGAAATGTCCCCTCCATGGTATAGAGAAGTGGATGCTGGTTCACAATTTTTACAGCGGGCTGTGTGGTACAACAAGAACAATTATTGATGTTGCAGCTGATGGGGCATTCATGAGTAAGAGTGCCAACGAAGCATATGAACTGTTAGAGGACATGGCCACAAACAATCATCAATGGTCTGATGAGAGATCATCTGGGGTTAGAAAGGTAGCTGGGGTTCATGAACTTGATGCAATTACTGCTTTGACAGCACAAGTGGCCTCGTTGACAAAACAATTGCAGCATAATATTGTATCTGCTAATGCGATTCAGATGGCAGCTAGGTGTGAAATGTGTGGTGGTTCTCACTCTTTTGATCAGTATCCTGCTATTCCTATGGACCAAGCTTAGGTTCAAGCTGTGGGAAATTTTCAGAGGTCATTCAATAATCTATTCTCCATCACTTACAATTCTAGGTGGAGAAATCATCCCAATTTTTCTTGGAGAACAATCAGGGCTAGCAACCTCAGTTTTAGGGTTAGTTTCAGCAGAATATGCCTCAACAACCAATGAATAAAGCCTTTTCATCACAACAACCTAGGCCACAAGCTCCACCAGACAGGACTAATGAATTACAAGTTGCGTTATTGACTCTCACCAACACTCAAACTCAGTTCATGACTAAGATCAAATCTTCTATCAGAAATCTTGAAACACAAGTGGGACAGCTGGCTAATATGTTGAATTATAGGCCACAGGGAAACTTGCCTAGCAATAGTGAAGTTAATCCTAAGGAGCTAGTTCAGGCAATTACTCTAAGGAGTGGTAAACAAATTGAGCAGTCTAGTGTACAACAATTAGTGGTTCAGAATGAAGGTTTGGGTGAAAAGTCTGATACAACAGAGAAAATGGTCAGTGAAAATCACAAAAGTACAGAGAAAATTCCTCTAGTAGTTGTTGACCAACCAGCCTGAGTTCCATATCCTCAGAGGCTTAGAAAAACTACTCTTGATAAACAATTTTCTAAGTTTTTAGAGGTGTTCAAAAAGCTACATATCAATATTCCTTTTGCTGAGGCGTTGGAGCAGATGCCCAGTTATGTAAAATTCATGAAAGAGATTCTGTCTAAGAAAAGAAAAATGGAAGACTATGAAACTATGGCGCTCATTGAAGAATGTAGTGCAATATTGCAAAGGAAGCTGCCCCAAAAGTTGAGAGATCCAGGGGAGCTTTACTATACCTTGCACAATTGGAAAATTTGAATGTAAGCAAGCCGTGTGTGATCTGGGGGCGAGTATTAATCTGATGCCCTTATCTGTGTTCAGAAGACTTGGTTTGGGTGAGGCAAGACCAACAACAGTCACTCTACAATTAGCAGATCGATCGGTGAAGCATCCACGAGGTATCATAGAAGATGTTCCTATGAAGGTGGATAAATTTATTTTTCTTGTTGACTTTATTGTTCTTGACATGGAGGAGGATATGGATGTACCTATTATTCTTGGAAGACCATCTCTAGCCACAGGCCAATCTCTCATCGATGTTCAAAAAGGAGATCTT
Organism: Humulus lupulus; assembly: GCF_963169125.1. NCBI lineage: Eukaryota > Viridiplantae > Streptophyta > Magnoliopsida > Rosales > Cannabaceae > Humulus > Humulus lupulus. Next base: position 284,833,094 of record NC_084793.1, read on the forward strand.
AAACTCAAAGTTCAAGGAGATGAGGTGTATTCAATGTCTTCAAGGCAATGACGTATCCGGTGGCTAGTGACAGTTGCTATAGTGTGGATGTGATAGATAAAGCAGTTTCGAAAAGAAGGGTGAGTAGTGATGCTTTAGAGGTGGTGTTGATAGGTGGTGAGTTGGATGATGATGATGATGCTGACATGAGAGAATATGTAAATTGGATCAACTCTTACCAATTGTACAGGAAGAAGTTTGAAGAGTTGGCGGAAAGACCAGAACAACCATTAACATCCATTCAGCATCCACCACAATTGGAATTAAATGCTCTTCCGGATCATTTGTGTTATGCATACTTGGGAGAGAATGAGACTTTACCTGTAACGACCCAAATTTGCTAATAAGGCTTAGGGCCTTGATTAGCGTGCCTGGAGGGCAATAAGTAAATTATTGTTTAATATGTGAATTTGTGTGAATATGTGATAAGTGATGCATGTTTAGGTGAATTAAGTATGCATGTGGGCCCCGTCTGGCTATTAGGGGCATGATTGTAATTTTAGCCCATTGAGGGTATAAATGTGATAATTGTGATATATCTGTGCTGCACGATCCGAGACAGTCCTTGGGAGCGGTTAGCTAGAAAGTCACAACAAGGTCAAAAATCCAACTCGGGGCGATCGAGGGGTATTTCAGGTGTTAGTCATTTTATGGGGTTATCGGGTTATGGAAATAAATATTCGGAGATATATTTGAGGTTAGAATGCCTAGGAGGGAATATTGGGGAAATTTACCAGTTTTCCCTCAGGGACGTTTTTGGTACCCCAAGCCTTGAGGAAACCTCTTAGACTTAAGTTAAATAAAACAAAATATAGGAAACCCCCAGATTTCTCTAAACCGGCCCTATCTCTTCCTTCACCTCTCTTTTGAAGATTTTCTCTCCATTGGAAGCTTGGAGGCCTAGTGACATCTTGGAGGGAACAAGTAAAAAAAAACTAAGGAATTGGAGCTGGGATTTTGGGGAGCTTGGAGCTTAGGAGATTAGCTCAGAGACTCAATTAAGCAAGGGTAAGACTTTAAATTATTTGAATTGTGCTTGAAGTTTTTGCTGGTTATCTTAGAGTATGCATGTGTGTTGGGTGAAGAATTGAATTTGAGTTTGATGAGGTTTTTGGCTTGAGTTCTTGTTCGGTTTTGTTGCTGAATCTATAGTATGACCTCTGTGATGATTAGTTTGGATTGTTATCTTGATTTTGGGGATAATTGGACTGGTTTTTGGGGTGAAAATGGTGAGTTTTTCTGGGCTCGAGGGGTCAGGTCGCGGCCCTGTTCTTGCTGAGCCGTGGCCCTTGAGAACAATGGTGCGACCTGATAGAAGGGGCGCGCCGCGGCGCCTTATAGTAAGGTCGCGGCGCGTGTTGGCAGAAAAGAGGCTAAGCATTTGGTTGAGCTTAGGGCCGCGACATGGGATCTTAGGGTCGCGGCGCTCAATGCATATTTGGGTTTTTAAAAGGTTTTAGGCTCAGGAATTCAATAGTTAAGGCTCGGGATGGATTTTATCACCCGGATTGATAGAATTCAACGTTCCAGAGATTAGAATTAAGACCCAAAGCTATTTAATGGATAAGAACTTGATGGGTGGATATTGTTAATGCATTGTGACTAGGGCTTCGACGAGGCTCGGACTACGAAACTGTGCTCAGGACATCGGTGCATGGAAAGCTCGGGACACAGGTAAGAAAACTACTGTTCCCATAGATCTTGTGTTGCAGGGCTCGACCCTATATGATTTAGTTGCAGGGCTCGGCCCTATATAATTGTGTTGCAGGGCGTGTCCCTTTGATTGCATTTATGTGTTTAAATATCTGTTTAGTTATATTATGTGTGTATATAAGTGGTGGTACGGCGATGGCCGGGAAAGGCAAAGGCCGGGAACGGCGAAGGCCGAGATCAGCAAGGGGCCGGGAGTAGCGTTTAGCACGCGGAGTGCGAGTTGCTAGGGCGAGACCCAAAGGGATACCTGGGATATCCTTACGGTATAGACCGTGTACCCAGGGCCTGGTAAAGCGCCTGGGACGGCATGGCCGTATGTGTATAGCCTAATGAAGGCTTGATTTTATGTTAAGTGTTTGATGTGCATATATTATCTGCTTATGAGGGTTTTCTTGCTGGGCTTCGGCTCACGGGTGCTCTATGGTGCAGGTAAAGGCAAGGGGAAAGTCGATCAGCCTTTAGTATCGTGAGCGTGACGAGCGGCGCGTACATGTCTGGTCTACGTGGCTGCCACGACCAAGGGTGTTTTTGGGAGATGATTGTAATAAACTTGAATTTTTTCGTTTAGTCGACTCTGGTTATATTTTGAGTTGTACATATTTCTAAACAATGTTTTTTGGATCCCAAATGTTAAACGTCTTATAATTTTTTTTCAATGAAAGATTTATTTTCAAGTTTATGAATCTTATTACGATTTAATTACACTTTTGTCCTAAAAACCTCGATTAGCGAGTTATTGCACATTTTAAACTCACTCAGTAACGACTCTAAGGTAGTAGGGTGTTACATTACCTGTAAGTGTTTTAGCTAACCTCTCAAAAACTGAATTGGAGAAATTGTTGAGGGTTTTACGGGATCATAAATTGGCCATTGGGTGGACATTGGCGGATATTAGAGGAATAAGTCCTTCAATAGTAATGCATAAAATTTAATTGGAGGAAGATAGCAAGCCATCTATAGAGGCTCAGAGAAGACTCAATCCAGCGATGAAGGAGGTTGTACTTGAGCATATCCTTAAATGGTTGGACGTCGGGGTGATCTACCCAATTTCTGATAGTGCATGGGTGAGTCCAGTGCAAGTGGTACCGAAGAAGGGTGGAATGACTGTAGTGAAGAATGAAAACAATGAACTCATTCCAACTAGAACTGTGACGGGATGGAGGATTTGTATTGATTATCGCAAGCTCAACAAGGCTACAAGGAAGGATCATTTTCCTTTGCTTTTCCTTATCAAATGCTTGACGGATTAGCAGGCCACATCTACTACTGCTTCTTGGATGGGTATTCAGGGTACCATCAGATTGCTATTGCACTAGAGGAACAAGAATTCACATGTCCCTATGGCACATTTTCTTTAAGGAGAATGCCATTCGGACTATGTAATGCTCCAACAACATTTCAATGGTGCATGATGGCTATCTTTTCAGATATGATGGAAAGTAGCATTGAGATTTTCATGGATGACTTTTTTGCTTTTGGCTATTCATTCGATATGTGTTTGGGTAGTTTGGAGAATGTATTGAATTGTTGTGAAAAAGAAAATCTGGTGTTAAATTGGGAAAAATGTCATTTTATGGTAAAAGAAGGAATTGTTCTGAGACACAAGATCTCTAATGATGGTATTGAGGTGGATAAAGCAAAAAATTGCAACAATTGAGAAATTACCACCTCCAGTGTCAATGAAAGGTGCAAGAAGTTTCCTTGGCCATGCAGGGTTTTATCGGCGATTCATCAAAGATTTTTCTAAAGTGTATAAGCCTCTCTCTTCATTGTTGATGAATGGTGTGGTTTTTTATTTTAATGAGGAGTGATTTCATGATTTCAAGGTACTCAAGGAGAAGATGATATCTGCACCTATAGTTGTGGCCCCAAACTGGGACTTGCCGTTCGAATTGATGTGTGACGCTAGTGGCTATGTTGTGGGTGCAGTTTTGGGGCAGCGTATTGACAAGGTATTTCGTTCCATTTACTATGCTAGTAGATCTCTCAATGATGCACAGTTGAATTACGCCACAATAGAAAAAAAGCTGCTAGTCATAGTATTTGCTTTTGACAAGTTCAGACCTTATCTGATTGGTAATAAGGTGATTGTGTATACTGATCACTCTGCTATCAAGTACTTGATGACTAAGAAAGATGCAAAGCCTCGCTTAATCAGATGGGTTCTATTGCTACAAGAGTTTGATATGGAGATTCGTGATAAAAAGGGTACTAAAAACCTGGTAGCTGATCACTCGTTGAGACTTGAAATAGAAGAGACTCAGAATAAGAAAGTTGTGCAGATGAATGATTTCTTTCTAGATGAACAGTTATTTGGGGTGAGTGAAAATCCTGTTGTGCCTTGGTTTGCTGATATTGTGAACTTCCTTGTTGCAAAGGTTATGCCTCCTGAGATGACAAGGCAACAGTTGAAGAAATTTTACTCTGAGGTGAAGCATTAATACTGGGAGGAGCCTATTCTCTATAAGCATTGTGTTGATCAAATTATTCGTTGTTGTGTACCTGAGGATGAAATGCATTCTATTCTTGCCAACTGCCACAATTTATAATGTGGTGGGCATTTTGGAGCCACAAGAACAGCAGCTAAGGTATTGCAAAGTGGTTTTTATTGGCCAACCCTATTTAAAGATGCTAATTCTTTTGTGAAGGCTTGTGATCGATGTCAGCGCACTGGTAATATCTCAAGGAGAAATGAGATGCCCCTCAATGTGATTTTGGAAGTTGAGTTGTTTGATGTTTGGAGCATTGACTTCATGGGTCCATTTCCACCATCTTATAATAATGAGTATATCCTACTAGTAGTTGATTACGTGTCAAAATGGGTGGAAGTTGCTGCTAGGAAGACCAATGACGGTCAAACTGTATTGAACTTTCTCCACAAACACATTTTCACTCATTTTGGTACACCTCGAGCTCTCATTAGTGATGAAGGGAGTCATTTTGTCAACAAACAACTTGATGCACTTTTAGTTTGCTACTGTGTCTACCACCACACTGCATTGCCATATCACCCCCAATCAAATGGCCAAGTTGAAATTTCAAATAGGGAGGTGAAAAGTATCCTTGAAAAGACTGTGGATAGTTCAAGGAAAAATTGGTCGAAGAAGTTGGATGATGCACTATGGTCTTACAGAACCGCGTTTAAAACACCGATAGGTATGTTTCCATATCGCTTAGTTTTTGGAAAAGCTTGTCATCTTCCAGTTGAGTTAGAGCACAGGGCATACTGGGCAATGAAAAAGTTAAACTTTGATTGGAATGCTGCTAGTGAGAATAGAGTTTTGCAACTGAATGAGCTTGATGAATTTCGTAATGAGGCATACGAAAATGCAAAAATCTATAAGGAACGCACCAAAGCTTGGCATGACAAGAACCTAGTCCACAAAGAGTTTCAACCTGGGCAGCAAGTACTTCTTTTTAATTCAAGGTTGAGATAATTTCCTGGAAAATTGAAGTCCCGGTGGTCAGGTCCTTTTACTGTTGTGAGAGTGTTTCCATGTGGCTCAGTGGAAGTGCAAGGAAATAATGGAGAACCTTTTAAGGTGAATGGACAAAGGTTGAATCCATATGTGGGCAGTGCATTTGATCAAGAAAAGTCAATAATCCTCTTGAAGCCCCTATGAAGAGGAGTTCAGCGTCCGGCTAAATGACGTTAACAACAACGCTCGTGGGAGGCAGCCCATATATTTTTATTGCTTTCTTTACTTTTTAGTCTGGTTGAAACAAAAGTTTAGGTTTAAATGTTTGCACTTGTAAATTTTAAAAAATTGGTTTATTTTTGTACTTATGGAATCGTGGAAAGCGTGCAAAATGAAAAAAAAAATGAATGAGAAAAAATAGTTCCTTAAGGGTCGCGGCATGGTCTTATTGAGCCGCGGCATGGATCCTTAGAGAGGCTCAGGGAAATTTTTTTAAGGAGAAGCGGGCCGCAGCATGAAGAGGTAGAGCCGCGACATACGGACTTGATTTCCCATAAATTTTGATGCGGGCTGCGGCATGAATCCCCAGAATCTCCAGATTTTTTAGGCAGGTCGCGGCATTGAAAGGGCTAAGGTCGCGGCCCGTGTTGCCCAAACAGTGTTAAAAACCCTAATTTTGTTACCTTTTTCTTCATTCTTTTCTCATTCTCACCCTAAACACCAGCCCTAACCTCCATTTTTCTTCATTCTCATAGCTCATTTTATCATTTTGAGTGTTTCACTTGGCAAGGAGACAAAGAGTATAAGTGTTTTCACATTCAAGTAAGTGTCTCATATCCTTTTTAGTGATTTCTTATTGGAAGCTTGTAAAAAAAATTGTTGCTTTGGGCTATTTTGAGAATTTTTATTGAGAAATTGAGTGGTTTTATCTGGTGTAAGTGGTTGGATTGCTTGTTTATTGTAACTTGGTGATTCTGGGGAGTGGGGAAACAAGGGGAGGTTCTACTCAAATTTTCTCAGAAAATTTGGGGATATTCATTGTTTTTGTACTGGTGTAATGGGTCCAAAGAGAAATCCTAAAAGCCTCCTCATCCCGAGCTCAACAAACACCGCCACCACCCACTGATTTTAACACAGAAAATTTAAAATTAAGGAGGCTGCAGATTTGTTTAAAAGAATTAATGGGAAATCGATTGTTCCAGAAAGGGGGATGGTGTAACGCCCTAAACTCCAGGGACCATTACGGTGTGCATTTTGAACAGTGCTAAACTCGTTAATCGAGTCATTTGGCCATAATCGTGTAACTAAGTATGATTAGCGATCTAGGGTTAAAATTTTAGTTAAGATATAACGTTTCACTAAAACGTTTACTGTATACACTGGGATCCTAAAAATATAATTTAAAGGTTCATTATAAGAAAATATTTACAACCAGCCGATCTAAGCGGCAAAACAGGGTTTAACCCTAGTTCCTCTTTCAACCCTCGGCCATGGCAGTCGAGCAGCCACATATGTACACATCGTCACCTAAGCTCTCCAACTCAAGGATGGTCTAACATTCTTTTGCCTTTACCAGCACTACATAGCACATGTGAGCCAAAACCCAGCAAGAAAACTCAATATGCTCATGAACAGTAATAACATGTCATAAAATCATATCTGGCATGCCTAGAAAATATAGCTCTAATCAAGCATGCAATTAAGTTCAAATAATGCTGGGGAATCTAGGATAAGAAATCCTGCCCTCCTGATTGGATGACTATCAAGTCAATCCTAATCAGATGAGTGATTTAACACTGGTGGTTCCGTTAATCATAATGAGTGACTGACAAGCAAGTCACCACGGGCTCAGCACCCATAACCATGCGAATGATGATCATTATAATCATACAGAGCTTATATCCCTGAACAGATGAGTGAATATCACTTTGAGGTTCTGTTAAACCATAATGAGTGACTGACAAGCAAGTCACTAGGGCTCAGTACCCATAGCCGTGTGACGAAGCAGTCACATGGGCTTTCTGGCAATGGCTTTAATCAGATGAGTGACTGACGAACAAGTCACTACGAGGCTCGGTACCCACGGCCATGTGACGAAACAATCACTTGGGCTCAGCACCCATAGCCATGTGACTAAACAGTCACTGGGGCTCTCTGGCCCTGGCTCCAATCAAATGAGTGACTGCTGAGTAGGTCACTTCGGGCTCAACACCCATAGCCATGTGACTAAACAGTCACTGGGGCTCTCTGGCCCTGGCTCTAAGTGACAAGCCTTAGGCTAGACAAGCATTTTTAGTTTTCATCGAACTTGAGGTCAGTCCGACATTAATGCTCATTTGAGTCATTCAATGCAGATGTCGATTAGATCTAACCTTTATTGGCTTGCGTTAAACGCGCTAAGACCGTTCTTGGCTTTTTAGTCAATACCATGTGACCAGTGCTCAGTACTACTGCCGAACTTGACAAGTAGGTCAAAGCTTCAAAGTTAATACTGACACCATTGCCAATTCTTACTAGTTAGTCAGTGCCACACACAAGTAAGCAATGCTACCAGGCATCTATCATATGTCAAATATCCAAATGTAGGGCATTCAACATGCTTACTTCACAATTGCTAGCAAAATTAGGATCATGCACAAACATAAAGACTCAAGCTCTGATCAAATCTCATATTCATCATTCATGGCATGCCCTAATCACATGTTTCTCGTGCATCACATGCATCACATACTGGGTGCAGTTTTCTTACCTTTGGTCCAAGCACAGGTTACCAATAAATGAGCCACAAGCACGATCCTGATTTCAAGCCTCTAGTGAAAACCTAGTCACAACCATATTATAAAACCTCATCAAAATGAGTAAATAAATACTTCCAAACCATCCCAAGCCTCCGGGACATCGAATCCCACTCGACTGGGTAGTAGGATCGATCCTAGGCCCTTAGAGTTAAGTTCCCACAACTAAAAATCAAATCTGGAAATATTTCCCCTTAAGTGTCGCAGCCCTCTAGACACCATTCCGCGACCCGCCCCCCAGACAGAGCCTGCCTCCTCCTTCAGCAAGCTTGGGCTACAACGCCCTAGAACACGGTCGCGGCCCAACCTCAAACCATCCATTTTTCCTCGTTTTTAACATTTTAAAACCTTCCAAAAACCTACCCAAACATCTCCAAATCCCAAAATCAAAGTTCCCAAACATCCCCATGATCCAAAACCAACAAAACCCAACCTTCAATTCATTCAAAAACTCATCAAAACACAAAGTCCAATTCAAGCTTAACAATATTAAAAACTTAGAACTTAAAACTTGAATTACCTTCGATAGAGTTGTTTCCCAACTAAATCCTCCGGGTAATAAGCTTCTAATATTCCCTAGGATCGATATGCCTCGATCCTCGCTTGAATCTGAGTCCTAGAACTCAAGTTTTCTTCGAAAATGCGATCGGGTGTCGAAAATGGAACTTTTAGGAAGAGAGAACGTTCTAAACGTTCTTTTATGATACTAATGGGTTACTTCAAGCTTAAGTAGCTTCAAACAAATCCTAACCCTCGGGGTCCCAAAAACGTCCCCGGGGGCAAAATAGTCAAAACTTCCAGAATTTCCCCCTGATCTTACTAACTCCCAATTTATCATCAAATACTTATTCCCATTACCCAATAACCCGGTAATGTGCTAAATACCCCTTGACTCACTCCGAGTCAAGTATAAATCCCGTTGTGACTTTCCCACTAGCTTACTTCCTAGGATCGTCTCGTGCTGAGTAACCCTAGCATAACCAAATAATAATAAAACACCACACACATATCACATATATGCCAAATATGCCCAAAATGGCCAAAATATGAAAATCACCCAATTAATCAAAAATGGGTTCAAACATGCATATTTAATACACCTAAGCATGCATATAATCATTTAATAACATAATAAATCAATTATGGCCCTCCCGGCCTCCTAATCAAGGTCCTAAACCTTATTAGGAATTTTGGGGCATTACATATGGAGTATCAATTGGAACCATATTTGAATGACTCCCCCTAGGAGTCAATCTGAGCTGAAATTGTGTGCCGTAATTGGGGCATAGTTTGTAAGCAATTGCAAGTGGATACTGCTAATGTAATGCCCTAAACTCCAGGGACCATTATGGTGTGCCTTATAAATAGTGCTAAACTCGCTAATCGAGTAATTTGGGCAAAATCGTGTAACTAAGTATGATTAGCGGTTTAGGGATTAAAATTTTTGGTTAAGATATAACGTTTCATTAGAACGTTTACTGTATACATTGGGATCCCAAAAATATAATTTAAAGTTATATTACAATAAAATATTTACAACCAGCCGATCTAAGCGGCAAAACAGGGTTTACCCTTAGTTCCTCTCCTTCAAACCTCGGCCGTGGCGATCGAGCAGCCGCATATGTACACATCGTCACCTAAGCTCTCCAACTCAAGGATGGTCTGGTTTTCTTTTTCCTTTACCTGCACCACATAGCACCCGTGAGCCGAAGCCCAGCAAGAAAACTCAATATGCTCATGAACATTCATATCGATGATCATATCATCCAGGGCTTTTAGCCCCCAAATAGAAGAGTGACAGTTGTAATACTCACTAAGGTGGGTTTCGTTCCCATTAGCCATGTGACGATAAGGTCACCGGGGTTTTGTAGATAAGTGATCATTTCACTAGCTTAAACAAGATAGGTGTTTGATGAACTAGTCACCAATATAACCTACCGCATGACCATAGAGTCACAACCATGGGATTCCACTCCCTAGCCACGGGACAAACAGTCACCTAGGCCTTTGGCCTTGGCTCTAAGTAACTAGTCCTAGACTAGTCAAGCGCTTATAATTTTCATCGATCTTAGGGTCGGTCCAGCATCAATGCTCCTAGAGTCATTCAACACTAATATCGATTAGATCTAATCTTTTATCGGCCCTGCGTTCATGATGCTTATGTCGTTTCCAGCTCTTAGGTCAGTAATACACGACCAGGGCCGACCCTGACTAGTCAGTGCCATACACAAGTAAGCAATGCTACCATACATATATCATATGTCAAATATCTTAATATAAGGCATTCAACATGCTTACTTAACAATTGCTAGCATAATTAGGATCATGCATAAACACAGAGGCTCAAGATCTGACAATCTCATATTCAATATTCATTGCATGCCCTAATCACATGTTTCTTGTGCAACACATGCATCACATTTAATCCCTTGATATGCCTCAACAATAACCATGCATGTCACATTTAAACATCCAACATGCATCAAGAATAACCATGCATGTCATATATAAACATCCAACATGCATCAAGAATAACCATGCGTGTCACATATATAGGGTGCAGTTTTCTTTCCTTTGGTCCAAGCACAGGTTACCAATAAATGAGCCACAAGCACGACCTTGATTCCAAGCCTCTAGTAATAACCTAGTCACAACCATAAATGGTGACCCAATGAGTTTAAGTTCTAAAATCAATCCCAGAAGCAAGACCTAGCCTCTGAGACATAAAATCCCACTAAACCGGGTATTAAGAATGATCCCGAGGCCTAAGGTTTGAGTTCCCATGACTAAAAACCCACTTTGGTCACTTTTCCTCTTTTGAGCTGCGGCCCCAATCATTAGGGTCGCAGCCCCACTCATGTCAGGCCCAAAAACTCTTCTCTAATAGCAATTAGAGTCCCAGCTCTACCAAATAGAGCCGCAGCTCAAATAGCCCATCATCCCCAAACCACCAGCTTCTTCAAGCTTGAGCCGCGACTCAACCTCGAACCCAGCCAAAAAACCTCCATTTCTTCATCTAAAAACCTTCCAAAAACCTACCCAAACATATCCAAATCCAAAAATCAAAGTTTCCAAACATCCCAATGATCCAAAACCAAAAAAACCCAAGCCTCAATCAAATCAAAAACTCATCAAAACACAAAATCCAATTCAAGCTTAAAAACTTTAAAAACTTAGAATTTAAAACTTGAATTACCTCCGATTGAGTTGTTCCCAACTAAATCCTCCGGCTAATAAGCTTCTAATCTTCCCTAGGATCGCTATGCCTCAATCCTCGCTTGAATCTGAGTCCTAGAGCTCAAGTTTTATTCGAAAATGCGATCGGGAGACGAAAGTGGAACTTAGAGGGAGAGAGAACGTACATAACGTTCTTTTTATTTCTTTAAAAGGTTACTTCAAGCTTAAGTAGCCTCAAACAAATCCTAACGCTCGGGGTCCCGAAAACACCCCCGGGGACAAAATAGTCAAAACCTTCAGAATTTCCCTGATCTTACTAACTCCCAATTTATCACCAAATATTTATTCCCATTACCCAATAACCCGGTAATGCTCTAAATACCCCTTGACTCACTCCGAGTCAAGAATAAATCTCGTTGTGACTTTCCCACTAGCTTACCTCCTAGGATCATCTCGTGCTGGGTAACCCTGGCATAACCAAATAATAATAAAGCACCACACACATATCACATATATGCCAAATATGCCCGAAATGGCCAAAATATGAAAATCACCCAATTAATCAAAAATGGGTTCACATGCATATTTAATACTCATAAACATGCATATTATCATTTAATCACATAATAAATCAATTATGGCCCTCCCAACCTCCTAATCAAGGTCCTAAACCTTATTAGGAAATTTGAGGCATTATAATTATCCCCTCCTTACAGAAATTTCGTCCTCGAAATTTATCTGAACTGCCCGGAATATAAATTTCGCACAACTGGTTTCAGTTTCCCAGATCGTTCCCTCGACCTCACTATTTCTGTAACATACCTTAACCCAAGGTATAACTTTGTTCATCAGAACCTTATTCTTTCTGTCTCATATCTGGACTGGTTATTCCTTACAGGATAGCTTAGCCTCAAATCTCCAGATTCTCATAACTCAACTCATGAGTTTCTTTCAACCCATGTCCTCAACATGAAAATACATAATACATTGTATACAACTGACTGTGCCAAAGATAAGGCCGATCCAAAGTCAACCTAACCAGTCATATCCATGACTCAAACTGCCAAACTATTCTAGGGTTTAACTTGCCCTTAACTCCTCACCCCTTCCATGGTGATAATTTTAAAGAAGATACAATCTTCTACTTAAAATTCCATGTTCCTGCTTTTCAATTCAGTAACAATTTTCCATTTACTCTGAGAAGTGAGCATCCAAGCTCTAACCTCTAATAATCTCAATGGTCCCCTGAACCACCTCATGATCCAGATATAACACCTCACCCATTTCATTCCAATGAATGGGTGATAAACATTCTCAAACATACATCATCTCATAAGGTACCTTTCTAATGCAGGATAACTCTCTTTCTTCCTCGGATTTACCATCAGTCTGAGAATAATAAATTGTACTGAATTTCATCTATATATTCATTGCCTTCCTTAACCCTTCCAAGACTTGGAAGTAATAACAGTCTTCATTTGATAAGACAGACCTCAAATTCCATGAAGGCGCACCATCTCTCTTACATAGAGATCTGAAAACTGATCAGCTGCATTATTTGTCCTTGCTTATAGAAATAAACTCACTTGGAATACTGGTCCGTAATGACCCAATGCTAACTCATACTGTCCCACTATCCTGGGCAGCCCCACCATGAAACCCATCGCGATGTTTCCTTATTTCCACTATGAGATAATCAAAGACTACAATGGCCCTGCTGACTTTCGATACTCTGTCTTGACCTGCTAACAGGTTAAGAACTTTACCACGCATCCCATTAAATCCCTCTCCATCTCAGGCCATCAATATAACACTTTCAAAATTTGGTACATTGACATGATGCCTGGATGAAAATAATAAAAGAGAAGCATGAGATTCATCTAGAATCTCCCAATTAATCTCAGTGTCCATCAGATTCCAAATCTGATCTCTATACCATGACAAATTCATACCTGACACTGCAAAACCCTTAGCTAATCCAGCTAAGACTTTCCACTCAATCTTTCCTATTTGTGGTTCACTTAGTCATCTTTCATTTTGATCTTCTCTGAGATAATAATTGCAAGCATACAACTGGCCACCTGGCCTACCAGAAACTCTACTCCAGTTCTGGTCAGATCCTTTAACCAACATGTTGCATAGGCAATCCTTTTTCCCTGTCACTGAGGTGTCATAACCACCTACTAACTGATTCTGATCTACAAGAAGACTCAAAACTCTTTCCCAAGGCACTTGTATTATCCTTACCACCCAAGGAAACTCCTACCCCTAAGGCGTTCCTTGACCTTGGAAAATCTCTGTAGAGAATACACCACAATACCATCGTCCAAGACAATCACAAATCCCATTCAAATAAATCTTTGAATGCTCTGTTCATCTGATTCATAAACACTTGGCATTAAAAAAATTCTCAAATCATAACTCAGCACTCCCAGTGCTCCTATCTAATATAAAAACAATCATCTGCATATCATTTTCCCCTGATCTCAAGCTGGTAATAACCAGGTCAAAGATCCACCTTGGAGAATTCTATCTTAATCAATAACTAAGTCCTTTAATTCTTATAACTCTACTGAACCATTCAATACAATGCCCTAAATATGATTCCATCCCTGGTACCAATCCAATCACCATTCTAGTCTCTTTATATAAGGAAACCCTGGCAAGTCCCCTGACAGCACATCCAGAAACTCACAGACTAGTCTAGTCTGTCCTGATCCCACTAGCACAATCTAAGTGGTATCCACCACACTAGCTAAGAGTTCTGTGCATCTCCCTGCAATAAAACTCTAGCTCTCAATACAGACGTCATAAGCATACAAAATCCATACACCGTGCCAACTGTCTCAAGGCTTCCCACTCTCAAGCCCAAGAGTTACTATCCTTGCTTTACAATTTAGCATTGCCCTATACTTACTTAACCAATCCCTATCCTGAATCATACCAAAGCCAGTCATAACTAGCTTTATCAAAGTCACTGATGAGTCATTTTTATCATAACCCAACTCATCTCTTAAATCACCAATATAGTAGCACTTCCCATCATAACATAACCATGTGATCTACATATCAACTTTATGCTTCTCTATATGCAACCAGCAAGGAAACAACATGGTACCAAAACCAATCAGCATAATACAAAGTCAGAACTAGACAGCTGACCTGTCACCCCTGAGGAACTAGTCTCAGTCTCTCACTACCTCTGAATGAACACTCGGGCTGAAGTCAAGCTGTCCATCCCCCTTTTGCTCATCCTCTCTTAACCTTGGGCAATTCTTCATAAGAAAGCATACCTTTGCTCGACATTTTCCCAGATGACGCCTCTTACACCGAGTGCATACTGTATAAATCTTCCAATTTTCATTCTTACTTGCTCCAATAAGTGGAGGTACCACTATCCGAGCTCAGTGCTCTTTGGCACTCTTCTTCTCATTTCTTATGCTCTCAACAGTAAGAGCCTTCTCTACCACCTGAGCATAGGTAGAGATTTCATGCACTAGGGCAACTCTAATGCCCTGAGCTATTTTGGAATTCAATCCCTGAACAAACCTTTCCTTCTGAGCTACATCTGTGGGTACCACATCAAAAGCGAACTTGGCCAACTCATCAAATCTATTAACATACTCGGTTACTGATGCCTTTCCCTGAATGAGATTTGGAAACTCATTCATCTTAGCAGTCTTGGCTACATCACAATAATATCTTTCATTGAACAACTGCCTAAATTCTTTCCAGTGCATCACAGCTATGTCTCGTGTCTGGGATATCACTTCCCACCATGTCCGGGCATCTTCCTGCAACACATATGTAGCACAGATCACCCTATCGTGACCTACCAACCCCATACTGTCAAGAATGGAACTGATCATGCCCATCCATTGCTCAGCTCCAAATGGATCTAGGCCTCCCTTGAAGACTGGAGGGTAATACTCCTGGAATCTTTCACAGAGAAATTCCCACCTACTCTCAACCCTAGGTTGAGCCAAAGCTGATGCCACTCCTGGCATAACTAAGGAAGAAGTGTTCCCCAACAGATTCTGCTGTTGCTTCAGACACCTGATTTCTTCCTCATGCCTCTGCAATCTTGATTGCAAATCTGTGAACATCTGCTGAAAATTCATAGGAGCAGATGAAGAACTAATACCCTGGCTGTAACACCCAGGCTCTGTATAACCACCACCAGGCCTCATTATTTGCCTTGGATATAAACCTGCTGATTGAATTTGCAGTCAATATCTTGACCCATTAATCATGATGAGCATATCAAGAGCTTTTCCCACGGGATCAATCTTACTACACCACATTCACAAACCACTTGTAGTGCTAAAAACAAGCCCATGGCATTCATACATCAATCATAAGCCCTGCTCTTCCAACATTCACACCATGCCTCCAACTCCAACATGCAAATATAACAATTATATATGTTCATGGAGGAGGTAATCATATGATCACACTTATATATATATATTCACGGAGCATATAATCATACAGTCAAGAGCCAGGCTCTATCAAAATCTCATGCTCCCTAATACAATGTGCGGGTAAAGCATTTACATTCTATTTAAGCAGTTAAGCACATAACTATAGAAATAGTTACCATTCCCTAAGTAAAGCTATCTTTAGTGATGAGTGTACATGCCCAGCTTGTCTCCAGGAACCATAAACCTTGGCTCGCTCTGATACCAAGTTGTAACACCCTAAACTCTAGAGACCGTTATGGTGTGCCTTATAAACAGTGCTAAACTCGCTAATCAAGAAATTTGGCCAAAATCGTGTAACTTAGTATGATTACCGGTTTAGGGATTAAAAATTTCGACTAAGATCTAACGTTTCATTAGAACGTTTACTGTATACATTGGGATCCCAAAAATATAATTTAAAGGTCTATTACAATAAAATATTTACAACCAGCCGATCTAAGCGGCAAAACAGGGTTTAACCCTAGTTCCTCTCCTTTAAACCTCGGCCGTGGCGGTCGAGCAGCCGCATATGTACACATCGTCACCTAAGCTCTCCAACTCAAGGATGGTCTAGCTTTCTTTTTCCTTTACTTGCACCACATAGCACTCGTGAGCCGAAGCCCAACAAGAAAACTCAATATGCTCATGAACACTCATATCATGACATCAAATCATAAGGCACACGCCTAGCAAATATAGCCCTATTCAAGCAGGAAAATGAGTTCACGTAATGATGAATATACAACATCAACCGATGATCATAATAATCATCCAGGGCTTTTAGCCCCCAAATAGAAGAGTGACAATTGTAATAGTCACTAAGGTGGGTTTTGTTCCCATTATCCATGTGACAATAGGGTCACTGGGGCTTTGTAGATAAGTGATCATTTCACTAGCTTAAACAAGATAGGTGTTTGATGAACTAGTCACCAATATAACCTACCGCATGACCATAGAGTCACAACCATGGGATTCCACTCCCTAGCCACGTGACAAACAGTCACATAGGCGTTTGGCCCTGGCTCTGAGTAACTAGTCCTAGACTAGTCAAGCGCTTATAATTTTCATCGACCTTAGGGTCGGTCCAGTATCAATGCTCCTAGAGTCATTCAACACTGATATCAATTAGATCTAATCTTTTATCGGCCATGCGTTCATGATTTTTATGTCGTTTCTGGCTCTTAGGTTAGTAATACGCGACCAGTGCCGACCCTGACTAGTCAGTGCCATACGCAAGTAAGCAATGCTACCATACATATATCATATGTCAAATATCTGAATATAAGGCATTCAAAATGCTTACTTAACAATTTCTAGCATAATTAGGATCATGCATAAACACAGAGGCTCAAGCTCTGCCAATCTCATATTCAATATTCATAGCATGCCCTAATCACATGTTTCTTGTGTAACACATGCATCACATTTAATCACTTGACATGCCTCAACAATAACCATGCATGTCACATTTAAACATCCAACATGCATCAAGAATAACCATGCATGTCATATATATAGGGTGCAGTTTTCTTACCTTTGGTCCAAGCACAGTTTACCAATAAACGAGCCACAAGCACGATCCTGATTCCAAGCCTCTAGTGATAACCTAGTCACAACCATAAACGGTGATCCGATGAGTTCAAGTTCTAAAACCAATCCCGGAACCAAGACCTAGCCTCCGAGACATCAAATCCCACTAAACCGGGTATTAGAAATGATCCTGAGGCCTAAGGTTTGAGTTCCCATGACTAAAAACCCACTTTGGTAACTTTTCCTTTTTTGAGCCACGACCCCAATCATTAGAGTCGCAGCCCCACTCAAGTCAGGCCCAAAAACTCTTCTCTGACAGCAATTAGAGCCGCAGCTCTACCCAATAGAGTCGTAGCTCAAATAGCCCAGCAGCCCCAAACCACTAGCTTCTTCAAGCTTGAGGCACAACGCCCAAGAACAGAGCCACGGCTCAACCTCGAACCCAGCCAAAAAACCTCCATTTCTTCATCTAAAAACCTTCCAAAAACCTACCCAAACATATCTAAATCCCAAAATCAAAGTTCCCAAACATCCCCATGATCCAAAACCAACAAAACCCAAGCCTCAATCAGATCAAAAACTCAGCAAAACACAAAATCCAATTCAAGCTTAAAAACTTAGAATTTAAAACTTGAATTACCTCTGATTGGGTTGTTCCCAACTAAATCCTTCGGCTAATAAGATTCTAATCTTCCCTAGGATTGCTATGCCTCAATCCTCGCTTGAATCTGAGTCCTAGAGCTCAAGTTTTCTTCGAAAATGCGATCGGGAGACGAAAGTGGAACTTAGAGGGAGAGAGAACGTACATAACGTTCTTTTTATTTCAATAAAAGGTTACTTCAAGCTTAAGTAGCCTCAAACAAATCCTAACGCTCGTGGTCCCGAAAATACCCCCGGGGACAAAATAGTCAAAATCTCCAGAATTTCCCCTGATCTTACCAACTCCCAATTTATCACCAAATATTTATTCCCACTACCCAATAACCCGTTAATGCTCTAAATACCCCTTGACACACTCCGAGTCAAGAATAAATCCCATTGTGACTTTCCCACTGGCTTACCTCCTAGGATCGTCTCGTGTTGGGTAACCCTGGCATAACCAAATAATAATAAAGCATCACACACATATCATATATATGCCAAATATGCCTGAAATGGCCAAAATATGAAAATCACCCAATTAATCAAAAATGGGTTCACACGCATATTTAATACACCTAAACAAACATATTATCATTTAATCACATAATAAATCACTTATGGCCCTCCCGGCCTCCTAATCAAGGTCCTAAACCTTATTATGAAATTTGGGGCATTACAGCTAAAAACTCTCAACTATATGAGTTTTATGCAAATTTCCCCAGTCAAGTTGATGAGCAAAAATATTTTGTTTGAGGCAAGACAATGCCTTCCGACATTGATTCGTTTAATACTTTGCTCCATCTCCCTACTATTCCAGCCATTGAAGATGAACATTGCCGAAACATTGAGCTTGCCAGGGGCTTGATCTCATTATCATGGTGGTGATCCAAAGCATTTATTCCGCTGGAAGTTGAATCAAATTGCCCATGCTTGGGCTTATTTTGTGAGTGCTCGTCTGCTGCCCAGCTCTTATGTATCTTCTATTGATTAGGAGCGTTTTATTTTGGTTTACGCTATCATGATGGGAGAATCAATGGATGTGGGACGAATAATTAGGTATAGCATTCGCAACATCAATAAGTTCAACACCACTGCTGGCTTGGCACATGGCTCGTTCATAACTCAGTTGTGTAAGACTTATGAGGTGTTAGTGCTTGACAGAGACATAATTTGGAAGTCCATGAAGCCTATCACTCAGTCTATGGTTCGTGGTTTTCCTCTAGCCACTCTTGAGCCTCCATAACCTGGCCAAGCCCCTAAACGTCCACAAGGTGAAGACGAGGAGGAGATTGATCCAATTGGTACAGGGGCCACTGAGGAGGGGGGACCAAGTAGTAGTGCATCACATTTGGCACTTGGTAGGCCTATTGATGAACACACTCAGCGTACGCATGATCGACTGGATTATATCATCCGCCAAAATCAGTATTTAATCCAGTCGCATCATGCGCAAAATCAGTATTATAATGATTACTTGGTACAACAGAATGAGTATGGGCGTGTTCATGTGGAAGAATTGAATGCTTTGGTCACTAGGTGGACGATGATTCTGCAGATGAACACTACTTCACCCCTCCACCGCAGTTTCACCCATACAACCCACCACCACCACCACCGCCACCGCCATACTGATGTGGCGTGTCTTTTGAGGTAAGTTATCTCTCCATGGTTTTCATGTCACATTGGGGACAATGTGAAGTTTAAGTTTGGGGGAGGGGCTTATCATTTTTATTTCCTTTTTTAGTTTAATGTTTTTAATTTAGTTTTGTCTTTTGTGTCGAAAAGTTAAGCCGATGAAATTTCTTTAATAATTTCGTCTGTCATCACTTGTGAAATAGCGATTGTGTGAATAACCGTGTGCTTGGTTTGATTACTCTTTTGATTAATTTTAATGCTTCTTGGAAATTTGAATATGTTGTGTAAATGTGATTAGTTAGCATATGTTATACATGTTTTTACTTGGGTATGATGAATGAATTGTGGAATAGGATAGAACTTGCATTGCTTGTCTTTTGAGACGAAATCCTTGATGACATGTGTGTTGGAAAATGATTTAGGCAATTTTGTTGGAACGTTTGAGCCTTTTAAGCTTACCGATATTATTTTATCCTTAGTTTTCCCCTTTGTGCCTTAACTTGCTTGATTAATTGTTTAACCACACTATTAAGCCAAAAATGTACCCATTACTATTTTCCCTTGTCCTTTAATTATGCCATAAACTTAGAAATAAGTTTGGGGGAAGTGAATTGTATTGGGTGAGATTGTCAATATGTAGATAAATGATGTATTTTAATGATTGAGAGAAATGTAAAAGCTCTTGCAACATCACTAATTTATGTATATCAATCTAAAAAAAAGAAAAAGAAAATGAAAAAGGAAAAGAAGACTTAAAGAGTGAAAAATAACTAAATAAGGTGATGTTGGAACATTGTTTTGTGATTTCTCAATTGTTAAAAAATTGGTGAATTGGGGGATGATTATTAAAGGCAAGATGGTTGTTTTGATTGGTTTTGATGTGCTTATGGTATAATGAAGCTTAAATGTCTTTTCAACTACCGTTACCTAAGCCACAATGTTATGAACCTTAAAAGTTCTGTTGATTCCAAAACATGTGTTGTTGACATTAGTGGAGAAAGGCAAGTATGCAAGCATATTGAATATTGGTTAGCGAATTGTTGTATGAGTGAGACATGTATGATGCATTCTAATTGTTCATTTTGTAATTTTCAAATCATATTCTAATTTCCAATTGAGGCATTTAGGTTAATTGTTAGAGTGATCGGATTGAAATTCTGGTTGTAAAATGCAGTTAATATTTTGTGAATGAGGACAATGCGATGTGAATACTATGGAGGCTTAACTGTGTGTGGTGTGTTATGTTTAAAGTTTAGAGTCAATCTTTACTCGAGGGCGAGTAAAAGTTAAGTTTGGGGGAGTTTGTTAAGTCTAGTTTATGTCATGGTTATGTGGTGTGTTTAGGTAGTCTGTTATGTCATTTTTATTTCATTTAGTGCGATTTTACGCTTTTGTTTGTTTGTTTTATAGTTTTTGTGAATAAAAAGGAAGATTCGAATACTTGGAGGAAATTTGTTCAAAAAGAGAAAAAATATCCAAGTTTCGGTGTTGTTTTCGACAAAGAATGGATCTTGGAATGATTTTAAGACATTGGTGATTTTTCGGGCTTAAAAATGCATGAGTTGAAGAACTTCTTAAGGGCCGCGACCAGCCTCTTAACAGAATCAATGTTTCAGAGTTGAGACTCGGGTCGCAGCACGACAAAGAAGGGTTGCGACTTTGCAGAGCTAAATCCCAGAAATTAGAGACACGGGCCGCATCATGGCTTTGGGAGAGTCGCGACCTAGAGGTGCAGATTCTCAAGAATTAGGAACACGGGCTGCGACATGGTGCAAGTAGAGCCGCGGCTCGCCTCTCTTAAAAACGAAAAAATTAGGTTTTATAGAAAAAAAAGGGAAAAATCGGAGAGGACAGACAGAGGGGAATAGTGAGATAGTTTTGGTGGCTGAAAAACTTGGAGAATTCTCAAGTTATCATCTATTTCTTTATGTTGTTCTTGAATTTATTTCTGATTAGAATGACAATTATGAACTAATTTTCTGTTTAGGGCTATTAGTTGAATCACTTGAATCCTTATTATGAACTAATGCCATTATCATTTCTTCTTCATCTTCCTTTCAATCCTTACAATTTGTGCTTATTGATTGATTATAGATTGGTCATCTATAGTCATTATCTTTATGTTTTTTAATCAAAATCTGAAAAGTGCAATTTGAATTTGCTTTGGTTGTTTAGGACACAATTCTAATTTGGAACGAGAGTATCTAGATTAATTGTGTAACTATCTTTTTGAGTTGTTGTGGTTATTGCAGTCTTTGTGATTAAATTTACCATAGAAATATAAGGAATTTTCACTTAAGGTTGAGTTTATAATTCATAGTATGATTATAAACTGCTTTTGTCAACTCATTAATTGAAATAAGAAGAAATAAGAAGAAATTGGTAATTTGTATTAGGGATTAATAGGGAGGATAGTTGATGAGATTAAATACCCTAATTACTCTCTCATTATTTAAATTCAAGGTTTTGCTATTACTTATTGTTTTATTGAGTTCTTGAGTATTGTTTTTGCAATTTATATTTGCTTCTGCTTTGTTTACAAGAATCAAAGTTTAATTGACCAAATAGAACAAAAAGATTAGTTGACTGGTAATTTGTGATTCAGTCCTTGAGGACGACACTTGGTTTTACCAAGATTATTAATGAATTGCAATACGTGCACTTGCGTAGCTATAATTTTTGCAACACCTATGTAGGTGACTAACGAGTCACACTCCGTATAGATGACTAATGAGTCTATCTCTGTGTGGGTGACTAATGAGTCACACTTTGTATAGGTGGCTAATGAGTCACACTCTGTATAGATGACTAATGAGTCTATCTATGTGTAGATGACTAATGAGTCTATCTCCGTGTAGATGACTAATGAGTCTATCTCTGAGGTCCCATGCCCTCCTAGCCATGTGACGTTTTAGTCACCTGAGCTTATAGCCCTGACTCTATGTAACTAGCCTTTAGACTAGACAAGCGTTTTTGTTTTCATCGAACTTAGGGTCAGTCAAGCATTTCATGCTTATGATGATAATGCTTATGTCGATTAGATCTAATCTTTTCGGCTTGCGTTAAACACGCTAATACTGTTCTTGACTCATAAGTCAATACCATACGACCAGTGCTCAGTACTACTGTCGAACTTGACTAATAAGTCACAACTTCACAGTCAATACTGACACCATTGCCGATTCCTAACTCATAGGTCAGTTCCACTCATAAGTAAGCAATGCAACCAGGCATATATCATATGTCAAATATGCAAATACAGGGCATTCAACATGCTTACTCAACAATCACTACCATAATTATGATCATGCACATTTACAGAGACTTAAGCTCTGATCAATCTCATATTCAACATTCATGCCATGTCCTAATTACATGTATCTTATGCATCACATGCATCACATACTGGATGCAGTTTTCTTACCTTTGGTCCAAGCACTGGTTACCAATAAACGACCCTCAAGCACGATCCTGTTTCCAAGCCCCTAGCGATAACCTAGTCACAACCGTAATATAGCATCCCGTCAAAAATAAGTAAATAAATACTTCTGGACCAAGTCCTAGCCTCCGGGACGATGAATCCTACCAAACTGGATAGTAAGATCGATCTCGAGCCCTTAGGTTTAAGTTCCCACGACTAAAAACCTATTTTGGCCATTTCTTCCCTTTTGGGCCACGACCCCAAAAACCCAGGCCACGGCCTGATCAAGAACAGGGGCTAAACCCCTCTCTATCTGCGTCGTGGGTAGCGGCCTGACAAAAAGGGGAAGCGGCCCAAAGTGCCCCCAACAGCCAAAAACCTCATTTTTTCCAAGCCTGGGCTGCGACACACAATAAAAGGGCCACGACCCAACCATGAACATAGCCATGAAACTCCGATTTTCCCATTTCAAATCCTCCCAAAAACCTATCCAAACATACCCAAATATCATAAACAAAGTTCCCAATCATCTCAATGGCCCAAAACCACCAAAACCCAAGTTTCAATTAATCCAAAAACTCCTCAAAACAAAAAATCAAATTTCAAAACTTAAGAAATTCTAGGAAACGGAAACTCAGAAATTCAAAACTTAAATTACCTCTGATTATGTTCATTTCTCACCAAATTCTCTGGCTAATAAGCTTCTAATCTTTCCTAGAATCGCTATGCCTCGATTCTTGCTTGAATCCGAGTCCTAAAACTCAAGTTTCCTTTGAAAATGCGATCGGGTGTCGAAATTGGAACAGGAGGGAGAGAGAACGTTCTGAACGTTCTTTTATTATTCTTAACAGGTTACTTCAAGCTTAAGTAACCTTAAGCAAATCCTAATGCTTGGGGTCCCGAAAACGCCCCCGGGGTAAAATAGTCAAAATTCCTAGAATTTCCCCTTATCTCGCTAACTCCCAATTTATAATCAAATATTTATTCCCATTACTCAATATCCTGGTAATGTGCTAAATATCCCTTAACTCACTCCGAGTCAAGTAGAAATCTTGTTGTGACTTTCCCACTAGCTTGCTTCCTAGGATTGTCTCGTGCTGAGTAACCCCAACATAACCAAATAATAATGAAGCACCACACATATACCACATGTAATGCCCCAACTCCTGGGATCATTACGGTGTGCCTTGTAAACAGTGCTAAACTCGCTAATCGAGTCATTTGGCCAAAATCGTGAACTAAGTGTGATTAGCGGTTTAGGGATTAAAACTTTGGTTAGGATGTAACGTATCACTAGAACGTTTAATATATACATTGGGATCCCGAAAATATAGTTTCAGAGTTTATTACAGAAAATATTTACAACAGGCCGTTCTAAGCGGCAAAACAGGGTTCAACCCTAGTTCCACTTTAAACCTCGGTCGTGGTGTATGAGCAGCTGCATATGTACACATCAACACTTAAGCTCTTCAACTCAAAGATGGTCCAGCTTCCTCTTGCCTTTACCTGCACCACGTAGCACCCGTGAGCCAAAGCCCAGCAAGAAAACACAATAAAGCATGATATAATATCAACAACGATCATAATAACTGTTCAGGACTATCAGTCCAAGCAAATAGGTGACAATAGCCAAAAGTCACAATAATGAGCATAGCTCCCCTCTAGCCATGTGACGATAGGGTCACCAGGGCTTAACTGATAAGTGATTCTTTCATAAGTTTGATCAGGACAGGTGCATGGTGAATGGTCACCAACATAACCTTCCTCCCGACTCTAGAGTCGTGCTATGGACAGCGTCCCCTAGCCATGTGACAAACAGTCATCGGGGTCATATACCTTGGCTATAAACATCTGGTCATAGACTAGGCAAGCGCTTATAAGTTCTTCGACCTTAGGGTCGGTCCCGCATTAATGTCGTGGAGCTATTCAATGCGTAATCATCGACCTTAGGGTCGGTCTAACATTAATGCCATAGAGCCATTCAATGCATGATTCTTGTTTTTAGAGTGGGTCCCTGACTAGTCAGTGTCATACACAGGTAAGTCATGCCACCAATCATATATCACATGTTCCATATCCATAAACAAGGTATTCAGCATGCTTACTAAACAGGTATTAGTACAATTAGGACCATGCATAAACACAGAGGCTCAAGCTCTGAACGATATCATACTCAGTATACAAGCATGTCCTAATCACATGTTTCTCATGCATCATATGCAATATATCCAGCAATCCAACATGCACCAATAATAACCATGCATGTCACGCTTAATAACCAATCAACATGCATCAAGAATAGTCATGCATGTCATACTCAATAATCAACCAACATGCATCATAATAGCCATGCATGTCATACTCAATAATCAACCAACATGCATCATAATAGCCATGCATGTCACATATACACAGGGTGCAGTTTTCTTACCTCAAAGTCGAGCTAGTACGATTAAAAGAACGACCATTGAGAACGATCAACCTTTAGTCCTTTAGCGGTCACCTATTCATAACCAAATATAAGGTATCATCAATAAAAATGATCAACATAAGTTCCCAAACCAATATCTAGCCTCTGGGACATCAATCCCCACTTAACCGGGTACTAGGATCAACCCCGAGGCCTATGGTAAGCATCCCTAAGCTAAAAACACAATTTCAGCCAAAAATGCCCTGATGGGCCGCGGCTCACCACAGCCATGCCGCGGATCATCTCCCTGACAGAGGCATTTTTGCCTTAGAAACCACCTTAGGCCGCGGCACACAAAAGCCAAGTCGCGGCTCATTACCCAGATCAGCCAAAAATCAGCAACGCACCAGCTCGACCTCCCCTGCATTTTCCCCAAGAACCAAGCCTTCAAACCAGTTCCAAAACTTATCCAAACACACAATTAATCCTCTAAACATCACCCATAACTCCCCCTCATCAAAACCCAACCAAACATACACAAAAACTCCCCTTGATTCCCACTTTCTACATCAAAAACCATAAGCTGAAAACCAAAAGGAAAACAGAGCATAACCTAAATTCAATGGCTAGAACTCACCTTAAAAACGATTTTGAATCCCCTTAAATGTCTGAATCAAGTTCCCTAGCTCCCACCTTTGATCTCCTAGCTCAACTCCTCAAGATGGCTCTCAAAATTCAAAGAAAGGATGAAGGAAGAAGCTTGTACGGGAGAGAAAGGGAGAGGTGAGGATAGGCTCTATTTTATCATCATTCCACAGCCTTCTAAAATTCCCAAGGCTGATATAAATCCTTAAGGCTAAAAGACCATAATGCCCTTAAGCCAAATAAATCCCTCTAAAAGCTTTCGAGGGTAAAACCGTCCTTTATCGTCTATCTCGTTAATTATAATTAACGCTCTCCAATTCCCGCTATTCTCAATACCAATAAATCATATCCCATTACCCTTTAATTCCCGGTAATGCTCTAATCATTAAATTTACCCCGAGACTCACCCCGAGCCCCGAACTTAAACCCGTTATGACTAGACCGAACACTTACATCTCATGATCGTCTCATGTCGATTAGCTCGAACCAATCCACCTTATAATGTGGCTATATTAATTAATCACAACCATGCACCCAAAACATACAATTACGCCCACAGTGGCCAAATTACCAAATTACCCTCATAATTAACATATGAGCCCATATGCATGCATTCACTATCATTTAATAATATAATTCGCGTAAACATGCATATAATCATTAAATACTATAATAAATCAATTATGGCCCTCCCGGCCTCCTATTCAAGGTCCTAAACCTTATTAGGAAATTTGGAGCATTACACCACATATATGCCAAATATACCAAAAATGGCCAAAATATGAAAATTGCCCAATTTAACAGAAATGGGCCCACATGCATATTTAATACACCTAAACATGCATATCAAGTCATATTATGATATAACTCACATATTCGCATAATGATACACATAATCATATATTTCCATAATTTGCCATCCTGGCCCCCTAATCAAGGCCCTAAGCCTAATTAGGAAATTTGGGTCGTTACACTCCACCTTCGAGGACAAACTTTGGAGGGTAATCTAACTCTAAGGCACCCACGACCTACTAATTGTCAAAGACAAGGCCTCACCTAGGAGGATCCTCGCCCCGAATAGTAGCCTCAGGGAGTAACATACCCCAAAGATGTTTATGAGCATTCGAGCCAGTCACTGTGAGTTGCCACGTGTCAGAGATGAAAATATGGATAACATATTTGAACTAGATGAATCATGTATTACACGCACAAGAAGTGAAATTACTACTAGTACTCCTGGTTCTTTATGATCATTTTCATGGCATCATGAGATGATTGCTTATGGACCATTTTGTATTTGAACTTAATTTTTGTTGACTATTTTGTATTTGAATGTTGGACTTTATGTTCGTTGATTTGAACTTTGAACTTTCTGATAGTATTTTTGATTGTATTTGGACTTTGGAGTTGAATATTTATTTTTATTTTAAGGATGAATGTTTGTTTGATATTTTAAAGTTTGTCTCATATTGTATGTTTTTAATAATAAAATTAGAATAATGTTTTTAAGCTTCAAACATGTTTGATATATTTTTAGTTTATTAAAATATGATTATTTCAACACTTAAAAAAGAAAAAAAAACTCAGTTTAGGCGGGTTAACCCGACCAACTCATTGGATGAGTTACATTTTTTTTTCTTCTTATTTGGGCAAGTTACAACATTGGGTCGGTTGACTATATGTTATAACCCGACTAAACTGACCAAAGTACAACCCTAATGTGTCATTTATTCTTTTAGTTTAGTTCTATAAATTTCATATCGTTTATTTGACTCAGTGTCGTTGGCCAAATTTGTGGTCAACGAAAATCAAAGAATAAATAAATATAAATTTAAAAACTATGTTTCCTATAAAAGAAATAAACTAATTTAATAAAATATATGAATTTTTTTAGGTATGAGCATCACTTTTACTTCTACTGTAGGAGCGTTTTTAATTTTCGGCACTTGAAAAATTATAACCCAATATTTTTTGCATGATGGCGCACATTATTGTTATAACATGCATCCTTCTAATTTTTGAGAAATTCTTAATAATTTACGATGCTGAAATTAGAGTTCAAACAGTTTGTTGCACCGTGTCTGATTTTTTTTATACGCGTGAAAAACAGATTATTTGAACTCTGATTTCGGTACCGTAAATTTTTTAAATTTCTTTAAAATTGGCAGGATGTCTGTTATAACTATAATGTACACCATCATAAAAAAAATAAGTTATAATTTCTCCAAGTAGCGAAAAGAAAAAATACCCCTGCGGTAGAGGCAAAAGTGATGCCCTTACCTAAGAGCTCCATAAAATATAAATATGAAACAAAGTGAAAAAAAAAAAATTAAAGCAAAAAAAAAAAAAAACCAGCCTTGACCTCTTCATCATTTCATTTATTCCTCTTCATCTAGATATGAATTCCTAAACTGAACTGGAACCTTAATTTCCTAAAACTCAAAAGCTGAATTGTCTTGCAAAATCCCACCCCCACAACCCTTTTCCTCTAGACTCCATGGATAGTGATGGGCTTTACGAACGGAGATGGTGCATGCTTCACGAATGACGATGGCAGAGGCATTGTGAACGATAATGGTGGCTGGGAGATGGGCAACGGTAGTCGTGACAAGATTTGATGGTGAAAATGGATTCATGAATGATGACAGTGGTTTGACTTTGCATTTGGTTTTCAATTTTTTGTTGTGGTGTCTAAATCTAAGTTTGGGTTTGAAGGTTGTTTACACGAATGAATCTGGGTTTTGGTTTGAAGGCTGATTTGAATATGGGTTTGAAGGCTTATTATGAGAGAGATATGAGGAAGAGTGAGAAAGAGTTTAAGATGAACTAATATGGTGGGGTATATGAGTTTTGGTTATGATTATGTTAGGGTTTAGGAAATCTTTGCTTTTTTTTTTTTGGTTTGGGGAATGCTTTGATATCGATATGTCTGAGTTTTTGCAATTTTAGTGAAAAAATCTTTATGATGGGAAGTTGCTTTCAGAATCATGCTTATGGTCACTGGAATTGTGCAGCTTCTCCCGTCAACATTTCTTGGTTTATGATTAAGTTTTTGTGTTTCAATTAAGATTTAGGCTTTTTTTCTATGAAATGGGAAGAAGAAGATCAAGGAGATGAAGATGAAGGGTGGGGATGTAGGGAAGAAGATTAAGGAGATGAAGATGAAGGGTGGGGATGTAGGGAAGAAGATGAAGGAAAAAAATTACTTAATTTTTAATTTTATTTTTTAATTAATTAAATTTATTTAAAAAATAATTTTTAAATAAATAATTAAGAATTTCACACGTGGCAGAGCTGTAAATACGGGTCGAGCTTTTTAGCACAGCACGGAACCGACACAAGCTAAGGAGGCACGCGCACGACACGACATGGAAAAATATGGGCTTGGGCCAAGCACGACATGAATTGCAAATTAGCATGACACGACACATCACAACATGGGTCTGAGCACGATGCGACACGACAAGCCCGAAGACACGACATAAAAGCACAAACAAACTAGCCCAAAAAGCACGACACGATAAAAAGTCCGATATTTTGACATTAGTAATGATGATAAATTTTTATTTGTCAATTATATATAAATTAAAATGATAATAAAAGTCTATTATTTTTCACAATATTTATGATTTTATAATTAAAATAATTATAAATTATAAAATATAAAATTAAAACTATATTAATTTGTTTTAAGATTTGTGAGTTAACAATTCAAGTATTTATTAGTAGGTATTCAAATTATAATAATTATCTTTAATATAATTTTGTGTAAATTATTGTTGAAAAATATATAAAAAATATCTCAAACTATAATTTAAATAAAGAAATGTATTTAGAGTGACGGTTAGTTCATCAATTGTTAAAGAAGAGGCAGGGGTTTAATTCTCTTTCTCACATTTTTTAGCAATAACAAAATGAGTCAAAAGTCAACCGACCCAATTTGGGCACGACACGACACGACACGACATGGGTCATGCCTATGAGTCTTGTTGTGCTTATTCCTTCAAATATGGGTCAACCCAACACAACATGAATTTATATACGAGCTTGACTCGATACTGCCCAAATTATTCGGAGGCACGAAAATATAGGCCATAGGGAGCCGGCTCGACCCACATTTACAACTCTACGTGGCTAATAGTGTGTTGTTACGTGTGTCGCACTTAACAGATTTAGCTAACATTTAACATCTAAAATGGCTCAAGTGTAACAAAAAAGTTATATACGGGGGCTTTTGTGGTAAAATAAGTAGTAACGATGCTATTATTTTTATTTTCCGTGTGGGAAGTGATTATTTTTTATAAATAAGTTCTTTAATTTTTTCATTTATTTTAGGATATATATCAACAAAGGACAACATCTTTTATTAAAAGTGCACCTGGGTCCCAAATTTAAATTTATTAAATGTGTATCATGTAGTTCTTTTTTATTAGAAATTTTTTTACAAAATGTACAACGAAAATCAATTTATGACCTAATTGATAAAAAGAAAGTTTGGGTCATAATTCTTTTTCCCTAGGTCATAAATCAATTTCTACTATTGATTTTGAAAAATATCTTACAACTGAAGAACTTGATACAGGAAAATGTGATATAAAATAAAGAATACTGATAAGTGCATTATAAGTAATATTGTTTTTTAAAATAATGCGCATACCTGAAATAATTTGTAAACTGAAGTTTTTATATATAGGTAAACTTACTTGTTGCAGACATAAATCGTTGGATAAAGAGGAAGAAGAATAATTGGCGAAAAAAAGAGAGAAAGAAGAATGAGTTACCTGCTGAGAACTCTGACGATGAAGAAAGAGGTAGACTCCATAATCAGAGACACCATTGACAAGGTCCTCGTCCTCCGCTTCGGCCGAGCTTCTGATTCTGGCTGTCTCCATCTCGACGACGTCGTAAGTCTCTGCTTTCTCTATTATTTTATTTATTTAACTAAGAAAAAACAAAATTGTTTCTTAATTCTTGTTCCATTCTCAACACAGCTCTGTAAATCAGCGCGAGAGGTTTCTAAATTCGCAAGTGTGGCTCTGGTAGATATTGATTCTGAAGATGTTCAAGTTTACGTCAAGTATTTTGACATCACTTTCATACCCTCCACCATTTTTTTCTTCAATGCTCATCACATGAAGATGGATTCTGGGTATTTAATTTTTTCTTCCCCTTCATAATTTCTCTTAATCGTAGGATGATTAGCTTTTGAACCCCCTTTTCGAAACCCCAAAGTTTAGACTTGAAATTTTAATTGGATAAGCCATATCATATATGCTGTTCAATAGAATTGGATTTGTATATGTATGTTAATACACTATCATCGATCTATTTTTTATTTTCTCTTGAAAGTGGGAGATGAAATTATTTGCTTTTCTTCTCTGAAATAGTGATATTTTGAAATCCATTTCTTTAACTAATATTCTTTATTGTTAATGCAGTACCGCTGATCATACTAAATGGGTTGGAGCATTTCACCAAAAGCAAGATTTTATTGATGTAGTAGAGGTATGTAACATTTTGCATACCTATCTTTTTGTGGTCACAAAGAAAGTACTGTGATTTATTAATGTTATAATTTTTTTTCTTTACTATTGATTATTGTTATTGGGTTCTATACTATAACTTTCTTTTCTTTGTTTTTGCTTTTAACTATTTGATGAAAGTTTCTATTAACTTTGAACATCTACTTATGTTCATACTAAGACAATGATGGATTTCTTTTTTCAGGCCATTTTTAGAGGAGCCATGAAAGGGAAGATGATTGTGCATTGTCCCTTGCCACCAGAACGAATTCCGAAATATCAGTTATTATACAAAGATGTGTAGAAGGTGAGTTCTATAAAGGTGTAATGACCTTTGGGCCTTCATATATGCACAGATTGTTTGGTATTTTTTCCTCTGCATCAATATGAAACTGTTCGAAACTTTCTTCATGATTCTCTTTCTGTACTTTGGACTTTCTTCATGGTCCTTGGGCATTTGCGAGTTGGGTGGCTGGTTATCTTTGGAAAGTGAGGGAAGCTTCACATAATTCCTTGGTTTACATGCAAAAACTAATGTTTATATGAACATGTTTAATTGTTAAAAGGCAAATTTGGACTAGAATGTTTTCTCCAGGCCGTATAGAAGTGCATCTTGGGCTAAAAGATGTTTCTTCTGCGTATGAGCTGTGCTTTAGAACCTTAAGCGGCCAACAGAAGATGTATGGGATGTATTGAAGACCTTGGGATTCCCTTGTCTATAGTCAGCTAGAGCTGGGATTCCCATCAGATTCTCATCTATGTGAGTCCAATGGAAAACTATGTTGGACAAACTCTAGCCTACAACACTAAATAACACAAAATATACATACATATATATTACTAATTATTTTATCATAGATATTATTATAAATTAATTAATAATAATTTAAATGATTACAATTTTGATTGAAAATTAGAAATCACTTACTTAAATTGTTATTTTATTTGATTTAAATTTTATGTTGTATTTGTATATTTTTTTCTTATAAATATATATTAAAACTATTAATTAAAATAAATTATACATAAATTTTAGTCGGATTTGTTGAAATTTTTGATAAAAAATTATTAATATTGTCAAAAAAGTTATTTAAAATTAGAATAAATAAATTAAACTATATAATTTAGTTTACGAAATAGTTTATAAGGCATTTAAGGAAGTAGGTGGGGACTTGAGGGAAATTAGGCTTTGTTTTGTGGTGTTATTTTAAAGGACAAAATGTTTTTTTATTTCGAACTATAGCACTTGTACATTTTTGCCTACTAGACCAAAAAGTATCATCAAAACTATAGCACTTGTAGACTTGTGCCTCTTCCGTCCAAAATATTAACGGTTTGATGATATAATGAACTTCAAGTTTCTTCTTCCACAGTGCCAATATTGTGGATGGACAATCATAGTGTTGTAGCCTTGGTAGCGAATCCCGTCTTCCATTTGCGCTTTAAACATATTCAAATAGACTTGCACTTTGTTCATGATGAGATTCTTGCGAAAGAGATTTCAGTTTGTTATGTTCCATCAATCGATTAAGTTGCTGACATACTTACTAAGCCATTTTCTATCGATCGATTTTAGTATCTTAAATCCAAGTTCAAGGTGTTTCCAACCCTGTTTCGCTTCAGTGGGATGATAAACCAAGTGGTTTAACTGAATAAGTTTTATTTCAACAATTCTTTTCTGTTTGTAAAATTTTGTATTTGTTAATCAACAACTAATTGGTTAGCCTTCTTGTAAATTATGTTTGCTCTGTATCATTGCAAACTTCTATAAATAAGGAGCTTGTCTCAGAAGTTAATTAGCTTTGCAAAAAAACATCTAAGAGTCCTTCTTGATTTTCTCTCAATGTAGCTTTTGCATAGATAATTCCTCCTTTGTTTTCTCTTATGGTTTCATGCAAAGCAGTTAAAGAGGAAAGGCTTTGGCTCTTTCTTATGCTTTACAATAGTATTTAGAGCTTGGCTTTACAGTTTCTTTTGTTGAGAGCAATTCAGAAGTTGTTATTATCTTTGTTCTCTCTTCTCTTGAGGATGCATCCGAATTGGATTGTCATTGTGAAATATTAAATCATTATTCTTATAAATGAGTATTGGGTCATTTGTCAAATAAAAATAATAATTATCTAGTTCAATTCAATCTTTTGGGTCGTTTGTCAAATAAAAATAATAATTATCTAGTTCAATTCAATCTAATCTAGGTGCTAAACAAACTTTACAATATGTAGAAATAAAAATAAATATAAAATGAAGAGTAATTTTTTTATATTTTATTGGAAATTTTTCTACACATGGAGTGCTCAGGTAGCTAGTAGTAACATTTCAGAAAAAAAAAAAACAAAAAACAAAAAAAGTGGGGTTAGTATTAGGCCATCTCCAATCCCACGGGATTACGGCAATATATGCCGTGGAGAGCACAAATCTAGCTCCAACCCAACTCCAAAAATGTATGCATTTACCGTTGATGAACAGTGCCACGGCATATATGCCGTGCACTGTTCACACGGCATTTTTTTTTTAAAGATAAATATATTTATATCTTATATATATATATATTTATATATATTAACATATGAGTATTATGTGAGTTTATATTTTATGTTGGATTTTTTAAATTATAAATACATATATAATTTAATTTTTTAAATAAAATTTCAAATATTTCATAATTAATTTTTTATATAATTTATTTTAATTTATGTGAAAATTCTTACTCTACACTATAAGAAAATAAAATTAACATTGAAATTGATTAAATATACAAAAGATAATTAAAATATTACAAACTTACATTCTAATATTAAAATCAAATACACCAAACATAAAATGGAAAACAATATATATATTTTTGGTGTAATTTTTGGTGTTGTGATTGGAATGGAAAAAAAATATGGTGTTAAGATTCTTTAGTTTTGGTGTTGGTGCAATACCATAATGGGGTAATGAGTTGAAGATGCTCTTAGAACATCTTTAATAGTGTCAAAAAATTGGTGCAATGTTATATTTAGTACATCTTATAAAATATTTGACTCCAATAACATTGTTTCAATAACATTGTTTCAAAAAGTGTGCCAAATTTGGCACATTCTAAAAGTTTTGCTAAATTTGGCACAAAATATAGTTTGTGCTAAATTTAACACATCAATAAATGTTACTTTTTTATTTACCATATTACAACTAATTATTATAATTAATAGTTGATAATTAATTATTAACTATATATTATTTTTTATTTATAATTTTAATGACAATTTTTTTGGAATACATGGATAATAAAAAATAATAAAAAGATTTATTTTTATATATTCTTAATACATATTAAATGAATTATTAACTTTTTCTTTTATGCATCTTATGCATAGACCATTTCTAATGCAAGATATAAATTGTGTCAAATTTAACACAAAAAAATGAGTTGATGTTAGATTTGGCCTATTGAGTAGTGTTTTATAAAATGAAACAAAATAATACTGGTATGGACAGGGGCCGATTGAGTATTCGAGCAAAATACATGGGTCTAACTGGTATTTTTTATTGTTAATTAATAAATTAGTGGGAATATGGTAAATAAAAAAAAGACATTTATTATTGTGCCAAATTTGACTCATGCTATATTTTGTGTTAAATTTGGCACAACTGTAAGAGCATTTTCAAGGGAGTACTAAAAAGTGTGCAATGTTATATTTAACACATCTTACAAAAAATATAACTCCAATGGTGTTTCAAAAATTGTGTCAAATTTGGTACATACTAAATTTGTGCCAAATTTGGTACAAAATATAGTATGAGTTAAATTTGGCACATCAATAAATGCTACTTTTTTATTTAACATATTATCACTAATTATTATAATTTAGTAGTTGACAATTAATGATCAACTATATATCATTTTTTATTTATTGTTTTAATGTCAAATTTCTTGGAGTACATAGTTTGAATAATAAAAAAAATTAATTTTTGTATGTTCTCAATAAATATCAAATGAATTATTCACTTTTTTTATATTAATTTGTATCTTGTGCATTGGAGCACAATTGCAAATATTGGGATAAATATAACATTAAATAATTTTTTATGCTAAATTTGACACAAAATTTACATGTTGCATTATAGATAATCCAATTTAGTAGACTTTTTAAAATACCATTGGAGTGATACTTTGTTGAAATATGCTAAATATAACACATTTGCAATTTTTTTGACACTCTATTAGAACAGAGTTGTAAATATTAAATTAAATATAATATTAACTTATTATTATTTTTTACTAAATTTGATAGAAAATTTAAATGTTGCATTTGAAAATAGTATTAGTATTTATGAATCAAGAATAATCATACATCTAAAATATAGACTAGAACATTATGAACATTATAGAATTGAGTATAGATATTTTTAGAACAAGGAGTATAGATATTTTGAGTGCACATGTTTTGAATTCACGTATCATTTCCCTTATGGGCCCAATAGCTCGATATCACGATTCACGAGTGTAGGTTCCAGCCTTCCATTCAACTGCCGAGTGAAGTGTCCCCCAAATTTTACCAAAGGCAAAGATCAATTATTCTACCATTAATCACCCATTTACTTGCCAATCAAAGTGTGGCCCACAAGCTGCCATTTTACTTTGCAGGTGGGTCCCATATTTGTCCTTTTCTTTTATTAGCGGTTCTGGTCCCCACTCACACAGGACCTGTGCCTTTCTTAGCTTTGGTATATGAAAATATGCCTATCGTGTCGTGTGGTGTCGTTAATACAGGAAAGAAAGAAAGCCGCTGCTTTGGTTGACTGGCGTTGAACCTCACTTTTTGCTTTACTGCATGAACGACGTCGTTTGACAAAGGCACCGCCAAAAATAAAGCTCCATTCCACAAGAGATTCTGAGGGAGAACGACAACTCTCTCTCTCTCTCTCTCTCTCTTTTTACCTTTATCTCTAGAGGTACGGTCTCTGTTGGTTTTATGTCATGGGGTCTCACATTTCCTAGGCCAACCTTTTGTTCTTCTGCCACGTGTCCCAATACACAGTGGAAGGACAAATGGCCTCCTTGTAAATTGGGACACTGGGAAACGTTAAACCATACCTAACCAAAACCCCTTGCCCAAGTCTCATTTTATTTTCTGTTCAAACAAATTGTCTGGCTTTGTATCCGTTGTACTCTTGAAGGGCTAAAATCTTTTCCTTTTCTTATTACAGTATATCGAAAAGGAAGATTTTTCACAAGCAGTAAAAGAAAGATAACGTTAGAGTATCAACTTGCTTGCATTGTCCTCAAACTCTATTTATTTATTTTTGCTTTAGTCTCTCACTATCTAAGTAAAGCACATAATTTAGCATTCGGTGTAGTTTAAGCATTTGAAGCTCGCTATATTTAGCTTTCTGGGTCATCTTTTTTCTTCAGATCCTGGTCCGTGTTTGTAACACTTAGCGAAAATGTTGAAGATGGTCTTACTGATCTTTCCCATCTTCTTTTTCTGTTTCTTGGGTCTTACTAGTAAGCAAAGCTTTCTCATTTACTTCTACCTGTTTTGAGTTTATTTTACATTACTATTTGTATAGTTTCTCTTTACCTCTCTGGGTTTTCTTCATCTTTTATTATTCTTACTATTGCTTTTCTCAGGTGCTGGTCAAGAATCTGTTCAACTCCTTAACCTTTACATTGCTACTCCAGAAGTGCCAAAAACGGCGTCGTCTCATTCTGACTTACCTATTGCTGCTTCTGTAAGTAGTGAAGACCTTCATGGGGTTTCAAGCAGTGTTTTAATGGCAGAGAGTTGGCTCAGGACTCAGGTTCTGGCTTACTACCCGGCCAATCGGTTCACCACCATTGTTGTTGGTGGTACTGTTCTGTGCCAAAAAGGTCAAGAGCATAAGCTTTCGCTGGTACTACCATCTGTCAAGAACATTCACCACTCCCTTACAAGGTGGGGTTTGGAGAAAGATATCAAGGTCTCAGCTGCATTTTCATCTGCTTGTTTGCACCCACAATCTACTTACTTTAATGGGGATTTCGCCAAAAGTTTCACCAAACCCCTTCTGGAGTTTCTTCAGAATACAAACTCCACTTACTCTCTTCACCCATCTCCTCCAAAGTTTACTCCTTTACCAGCTGAAACCGCTAGTCTGGTCTCTTCTCACTCAAAATGCATGAAAAAGCTTGGACTTTTTGAGCTTAACAAGGTTAATGTGATAGTCAACAACACCCCTAAAGAGTCTAAACCTATGAGCAGGAAGCTAACATCTTTGAATCCAAATGTGTTGTACCCATTTCCAGCCAGACCAAACCCTTTACCAAAAGTTGCAGACTCGCCACTCCATTCTTCTGTCGGCTACTCCATTCCTTCCAATGTGGCCACACCCCCTCAATCTTCAGAACCCCAAATAGCCTCTCCACCTCAGATGAAGACTCCACTGGCCCAAATAGCCTCGCCACCTCACTTCTCTTTCTCTTATGCACCAGAAAGTCCCCCTGTTTTTGAACCAGCGGCTAGTCCACCAGTTTTTGAGCCAGCGAGTCCACCTTATGGGTTTACCTTGCCTCCTTGTGATCCATCACCATACCACCCAGGTGCCCCTTCGCCCCATATAGGGATGGTCCATAAGCTGTGGTGCGTGGCTAAGCCTACTGTCCCTTCTGATACACTTCAGGCTGCCATTGATTATGCTTGTGGAGAAGGTGGAGCTGACTGTAATGAGATATTGCCACAAGGAAATTGTTACAATCCAGACACTGTTGTGGCTCATGCTTCTTACGCCTTCAATAGCTACTGGCAGAAGCACAAAAGGACTGGTGGGACTTGTAGCTTTGGAGGAACTGCTATGTTAATCAACAACGACCCAAGTAAGCTTTTTTTCGCTTAGGCATAATTATAGCGGTGTATCTTCATTTTGATTTAGTTAAAGAATTATTCTTAGCAATTTTTTTTTTAACATTGAGTATAATTTTGCAGGCTTTCTTCACTGTCGTTTTGTGCTCACTTGAAGACAAAGCCATGCAATGGCAACTGAGACAAGATTAAAATTCTGATTCTAAGATTACTTCGTTGTTTTGGTCGTTTTAGTTGTAGTGATTAGATTGGTAGTTTATTTGAGTACATTATCCTAACTAAATATTACTCTATACGTCCATGTAATACTCTTTTTGTTTTATTTATATCTAGAGCTATGCTACTTCCATTGATAATATGCGCTTGTGTTATTCATTAAATATCATGGCTAACAGATAACTTGAGAACAATCAGAATTGCCTAGAATTAATAAGCCCCTTTGTTCTTAAGAAATTAAAAAAAAAATAGGCAAGGGAAGCTACTCTAATCTATCAGAGCCAGGTTTCGATCCTGGGACCTGTGGGTTATGGGCCCACCACGCTTCCGCTGCGCCACTCTGATTTGTTGATATGTTTAGCAATCGAAATTTAAATAATTGTACTCTAATTGTTTAATCTACAAAATTACTTTTAACTCAACTGGAAAAAAAGACTGAATTAGTATTATTATTATCATTTTAAAATAAAGTTAGAAGTGTTGTCAAATTAGCGGAATCAAATATTTTCAAGGTCTCAGGTTTATTATTTTCTTATTTTAAGGAAAGCTATTCTTTGTATCAAATAGTTTTCCAATTTAAACTTTGTACCATTTAATTATTTAATTGTTATGGCAAATGAAAAACAAAGTTTTCAACTCATTATTGTAAACACGAGAAAGAAAAAAGTGTACTCATTACTAGTTTTTTTGTATCTTATTACAACATTAAGTAAAATATAAATAAATTAAAAAATTCATATACCAACAACCGGAGAAAATTAACGCATATAAAGAGTTTCAATTGAAAGATTGGTAATCTGATTTCATATCACCACCACCACAAAAACAGCAGTAAAATTCAGAATTCCAACCCTTGTGAGAGAAAATAAATGAAAAATGTTGATACTTTATATGGAACGCAAGCATTACATTGGTTTAAAATCCTCAATCAATCCCGATTACAAAAAAAATAACTCAGTCACATAGATCATCCTCCATGGCAATCTCTTCTCAGTAATGACAAACATATATAGAGCATTTACAATTATGTCCAAAAACATCGTATGAAGTAAAATCTTAAAAGAGGATCACTTTGCACTTTTCGCTTTTCACGTTTGTTCTTCATTGTTAGTCGAAACAACTAACGCAGTGGAGTCTCCAACTTTTCTGTCATCTGAAACATTACTACTACCACCTTCAATCTGCATAAGATGGATTAACATAAAGTTGAAGAAATGGCGATCTTTGCAACATCTATTTTGAGCTTTTTTAATAATAGTTACACAAAGTTGAAGAAAATATCACTGAACTACATTCAAGTACGGCTAACTAAGCCCTTTGTGGGAGAAAGATGTCAACCCAGAAAAGATTGATTGAAAGAATAAATAAAACAAAGTATAAATGATTCAACAGCATAAATTGGGCAGGGGGGCAAAACGGTACCTGCTTAGTTTTACCATGAGCAGACATTATCTCATAGAACTTGCGCATTAACATTTCTTCCTCTACCTGTAAATTGTAGATGTCAAATTATGAGTTCGTTCAACACAATTATGAAGCAAAAAAATTTGGCATAAATAATTCTACTTTGAATAAAATGTTGCATGAAGAATAATACATTTTGGCTAAGAGCCTAAGACAAGGTTTAATTGAAAGACCATAAGTTCGTTTAGAGTAAGCATGGAATAGTTGCCTCCTTTGAGTTGACACATTTTCATTTAACTTTTGTTTCAAACCAAGTGTAGTTAAAACCTCTCAAATGAGTGAAAAAACCCAGAAACCACTTATACCACATCCCCTTTTAACAAAGTTTATACATATCAACACAAAAAACAAAACCGTAACACTAAGCAAGCAAACAATGCTAAAGGGGCAGCACACAAACAAAGGTATGCAACCAACCTCTATTAGTGTTCCAAGCCGAGTGCTTGCGGTGCCCCTTTGCAATGCTTCTAAGCAAACAAATGCACAAAAATTATCATCTTATACCTATAAATATTAAAAGGGAATAAATCTTAGAAAGTGAATGAAGGAAAAGCTCCACAAAGGAATAAACACAATGTTCTTATGATCTCTACAAAATAAATAAAAAACTGTATTTTGCAAAAGTTAAAAACTTGTTAAAATAGGCCATTAAGTGTACTGTAAAGTGTAAATTATCAATCTTTTTCAAATCGATTAAGTAAGCAAAACCAAAATTAGAATGCTAAAGTACAGCAATATAATCTTCGAGATAATAATTAAAAGGTTAGTTGAGGAACAACCTGAAGTTTATGCAGTTCATGCGACATTGATCTATAGGCTTCCATTAAGAGCTCGCTTTGCTTCTCCAAATGCCTGCAAACCCAGTAAATTAAATGTGAACACGTCAATGCACCATATATAAGAGGCACAATTCAAAATTACTCAAAACTTATTAAAAAGAAAAACTTACTTGAAAACATCTCCTGTGTGCTTTGAGTCCATTTCAATTGGGGAAGTGAGATCCGTAGGAACCCTAATTCTGCTGTGAATTAAGCTATACAATTTGACAGCTGAAATGGGTTGTGGCGTTACCTATGACGCCTTTGTTTTATAACCACTAAAATGGCGTCGTTTGTGGTTGTCGGAGGTATAAATTATAACCTAAATTGAGAAATACTCAGATTTACAAGGAAAAATAAAAGAATTCAAAATCAAAATTTACACATACCCATATAATCAGACATCAATGTTGAAAAAAAAAGGAAAGGAAAGGGTGGTAGTCACACCTTGCCGCTCAGACGCGAGCTTCGCATCACGTTACCAACTACTGACACTGTTTTGGACGGTTACTCCTTCCTTCAAATTCACTGCTCCCTACGCGGTCATAAGAAGTGCCATATCAAAGCAACAGAAAAAGAGCTCTGCGGTTTAAAAAAAAATTAAATTCAATATTTGGATTGGGCCTTTTTGTTTCATTCCTTAGATATTTGGGCTTTATCTTTTTCTTTTTCTTTTACTTTTAATATTTTTACACAAAATATCCAAATGAGCCCATTTCTTACATTTTATTAATGAGGGGAGAATTTAAGAATCTTGATTAGAAAACTGTATTTTTGAAAAGTGAGATTCTACAATGAAAATATGAATTTAGGGATTAAAATCATGTTTCTGAAAATGTGATTGGTTCAATGTCAGTAAACTGTTTTTGAGTTTTAAAAAATGAATCTGTGATTGGTATTAAATTTGAAAATATAATAGAACTGAATATGTGATTGGAACAGTTGAATCTGAATATTATTTTAATTTTATATACATAGGTTGTATAATATTAAATTTTGATTTATCAATAGATTTAATTAAGTAAAATTTAATTATATTGATAAATTAAAATTTAATAATAATTATTGATTAAATTCATAACAATATTGCATTGTCATCTATAAAAATACCAGCACAACTTATTTTTGAATTGTGCAT
Source organism: Humulus lupulus (assembly GCF_963169125.1). Taxonomy (NCBI): domain Eukaryota; kingdom Viridiplantae; phylum Streptophyta; class Magnoliopsida; order Rosales; family Cannabaceae; genus Humulus; species Humulus lupulus. The sequence goes on from NC_084793.1 coordinate 284,874,962, forward strand.
CCTAAATGTCATACAATGTTCCATAAACACCTTATTACTAGTGGGAACATACTCAAGTCATAAAAATTGGCAAAAAATAAAATAAAATACAAGCAATGATACAAATGATAGGAGTAGAGAGAACAAACAAACCCTGATTTTAATTTTAAGTTTATGAAGAAAAAATCACAAAATAGAGAAAACGTGAAATCGTTGTTTTCTAAATTACAACACAAAATTAGAATTTTGATTAGGATATAGTTTTAAAAAATAATCTACCAATCAGATATTTTGGTAGGTCCCACAAATTTTGAGTTTTCAAAATCATAAAATCATTTCCAAATCAACTACTAATCACACCCAAACATTTTTACTAATTTTAGTTTTTTTTAATACCGTTTAGCTAGTTTTTAACTTTATGTCGAGGCCAAAATCTCCTTAGACTCAACATGGGCTCATAGTGAGATCCAAAGCGCAGCCTAAATGTGTTCTAATGACTTTGGACCAATAAGCCCAAGTTCAAAGCAATTAGCACCTACCCAGATCAAGTCTACAATCTCGAGCCCATAAGGTTAGCACTCATCCACAACAAGGATGAACGCTAACTTAAACCACGTGGTAGAGAGAAAATAATGATTAACTGCTTAATATCACATGACAAAGTGGAATGAGTCACTCTCCAACTGAGTAGTCTTCCTCTGAAATAGGGGGAAGACTGTTTCTCTAGGGATCCATGATGAGGAGAGCAACGACTCTCAGGAGAGGTTTGTAAAAGGACTCCTCGGAGGCTGAGAAGAACAATTTTTTGGGTAGACTGTGACTATAGACTAATTGGAACAGAATCTTCGTAGGACATTACTACTACATTCAATACTCAGAACCACACTCTAATTCCCATACCCCTTTTGATCTCTCAAACTATATACTTTCTTTCTACACTCTGCATTTACTTGTTATTTCTTTCTTTCTGCTATTTTTATTTGCAAGTTTATTGACTTAACCATCGAAGTGCCTTTAGTTAGCACCACCCCAGTGTCCCAAGGTTTTCCAGTTACTCGTTTGTCTTTGTTCTACATGTTGTCAGTGCCCGCGATAATCGATTTCTATGATTGTAGATGATAAGTATCGAATTTGTATATTTTTAATTCATTATTCTTCTATGACTATGCACTTGATGATTTATTTATATATGTTTAATTAGTTTATTTTATGTTTTTAGGATTTTCAAGACATTTAGATGAAAAAGAATGAATTTGGAATGTTTTACAAGCAATGATTAAACTCGGAATTACAAGCCTTAAACTTCACACTTGATTTTGAAAATTTTCCAATACTCTTTTGGAAATCTTTCTAGAAATAAAAGTTTTATATCGTTTTCTTAGCTTTCCATAGTTTTTTGAATCGTCCAATTCTGAGCTATATCGAGGATGTTATGGTTAAAATACTGTCAGTAGCCACAGCTAAAGAAAATCGAAAAAAGCAGAAAAATTGTCATGGTTGCAGCCAGCCTTATTCTAGGTTGCGGTCTGGAGGACATAACGCAGTGGCCGTGGCCAGAAATGTCCCAGGTCGCAGTCGGAGATTGATTTTCTGGAAGTACATGTTCCAGTGGCCGCGACTGCCAAGAAACACTGGTTGCACCCGACGATCAATTTTTTTCCTTAATTTTTGGATTTTAAATGTATTTTTAAAAGGGCTATAAAAGGGAATAGGGCTAACTTTTAATACAACTTTGGATCGTGAATTTTAGAGGCTAGAGCAACAGAGGAGGAGAAAAATACATCATCATCTTTATTCTTCAATCTAGTTCTTCTTTCTTCTCAAAACTTCTTTATTTTCATTGAATATTTATGTTTATGAACATGAATTTGTTTATGAAGTAGTTTTCTTTGTAGTTGATGGTTATTTCAAAACCCTAAACATGAGATCTTGCATGCATTTATAAATTTTATTCATTCTATTCTTTTATATTAAATTGCTTATATTTTTCTATTTGAATGTCATGGATCTTGTAAAATCTTGTTTAGACGGCCGCTACTTAGGGTTTTACATTATTCTATTATCATCTTAGGATTGCTATTCACTTAATAGTTTAGGATTTTAAGTAGAGTGATAAATTGCAATTAGGCTATTGTGACAGGTATCTTGATTGTGATGAAAAATAGAACCTAGGTTAAATGAATTGCATGCTTAATGAATTTATTGCCTAGATTAATATGTTTCCATAGAGTCTAATAATTCTCCTAGGTTAAATAGATCGCATGCTTAATGAGTTCATTGCTTTGTAAAAATGATTAGTTAAGAATGCTTAGCTTTAATTAATTATAATAGAAAAAATGAGATAATTGACTGCTTAAGTGTTATCTATGGGTTTAATAGTTTAATTGATAATAAGATAATATTATTTATCTTTGTTAATAGATCGATTGTCGAAGGTGGAGAGTACACTTGACTATTTCTTTAAAATCGCAGTTTCCTTAGTTCTTGAATCCTTACTCTTTAATCTTTATTCTTTTTAATCTCCATTTTGTTTTATGTTTTAGTCTTTAAAAACTAAATCCCCTTGTTAATTTCTGTTTATTTCTTATTTTGAATAATAATTAGAATCATAGTCATCGTGGGTTCGACCCTTATTTACCGCTATACTGAAGTAGATGTTATAAGTGATTAAAATTAATAATTAAATTTGATACGGCATACGACACACATCAATAGATTTCAACCTCTACACTTTCAAATATACAGTTTACTCTATTAATCTATATTACACATTTATATCTCTATTTTTTTTTTCAGTTTTTAATCAATTTATTGTTTCTTACACTCTCTTTCCACTCATTTTCCAAACACTCTCTCTCCACTCTTTCATTTTGTTGCACGACCAGATTAGCACACAAGAAAAGTTTTCCGAATTAGAAGCTTGAGACACTTGTAGGTTGGAGCACCACACACATCTTATTATTATTATGTGCATGTTTGGGAACACTTGGAGGTTGGAGCAACATCCACGTATTATTATTATTATTATTATAATTATTATTTATTGGTATATGATGTGTTGAATGTAATTTAATAAAATAATGCGAGATTATAAAAGAAGGAAAATTGTTCCTCAGATAAGTGATAAACTTTTTATGATACCTTACCCACTTCTTATTCTACACCGTTTAATCATTGGTTTCTTATTCTGTTCTTGCACGTTACCTAATACCCAAATACTAATTTAAGTTGTTATTCATCTTCTCCAATTTATTTTTCAAAGATCAATATAATTTTTTTATCTAATATTCTTCATAATGGTTACTACTTGGTAAAACTCTGGTTCTCCTTATCCATTTGCAAATAAAAGATTTGGCTATCGTTTTGTTGCTTTTAAGTTTATGTTGTGTTGTTAGTTAGTTGTCGTAATGTTGTTATTGTCTTGATTTTCTTTGTGTTGTTTATTGTTTTTATTTTAATAATTTTAATGTTGTTTAGTTGCTTTTTTTTTTTTTTTCATTTCGGCATATCATTTTCATTTTCATATTATAAAGGTATATTTCTTTTTACATGTTTTGTAGTTATTGTTTAATTATTTTCTGCTTTTAAATTTGTTTTAATTCTTTTTGAAGGTTACAAGTGATAAAAATATTGATCCTACTATTCAAGCAACAATTTATTCCTTGTTAGATGGGATGAATCAAGATGTTGTTGATGATATACTAAAGTTTGTTGACAAATTAATTAAAAGGTAAAATAGCTTTTTTTGATGTTCAAAACCCATTCTCTCTCCTTTTTCTTTTCTCATGCCCAACACCTCTCTTTCCATCTCCTTCTTGGTTTCATTCTTTCTTCTTCTTCAAATTTTGACGACAACGTTGACATGTTGTTTATTTTGTGGTAATACTGCGTTGACCACACATCTTTTGGTAGGCCATAGTTGTTATATTGTTTATTCTAGATTGATCTTGTGTGGTTTTTCATATTCATGAATTAATTCATAATGTGTGGCGTGCTCTTGTGTCACTGTTGACTCTCCAGAGGTGAAAAGGGAATGGTTGATTGTTTTTCCTTATTTTCCATTGTGTTCACACATAATCGATACCTTGTGAAATTCATTTATTTCATCATCTACTATTTTGATATTGTAGTTGTATGACAATTTTTTCTGGATTGCGGTGCAGTTACTGATACAATTTCTGAACAATGTCTTCATATTTGCAATTATTATGTATCAATTCTCCACTTGCTTCAAAATCAACATAATTCATTGTTTCATCCCAATATTCATTGCTTTGCATTAGAATTAGTATTGATTCCATTCCCTGAAAGATACATACATAATAAAAGTTTTTTTTTTATGTTAACAGTGACAATTATACAATTTATATCTCAGGTTCAGTGAAATCAACGTGAACATAACACAACAACAATACAAAATAAACAGTTTGATAAATATAAATTTCAAAATAATCTCCCTGTTCCGATTATATTGTTGGGAATTTATGGCTTTACACTTTCTTAATCAATAATGCATAATAGGAAAAGTTCAATATTTCAAATCCTAGATGCTAATCAAGAACCTTACTCAAAGTATGAATGCAAACCTTGATACTCAAAGAACCATGTTCATGGTATGAATGCAAATCTTGATTATAAAGGATTAAGTGATTAAATGATAATAAGATGAACTTAAAAATTATTTAATCATCGATACTAACAGCATAAACACAATAGAATGACAAAATACAAGATTAGAGTTAGAGAGATACAACCTTTTGTATTGAGCAACTTGAATCTTCAACTTGGGGAACTTCTAAGGCTTATACACAATAAGAATATTGTTGTACAAAATCTATATTCCAAGCCTTCCCTTATTGCTTGAAGCTTCAACCAAATAGAATGAGATTTGAGATTTAACAAGCCTTGAAACTCATGCAAGTCAATCAATGAATGATGGGTTTCTCGGAGAAAAGTTATGGTCTTTTAGAGCTAGAGAGAGACAGAGAGACAGAGGTTAGAGAGAAAGTTTAAAAGTGTAAGACCATACTACTCAAGGATCATTACACTGTGTATTATAAAGAGTGCTAAACTCACTAAATGAGTCATCTGTCCATAATCGTGTAACTAAACGTGATTAATGGTTTAGTGTTAAATTTTTTTGTTAAAAGGTACAACCGTTTGCTTCTATACGTGGGATCCCAATTTACATTCGAAAAGGTTAATTAAAATTAAAAAGTTACAACCAGTCGACCTAAGCGGAAAAATAGGGTTTAACCCTAGTTCCTCTTTAAAACACCTCGGCCGTGGTGGTCGAGTAGCTACATATGAACACATCGTCACCTAAACTCTCCAACTCAAGGATGATCCAGCTTTCTTTTCCCTTTACTTGCACCACAAAGCACCCGTGAGCCAAGGCTCATCAAGAAAACTTAAACATGCTCATAAGCAGTTAATAACATGTTATCAAATCATAATAAGCATGTCTAGCAGTAATAACCCTACTCATGCATGCATACCATCCATATAAATGACTGCAACGTCATATGTGCCAATAGCCCAAGATAAATGATCAATGAATCATACTGGGGCCCAATGCCCAAAATACATGATTAATAAATAATATTGGGGCTCGACGCCCTGAGATATGGGACTAATGAGTCACCCCGGGGCCTTGCCTATCCTCTGTATAACCAGCCTTAGAGTTGGCCTAGCGTACCAATAGGTCAGTCAAGCGTATATCACGCTCCTGATTAGGCATAACCATATCGACCAGCCTTAGCGCATTATTGTCGTCCTTGACTCATAAGTCAATACTTTTCGATCAGCATTCTGCTAAGGTCGTCCTTAACTCATAAGTCAATGCTTTTTGACTAGCACTCAGCATGCTAAGGCCGTCCTTGACTCATAAGTTAAGTCTGGGGCCCAGCCCTAGGATATGAGACTAATAAATCACCCCGGGGCCCATTGCCCCATCATCTGGATAACCAGCCTTAGATCTGGCCCAGCGTACCTGGCGCTGAATTTTCCACAACCATTAGGTCAGACAAGCGTATGATGCGCTCTTGGTTAGCCTAACCAAAACGACCAGTGCTCAGCGTGCTATTGCCGCCCTTAACTCATAAGTCAATGCTTTTTGACCAGCGCTCAGTGCGCTATTGCCGTCCTTGACTCATAAGTCAAGCCTTTCTCAATCAGATAATGCAAATAGACATATATCATATATCAGATATCCAAGTACAAAGCATTTAGCATGCTTAATCAACAATCACAAGCATAATCATAACCATGCACATTCTCACACATTCGTGCCCTATTCATATTCCTATTCAACAATTCAGGCCAAGCCATAATCACATGTATCACATACCGGTTGCAGTTTTCTTACCTTTAGTCTAAGTACATGTTACGAATGAACAAACCTCGAGCACGATCTTGATCCCGAGCCCCTAGCGATAACCTAGCCACAACATAGTATAGAATCCTGTAAAAAAAAAGAGTAAATAAAGGCTTCCGGACTGAGTCCTAGAATCCGGGACATTGAATCCTACTAAATTGCTAGTAGGATCGATCTTGAGCCCTTAGGTTTGAGTTCTCACACTCAAAACCTCCCCAAGGCCCAAAATCCCTTAAGCGCCGTGACCCCCAAACATTTGAGTCGCAACCCACTCAAGTCAGAGGCCCGAGCCTCTTCTCTGCCTGCACCAGCATCGCGGCGCGCCCTAACAGGCGTTGCAGCGCCAACAGTGTAACGCCCTATTACCCAGGGATCGTTACGATGTGCATTTTAAATAGTGCTAAACTCGTTAATCTAGTCATTTGACCATAATCGTGTAACTAAGTATGATTAACAATTTAGGGTTAAATTTTTTGGTTAAGATACAACGTTTCACTAAAATGTTTACCGTATACATTAGGATCCCAAAAATATAATTTAAAGGTTAATTACAACAAAACATTTACAACCAATCGACCTAAGCGGTAAAATAGGGTTTAACCCTAGTTCCTCTTTAAACCCTCGGCTGTGGCAGTCGAGCAGCCGCATGTGTACACATCGTCACCTAAGCTCTCCAACTCAAGGATGGTCCAGCTTTCTTTTGCCTTTACCTACACCACATAGCACCTGTGAGCCGAGGCTCAGCAAGAAAACTTAATATGCTCATGTACAGGTAATAACATGTCGCTGAATCATAATAGGCATGCCTAGCAGTAATAACCCTACTCATGCATGCAAGCAGGTACGAATAAATGTTTGTGGAGTCCTGCACTCTGAGTAGATGAATAATAAGTCTCTCGCTCTGAGGTAGATGACTAATAAGTCTCTCTATATAGATGACTAATAAGTCTCTCCCTGTGTAGATGACTGATAAGTCTATCTCTGTATAGATGACTGATAAGTCTATCTCTGTGTAGACGGCTGATAAGTCTTTCTCTGTATAGATGACTGATAAGTCTATCTCTGTATAGATGACTGATAAGTCTATCTCTGAGGTCCTATACCCTCCTAGCATGTGATGTGTAGGTCTCCTTAGCCTTTTGGCTCTGGCTCTAAATAACTAGCCTTTAGACTAGACAAGCGCTTTTGTTTTTCATCGAACTTAAGGTCAGTCAAGCATTTCATGCTTCTGTTGATAATGCTTATGTCAATTAGATCAAATCTTTTTGGCTTTCCTTAAACACGCTAATACTATTCTTGACTCATAAGCCAATACCATTCGACCAGTGCTCAGTACTACTGTTGATCTTGATTGATAAGTCACAGCTTCACAATCAATACTAACACCAATGCCGATCCCTGACTAATAAGTCAGTGCTTCCTTAATGAGGTAATGCAAACAGACATATATCATATGTCAAATATTCAGATATGAGGCATTTAGCATGCTTAATCATTAATCAAAAGCATAATTATAATCATGCACAATTACAGAGACTTAAGCTCTGATCAATCTCATATTCAACATTCATGCCATGCCCTAATCTCATGTATCTTATGCATCACATGCATCACATATTGGGTGTAGTTTTCTTACCTTTGGTCTAAGCATAGGTTACCAATGAACAACTCTTGAGCACGATCCTGTTTCCAATCCTTTAGCGATAACCTAGTCACAACCATAAATGGTGTTTCAATGAGTTCAAGTTCCAAAAACCCAATCCCGTGCTCTCGGGACCTCCAATTCTACCAAACAGGGTGGTGGAATCATCCCCCGAGCCCTCGGGTCAAAAATCTAGAAAGTACCAAAAAACTAATTTTTGAAGGCTGTGTAGCGCTACAGCGCTACCTTTGGGCGCTACAAGCAGACTCAAAACCCCCAAAACAGAACACCTAGTGTTGTAGTGCTACCAACCTAGCGCTACAGCGCCCAAACCAAAATTTCGAATTTCTGGGCTTCTCTCTTCGTGTTCTTCGAGCTTCAAAGCTCCAAATCCGACCCCAACATATCCAAATTTCAAAATTAAAGTTCCCAAACATCCTATTCTCCCAAAACCAATAAAACCCAAGCTTCAATTCATCCAAAAACTCATCAAAACATAAAATCCAATCAAATCTTAAAAACTTTAAAAACTTAGAACTTAAAACTTGGATTACCTCCGATTATGTTGTTTCTCGCTAAATTCTCCGGCTAATAAGCTTCTAATCTTCCCTAGAATCACTATGCCTCGATCCTCACTTGAATCCAAGTCCTAAAACTCAAGTTTCCTTCGAAAATACGATTGGGTGACGAAAAGGGAACAGGAGGAAGAGAGAACGTTCTTTTATGTTTCTGACAGGTTACTTCAAGCTTAAGTTGCCTCAAGCAAACCCTAATGCTTGGGGTCCTGAAAACGCCCTCGGGGGTAAAATAGTCAAAATTCCTAGAATTTCCCCTGATCTCACTAACTCCCAATTTATCATCAAATATTTATTCACATTACCCAATAACGCAGTAATGTACTAAATGCCCCTTGACTCACTCCGAATCAAGTATGAATCCCGTTGTGACTTTCCCACTAGATTACCTCCTAGGATTGTCTCGTGTTGAGTAACCCTAGCATAACCAATTAATAATGAAGCACCACACATATGCCACATATATGCCAAATATACCCAAAACGGGCCAAATTATGAAAATCACCCAATTAATCAAAAATGGGTTCACATGCATATTTAATACACCTAAACATGCATATCAAGTCATATTATGATATAACTCACATAATCACACAATGATACACATAAATATCACATATTTCCAAGATTTTCCATCCCGACCCTCTAATCAAGGCCTTAAGCCTTATTAGGAAATTTGGGTCATTAAAAATAGCCTAGTGGCACCTGCTTCTCCTTCGACCAATTTGAGCATGGCGCCCTAAGAACGGGGCCGCAGCTCGACCTGTAAACTCTATTTTTCCTTCGTTTTTCTCAATCCAAATTCATCCATAAACCTATCCAAACATAGCCAAATCCCATAAACAAAGTTCCCAAACAACTCAGCAGCCTAAGACCATCAAAACACAAGTTACAATCCAATCAAAAACTCATGAAAACTACAAAATCCAATCAAACTTAAGAAACTCAAAACTTAAAGCTTGGATTACCTCTGATTACGTAGTTTCCTAGCTAAATCCTCTGGCTATTAAGCTTCTAATCTTCCCTAGAATTGTTATGACTTCAACCTTGCTTGAATTCAAGCCCTAAAACTTGAGTTTCCTTCGAAAACACTAACAACATCAAATAAGCGAACAAGAGAGAGAGAGTATATTGAACGTATTTTGTTTCTGTCATTTTACTTTGAGCTTAAGTAACCTTAAGCAAATCCCAAGGCTCGGGGTATGCAAAAACGTCCCCGAGGGAAAAATAGTCAAAATCTCCAGAATTCCCTCCTGATCTCATTAACTCAAAATATATCCTCAAATATTTATTCTCATTACCCAATATCCCGGTAATGTACTACATACCCAAAATACCCCTTGACTCTCCCTGAGTCAAGTATTGGTCCTGTTGTGACTTTCTCACTAGTTTGCTCCCTAGGATCGTCTCGTGCCAAATAACCCAAATATATCCATATAATGATGTGGTCTCACACATATATCACATATATGCCAAATATACACATAACATGTCAAATTACAAAAATTACCCTTTTAATAAAAAACAGGCCCACATGCATATTTAATACACCTAAACATGCATATCAAACCATATTATAATATACTCACATAATCATACAATGATACACATATATATCACATAATCACATAATTTTCATAATTTGCCCTCCTGGCCCCCTAATCAAGGCCCTAAGCCTTATTAGGTAATTTGGGATGTTACAAAAAGTGTGATCAAGGCTTTTCAACTTTAATAACCCTTATTTATAGTGTAGGCATCGTCATTAAGTCTAACCTATAGTATTAGAGATTTTAAACACACCATTTGGAGCTAAGTCACGTAACTTTACGATCTCGTATGGACTGCCCAGGCGATGCTTTGCATACTAGGTGGCGATGCATCACATGCCAGGCAATGTGTCACCACCCAGCAGGCAATGCATCACCTTCTGGGAATTTTTCCTCCTAGGCTCTTTAGGCGACGCGTCGCCTCCCACAGGCGACACATCGTAGATGACTATGTAATAACGCCTCGAGCATGAACCCAAAATGCCTCCAAACTTTTTGGGAATGTTTAGATACCTAATTGTATCACTTTAGACCCATAAAAGTCAATTTTGGATGCCTACTACACAATCTCATGTTTTCACTTCATCTTAAGTGAAAATCGTTAAGTGTTTTGCACCTCAACGTGTAAACATCTTAACCATTATATTTTACCAATCTCAAAATTCCCCCACTTGGTTAATTATAATCCTCTCTTCTTAGCTTAATAGTTTTGGTGCATAAAATAAAATATCTTTCAATTTGAACTTTACCTTAGTGAAAGTATTACAAAGCCTCATCGAAGCCATTGGTGTCTTAAAGATTGAACCAAGTACTTCTTAATGATAAGACCGGTAACACCTCCACTTAACCATTCATTTGCCCACTGTCATGCTTAAAAATTTTCATGGCCTTGTGCTCATCCATTAACTTTTGGGGGAGAAACTCAAACTCCCATGAGAGGCGGCACCACCTTTAATTTCACATAGGTGAAGTTCTTACAACATCTTTGCTACCTTTAGAGATGCTTCTTGCACACAACTGAACTTCATTAAAAGCCATAGGCTTAACCCTAACTTGGTAGCAACCAACACTAATCATCCTTGGATGGAACTCACGACTATGTTAATGCTGAAACTATTTAGGATTTTTGTGCCCCGAAGTATGACCTATACATTATCGTGCCCCATAATGTTTTCGGGCCGTTAAAAATTAACTCCGAACTATTCACAATGTTGTAAAGTAGGACTTCCATCTAATTTTTTCCAATATGGCTAACAACATGCTGACGTGGCTCTTTGCTTGCTGATGTGTCTTGGTCATGTCAGCGCCACATGTATGATCCACCTAGTCCTCCAAGGTGGAATCTAAAAAGACAGAGAGCCTAACGCTTCTCCAAATCACAACTACTGAGATGGCAGACAACCTATCGCTTCTCCAAATCATAGCTCCACCCCCAAGAGTAAACATATTTTTCAGAAGTAGAATTCCTGTTATGAACATCAGTCTAAAGTATGAATTTGCGTAGTTTAACATGTTCAAAGATCCACCCGAATAGAGTAACATATAGTCTCTAGTCCATCTAAGATACTGACCGCCATCTATTGTTCATTTCCAAGGTTTCACTGGCACTTGCTCACCACTCCCACTGCATAGCAGATCTCTAGTCACAACATACAATATATCATGCATTAGAATTCTAATTGCAAATGCATAAGGAATTTGTTTCATCTTTTCTTTCTCTTGAGGATTTTGTAGAGACTACAGCTTAGAAAAATAAATTCCATGTCGAGACACTAAATATCCTTTCTCAAAATTTGTTACAGAGTAATGCTTAAGCACCTCACCTAAGTAGGTCGCTTGAGTTAGAGCCAGAATTCAATTCTTTCTATCACTGATGATATGGATACCAGGAACACAACTTGCTACAAAGAAATCTGGAATTTTGTTTCCAGCAATTTCCTTATGTCTGATAATTTCTTGACATCGTTTCCAATGAGTAAGATATTATCTACATAAAGAATCAAGAATACCAGAATGTTGTTTTTCTTGAGTTGGTAAACGCAAGGCTCATCAACATTCTAATCAAAACCACAGGTCTTAATGTTTCCATTAAACCTTAAGTTCCAGGAGCACGAAGCTTGTTTAAGTTTATATATTGACCTACTCATCTTGCCAACTTTCTTGTCCAGCTACTTTAAATCATAATGATTGATCAACGTTAATGGTCTCATCAAGATAGCCATTAAAAATGCTTCTTTGATGTCAATTTTCTTTATCTCTTAATCAAGAGTTATGGCTAAGGATGAGAGTATACTAAATGAATTTTAACATGTCTATCGGAGAAAAAGTTTTCTCGACCTTTCCATCAGCCCATCTCTTCTTCTTATAGATCCACTTGCACCCCATGGGTCTAAAGTCCAATGGCGCATCTACAAGATCTCAGATAAATTTAGAGTAGTTAAACTCAATTTCCTGGTACTTGGCTTCGAGCTAAGAATCCCTTTCAGACTTACACATTGCCTATTTAAAGGCCAGCGAATCATTATTACTTGAGTCCCCAACCAGCTTGTGGATTTAAAAGCTATCCATCTCATAGGTATCGGGTTCCAAGAAACCCTTTGATAATTTCATTGTTCTATATATATTTTGCAAGTTCTTTTGTATTTGGATGATGCTAATTTTGTGTTTTAAGAGATTTTAGCTTCATTTTGTAAGTTTTTGATATTTAAACTAAGTTGTAGTTTAGCTGATAACACTGATATATTTGATGCAATTTTGGTTTAAGAATTTTATAGGCTACAAAAAGGAGTTGCAAGATAAAGCTGAGATGTAATTCTAATGTGTTTTGAAGTCTGTAAGCATATATGGTGATGTTACGGTGAATGAAGCTTGAGTGGCGACTTACAAAATCAAGTGAAGTGAAATTTGGAGTGTTGGTTGTGACTCAATGAAGTGGTGGCTGCAACCTAATTACATGGAATTAGGATTTTGGAAACAAAAGGTTTTGGCCGCGGCGAGTACTTCTTCAGGCCGCGACCTAAACCCTAATTTTTAAGGGAATGCGTACACTGGCCGCGACCACTACTTTTCTAGGCTGCGGCCAGTCATCGTGATTTCAGATTTTTATGTTATTTTTAATTAGATTTTTAAGAGAGCTATAAAAGTTTTTAGGGCTAATTTTTGTAGAGAGTTTTTTTTTAAATTGCGAATTTTGGGAGATTAGAAGAATAGAGGAGAGGAGAGGACAACAATATTTCCTACATTAAACTAGTTTTTTCTTCTTCTCTTTAATTTAATTTCAATTATGATTATGTTATTGGTTATGTTTGTGATTATTGAGTAATCTTCTTTTAAGTTAAGGGTTATTTCAAAACCCAAACACATGAATTCTTGATTTTCAATAATGAATATTATTTCTTGATTTCTCCAATATTAAATTGCTTCTATTCTTCTATGATTAATGTTATAAATTATGTGATATCTTGTTAGGTGGCCAACTAATTAGGAGGTTTCATTGTTCTACTATCATCTTAGAATTACTATTCACCTAATAGTTTAGGGTTCTAAGTGTATGCAATAGTTTGCAATTGATAGTATTCTCATAGGTATTATTAATTGTGATGAAGTTTAGAACCTAGGTTAAATGAATTATATGATAAATTGACTTGTTGCTTAGATTGACCTATCTACATGGAAATTAATGTTATTCCTAGGTTAAATAGATTGCATGCTTCATGGATTTATTGCTTAGTATAAAGATTTAATTATTGAGTGCTTTGCCTTGATTAATTGTAATTGAGAGATTGAGATAATTGACTGCTTCAGCATTCTTTACGGGGTTAATAATTTAATTAGGAAATCAGAATACTGTTTATTATTGTTGGTCTTGAATGATTGTGGAGGGTGGATAATGACTCTTAACCGTTTCTTTAAATCGTAATATCAACTTATTATTGCTTTTATGTTTATGTTATTTAAATTTCAAATTGAAAAAAAAATCCCTTCTTTAATTTTTGTTGTTAATTCTTGAATAATAATTTGAACCTAGTCCTCGTGGGTTCGACTCGTATTTACCATTATACTGATATAGTTAGTGATACTGAAAAGAAAATATTTAGTAAATTTGGTACGACATACGACACACATCAAATTTTTGGCGTCGTTGCCGGGGACTATTGTTAGTCACTTTATTATTCAAATTGATTTATTTGCAACTAACTAGTTTTTACCTTGGAACTGTCAGGTGTATATGTCTAGTGAAGACGATACACAAGATCGACTAAAAAAATCAAAGATTATCTTGGGGCATCGTTAGCGTCACACTCTTCTAGAACTATCATTGATAATCCACTCTTTTAGTGCCCTTATCAACGAGTAGATTCTATTAAAGTGTCATTACCGTCTGATAACGAATCTGATTCTGATGATTTATTTCTATCCTATAGAACAATGGCCCATAAAAGGACGTTGAAAGATTTGGCAGCGCCGGATCTTGACCAATAACCGCTTTGCATCCATTATCCACCTTTGGATGTCAACTTTGAGTTGAAGTCGGGCCTCATTCACTTATTGCCCTCTTTCCATAGGTTGGCCGGTGAGGACCCGAATAAACATTTGAAGGAGTTTCATATTGTCTGTTCTAGTATGAAACCTACTGCAGTGAGTGAAGAACAAATTAAGCTGCGAGCTTTTCGTTTCTTCCTGAAGAATGCAACTAAAGAGTGGTTGTACTATCTTCCACCCGGTACTGTTGAAACCTGGAATGGTATGAAGACTATATTCTTGGAACGATATTTTCTAGCATCTAAAGTTGGAAGGATCAGGAATTAGATTTGCGGTATAAGGCAATATACAGGGAGGTCATTGTATGAATATTGGGAGGGATTCAAGCAGTTGTGTGCTAGCTGCCCTCATCATCAGATAAGTGAACAACTCCTAATCCAATACTTTTATGAAGGATTACAATCACTGGATAAGAGTATGATCGATGTAGCCAGTGGGGTGCACTAGTTGATAAGACTCCTGTTGCAGTCAGGAGCTTGATTTCTAATATGGCTGCCAACTCACAATAGTTTTGCATTCGCCAAGATCCTAATCCACCACCAAAGTCAGTTAATAAGGTCAGCACTTCCAACAAGAACCAGCTTGGTCATCAATTGGCTTAATTGACTACAGTGGTACAACAACTTGCTTTAGGCCAACATGTGCGACTATGTGGAATAGGTCAGGTAGTGGGGCATTCTACTAATACTTTCCATACTCTATTTGATGGAGAGACTGAGGATGTTAGTGTTGTAGGTAATTTCCAAGGTCAATTACGCCAGATGTACTATAAACCTTTTTCACAAACTTATAATCCTGGCTAGCGTGATCATCCAAATCTTCGCTATGGGAATCAACAACAAGCTGCTCCACAGTCTACACCTGCTAGACCGCCTAGTTTCTCTCTTCAATAGTGATCTCAACAAAATTATTGTAATGCCCCAAAATCCCTAATGCAGTTTAATGGCTGGATTAGTAGGTCAGGAGGGCCATAACTGTTTAATTATGCCATTAACTGATAATATGCATGTTTATGTGAATTATATTATAATATGATGTTATATGCATGCATGTGGGTCCACATTTGATTATTATGGTGTTTTGGTAATTTGGCCGTTGAGGGCATATTTGTGTATTTTGGTGTATATTGTGAGTTACGGATGAGATCCCATTATTATGGAGATATATTCGAGCTATTCGGCATGAGACGGTCTTATATTATGAATTAGCAGTTTTGTCATAACGAGGTCTTTTATTGGGATATTGAGTAATGAGAATGTTATTTGATGATAAATTGGGAGTTATTGAGATCAGGAGGAAATTCTGGGAGTTTTGACTATAATGTTCCCGGGAGTGTTTTCGGGACCCTGAGCATTAGGTTTTATTTGAGGTTACTTAAGCTTGAAGTAGCTTTTCAGATAGAACCGTACGTTAGAAAACCTTTTCTCTCTTCCTGTTAGTTCATTTTACCATTCGAGACATTTTCGAAGAAATCTTGAGTTTTAGGAGTCGGAATCAAGTGAGGATCGAGGCATAGCGATCCTAGGAAAGATTAGAAGCTTCTTGACCGAATGATTTGACGAGAAACAACCCAATCAAAGGTAATCTAAGTTTTAAGTTTTGATTTTTTTAGAGTTTCTAAGCTTAGAATTGGATTTTGTGAATCGTTGAGTTTTTGGTTCGTTTGAGCCTCGGGATTTAATGGTTTTGGATCATTGGGAAGTTTGGGAACTTTGATTTATGGATTTGGAAGTGTTTAGGTATGTTTTTGGAGGGTTTGGGATGATGGAAATCGAGTTTGTGGATGGTTCTGGGTTAGGGGCTGCGACCCTAACTCGAAGAAGCATGTAGAGCACTTTGGCCTTGCTGGGCACCGCGGCCCTGGGTATGGGGCGCCGCGGCCCTTGCTCCTGGTGTGGCTGGGGGCCGCGACTCATGGTGCTACGGCCGCAGCCCTTGGGTAGTTTTGAGCCCGTTTGAGTGTTTTAACATCGAGAACTTGGTTTTAGGCCTCGAGATTGTTCCTACTACCCGGATTAGTAGGGATTGATGTTTCGGAGGCTAGATCTTGGTTTAGGAACCTTTGTTGTTCATTTTATTGATGGTGTCCCATATTTGGTTATGACTAGGTGACCGCTAAAGGGCTAAAAGTCAGATCGTTCTCGAGGGTCGTTCTTTTATTCATTCTCGCTCGAATTAGAGGTAAGAAAACTGCACCTTGTGTATATGACATGCATGATTGTTGTTGAGGCATGTTGGTTGATAAATGTGGACATTGATGGCATATTATATGCTAGCAGATGTTGTTTACTTATGTATGGCACTGATTAGTCAAGGACAGCACTGGTCGCGTATTACTGACCTGAGAGTCAGAAATGGCATAAGCGTCCTGAACGCAGGGCCGATTAAAGATTAGATCTAATCGATATCATCGTTGAATGACTCTAGGGCATTAATTCTGGACCGACCCTAAGGTCGATGAAAATTATAAGCGCTTGACTAGTCTAAGACTAGTTACTCAGAGCCAGGGCCTAAGGCCTAGGTGACTGCTTGTCACATGGCTAGGGAGCGGAATCCCATGGTTATGACTCTATGGTCATGAGGTAGGTTATGTTGGTGACTAATCATCATGAGCATGTCCTGTTTAAGCTAGTGAAAGGTTCACTTATTTGTAAAGCCCCAGTGACCCTATCGTCACATGGCTAGAGGGAACGGAACCCACCTTAGTGACTTTTGCGACTGTCACTCATCTGTTTTGGACTAAAAGTCCTAAATGACTATTATGGTCATTGTTGATATTATATTCATGTTATATTGTATTTTCTTGCTGGGCTTTGGCTCATGGGTGCTATGTGGTGCAGGTAAAGGGAAAGAAAAGCTCACCCAGCCTTGAGTGGAGAGCTTAGGTGGTGTTGTGTACATATGCGGCCGCTTGACCACCACGGCCAAGGAGTTCTCAGAGGAACTAGAGGGTTTACCCTAGTTTTGCTGCTTAGGTCGGCGGGTTTGTAAATTTGAAACAGTAATGACCAGTTTAAGTTGTAAATAACTTGTAAAAGTTTTTGATGGGCCCATGAACAGTTTTATGTATTTAATAAAATATATCATTTCTTTTTTATTGGTTTTCCACCTTAGCCTGTTAATAATACGTAGAAGCACGTTTTTAACCAAAGAACTCGAGTAGTGAGTTAAATTTTCAGTTCACCGTAATTGTTCTGGGGTAACCAGGGCGTTATAATTATGCACCTAGACCACCGCAAGCACCACAAGCTGCTCAACCACCGAGTACAAAACCCTCTACTGAAGATTTAATCAATGCAATTGCTACAAATACTCTTCAGTTTCAGCAAACTACCCAAGCTTCCATCAAAAGTTTGGAGAATAAGGTGGGACAACTAGCATAATCATATAACAGGTTGGAAGCTCATCTTTCTAATGAGTTGCCTTCACAACCTGAGAGGAATCCTAAGGAGAATGCAGTAACTTTGAGAAGTGGGAAGCAATATGATCCACCTAGTCCTCCAATACCCATTAATTTGTCATCCAAGCCACCAGTTGATTGCTCGATTGAAGAAGATGTGCCTCCAAAGCCAATCAGTCCTAAACAACCAAACACTAAGCCTACTTTTGTCACTCCACCTCCTTTCCCAAGCAGACTGAAGAAGACTAAAAAGGAAGAGGTTGATATGGAAATTCTTGACACATTCGGAAAGGTGGAGGTGAATATTCCTTTTCTTGATGCTATTAAACAAGTGTCACACTATGCCAAGTTTTTGAAAGAATTGTGCACTAATAAGCGTAAGTTGAGGGGTATTGAAAAGGTTAGTGTGGGGGAGAACGTTTCTGCAGTTCTTTAAAAAGATGCTTCCACCAAAGTGTAATGATCCTGTAACTTTTTCTATTCCTTGCACTATTGGTAATAAAATGATTGAGTGTTGTATGTTGGATTTGAGTGCCTCTATAAATGTCATGTCATTCTTCATTTATGCTTCATTGAATCTTGGTCCACTTGAAGAAATAAGGGTGATTATTCAACTTGCTGATAGATCGAATGCTTATCTTAGAAGTGTAATAGAAGATGTTTTAGTTCAAGTGAATGAATTAGTGTTTCAGGCAGATTTTTATGTTCTTGATATGGAGGATGAATCCATTCCATGCTCCACACCAGTTTTTTTTTTGGAAGACTGTTCATGAAAATTCCAAGAACCAAGATTGATGTGCATGGAGGTACATTGGCCATGGAATTTGATGGGGAGACAATTCGATTCAACATTTTCGAGGCTATGAGGTATCCAAGTGATGTACATGCTATTTTTTCTATACCCTTTCTCAACGAGTCTTAGATTTGCATAATGAAGATTGTTTAGATGTTGCTTTGAGAGAACATTTTATGTTGGATGATGAAGACTATTCTGGTGCAATCATGGATTTCATAGCCACACTCAATAGTGGTTTTGACAAGACTTTTAAGAAGGTTTCATTCTTGGACTTATGGATCTCTAATGAGAAATTGCAGCCATCTATTGTGCAAGCACATACACTTGAATTGAAGCCACTTCCAGAGCATCTTAGATATGTTTACTTGGGGGAGAATGAAACACTTCCAATTCTAGTTGCAAGAAATCTCAACCAAGTTCAAGAAGAGAAATTGACAAGAGTGCTTTGGGATTACAAAACAACCATTGGGTGGTCTATCATTGACATTAAGGGAATAAATCCTTCTATGTGCATGCACTGAATTCTACTTGAAGAATGGTCTAAACCAACACGTGAGACACAACGACGGTTAAATCCACCTATGATGGAAGTGGTGAAAAATGAGTTACTGAAGCTCCTTAGTGTGGGTATTATTTATCCAATTTCAGATAGCCAATGGGTGAGTCCAGTTCAGGTAGTACCAAAGAAGTCTAGAAATACATTGGTAAAGAATGAAGACAATGAGTTGGTGCCTACAAGAATGCAGACTGGGTGGCGAGTTTGTATAGACTACGACAAGCTGAATGCGACGACTCGTAAAGATCACTTTCCATTACCTTTCATTGATCAGATGCTTAAGAGGTTAGCAGGTCATCCTTATTATTGTTTTCTTGATGGTTATTCAGGATATAATCAGATTGTTATTGCTCTTGAAGATCAAGAGAAGATGACCTTCACATGCCCTTTTGGTACTTTCGCTTTTCGACGTATGCCATTTGGGTTATGTAATGCTCCTGCCACCTTTCAACGATGTATGATGAGTATCTTTTCAGAATATATTGAGAACATCATTGAGTTTTTTATGGATGATTAGTGTTTATGGTGACTCATTTGATCGATGCCTTCATAATCTCACTTTGGTACTCCAGCGGTGTATTGAAACTATTCTTGTGCTTAATTGGGAAAAATTCCATTTTATGGTAAATCAAGGTATAGTTTTGGGTCATGTAATTTCAATCAAGGGGATAGAGGTTGATAAGGCAAAGATTGATTTTAATTCATTCTCTACCGCCTCCGACTAGTGTGAAAAAAATGAGATCATTCCTTGGGCATGTCAGGTTCTATAGGAGATTTATCAAAGATTTCTCTAAAATCTACACTCCACTATGCAACCTTCTTCAAAAAGATGTCAAGTTTGAGTTTAATGAGAAGTGCTTAGTGGCTTTTAAATTATTAAAAGAGTCTTTGCCTGCAACTCCTATAATTCAGCCACCAAATTGGGAGTTTCCTTTTGAACTCATGTGTGATGCGTGTGATTATGCCGTGGGTGCTGTTCTTGGGCAGCGAGTTGACAAGCTTCCTCATGTTATATACTATGCTTCTCGCACTCTTAATGATGCTCAACTTAATTATTCCACCACTGAAAAGAGTTATTGGCAGTCATTTTTGCCTTGGAAAAGTTTCGGTCTTACTTGATTGGAACTAAAGTGATTGTTTATACCGACCATGCTGCTCTTCGCTATCTATTGGCAAAGAAAGAAGCCAAGCCTTGACTTATTTGGTGGATTCTACTTCTCCAAGTGTTCAACTTAGAGATCAAGGACAAGAAGGGTTCAGAAAATTTGGTGGTGGATCAATTGAGTAGTCTTATTTGGAATGAAGAAAATTTACCTATGGATGAAAAATTTCCCGAAGACCAATTACTAGCCATGCAAAAAGTCATTCCTTGGTATGCTGACATTGTCAATTACCTCGCTACAAAGGAGTTACCAAGTGATCTCACACAAGCATAACAGAACAAGATCAAGCATGATGCTCGCCACTACTTATGGGACGAACTTTATCTTTGGAAGCATTGTATAGATCAAATCATTCGAAGGTGTGTCCCTGAATCTGAATTTCGTTCCATTCTTGATTTTTGTCATGCAAATGCTTGTGGTGGACACTTTGGACCCAAGAGGACAACTCATAAATTATTTGACACCGGTTTCTATTGGCTTACAATTATCAAAGACTCTTATGTATATTGTAAGACATGTGATCGTTGTCAACAGATTAGTAACATAACAGCCAAAGATCAAATGCTTTAAACTCCAATTTTAATTCTTGAGATCTTTGATGTTTGGGGTATGGATTTTATGGGACCTTTCCCATATTCTTTTGGCTATGAATACATTCTTTTGGAAGTGGACTACATGTCTAAATGGGTAGAAGAGATTGCAACTAGAGCAGATAATTCAAAAACAGTGGTGAATTTCATTCGCTCCAACACTTTTGTGAGATTTGGTACACCCAAGGCTATACTTAGTGATCGAGGCACTCACTTTTGCAACAAGAGTATAGAAGCATTGTTTCGCCGCTATAGTGTAACTCACAAGGTGACGACTACTTATCACCCACATGCCAATGCGCAAGTGGAGGTTTCTAACCGAGAAGTCAAATCGATTATTGAGAAGATCGTGAATCCACACTAGAAAGATTGGAGTGCAAGGCTTGATGATGCCTTGTGGGCTTATCGCACGACATATAAAACACCTATCAGTATGTCACCATATCGGTTGGTGTAAGGGAAGCCTTGCCATCTACCGGTAGAGTTAGGGCATAAGGCTTGGTGGGCTGTGAAGTAGTGTAACATGGACATGGTTGCTACAGGAAAAAAACGATTGCTTCAATTGCACGAGTTAGAAGAAATTCAAAATGAGGAGTAGGAGAGTTCGAAGATCTACAAGGAGAAGACCAAAGCGTTTCATGATAAGCATATTCTTCGAAAGAGTTTTGTGGAAGGCCAAAAAGTTCTAATGTCTCACTCTCGCCTTAAACTCTTTTCAGGAAAATTGAAGTCTCGATGGTTGGGTCCATTCATTGTCACCAAGGTCTTTCCTCATGGAACAGTAGAAGTTACAAGTCCAAGTACCTCATCGATCCAAAATATGTGGTTGAAGAGTGAAGCTTCAAAGTCGAGCTAGCGACGTTAACTTAGCTATTGTATAAATTTTAGTTTTAGTTTTCATTTATTTTTAGTTTGAACAATTTTTTTTTATTTTTGGTTTTTATTGTTGAATATTGAATTAAGTTTTAGTTTTAAATTTTTGTAAATTTAAACCGTGAAAAACGTTTAAAAAAGTTGCAAACAAGGTGCTCCAGGTCGTGGCTAGCACTTTTGCTGGCCGTGACCTAATTCCAGAAAAAAGGCACTTAGGGAAATAGGGGGTTTTGGCAACATCAAGGACTTTTGCTTGCCGCAGCCTATGTACGTTCTTGGCCCATTCCTTATGCATCAGGGGTCCAGGATGCGAGAAGCAAAGACCCAAGCCGCAGCCAGGACCTGAGTTCTGCCTATATTTTTTTTAAAAAAAACTTCTCCTTTCTCCTTTCTTCTAAAATACTCCCACTCACACAACTCTATTCCATATTTTTCATACTCTTTCTCTCCAACCTGAAAATCCCCACTCTCACTTCAGCATCAAATTTCACAAACACACAATCAATAATCTATCATCTCTTCTCATACATTCATTTTCAATCCCCCATCTTCAACATTTTTTAACCCCAATTTTCTCCAAAACCCTAAATCCAAAAATCCTAACTAAAATCCAATTTTTGGTGATGACTTCCTTGGGTTTTTGACAACTTCATCAAATGAACAACTCTTCATATTAAGCTTGGAATCATTTTGTTCAAGTTAGTACATTTTCATCATTGTCACTTGAAGAATATTTGGATTTATTTGGGGATTTCATAATTTGATCTTTTGTTTGAAGATTTGTGGTATTGTGGTTGATATTGAGCATGTATTGAGATTCTATTGGTTTTGAGTTGTGATTTTTGGGAAAGTTAATATAATTACACACTTGTTTTTCACTTGAAAAATTTCTGCACACAAGGTGTTCGATAAAATGCTTCAGTGAATAATTATTGTGTTTTGGAGTGAAGTTGGTGGAAATATTGGGAGAAAATTGTTTTGAGGTACATTGGTGAAGATAGTTGTTGTTGTTTGCATTATTTTGGCTATCACCATTGATATTTCTCTAAGCTTAAACTAGAAATAGTAAGCATCTTTGGTAATTGGTTTTGGAATGGCACCAAAATGAATTCGAAAGTATCAAAGTGTATCATCTTCTGCTCCTGAAATTACATATGACTCGAACAAGTTTGTGTTAGAAAAAAGCTTTTAATGCTTATAAAGATGTTATTGTGAAAGGCAAAGCATGGGTTATGGAAAGAGGATTTGATTTAGATATAATTGATTTCTTATCTATTATGGCACAAATTGAGAACAGGAAATGGCAAAAATTGTGCTCTCAACCATAAGCGGCAGTCCAGCCTATTGTTTGAGAATTCTATGCAAATGTTGTGGAGCGATCTAATAATAAAGTCATAGTTCGTGGCGTTCCTGTGAGTTATTCAGTTGCTGCTATTAACAAATTCTACAAACTCCGAGACATACCTGATGATGAGTTTAGTCAACTAGAGAATGATCTAGACTTGGATGCTATCATAGCAACTCTTGGTGTCCATCCAGGTGCTAAATGGCAAATATTTGAAAATGACCAACCAAGCAAGTTCGAGGCTAAATTTATGGATTTAAATTCCAAGGCTTGGCGTAGGTTCATTGGGGCCAAACTCATGCCAACAAAGCATTTTGGTGATGTTGATATTGCGTATGGTGCACTTATCTATGCTATTGTAACAAGAAAATCAATTGATGCGGAGAAGGTTATCAAGTCTTCCATCATCAAGAGCATGGAATATGTGCAAAATGCCTTTTATCATCCCCAACTCATCATTGCACTATGTGTTAAAGTTGGGGTGATATGGTATGATACTGAGGAGTTGTTGTTTCCTATGCACATATTGGATAAATCCAACATCATTCGCCTCATTCCAAAGGACAAGACTGAAGCCAGTTCTTCTGCTCCGGCTCCAATTCAACCTCCATGTGTCTTGGTAGGTGAGAGTCACAAATATTCGCTTAGTTAAATAGGAAAACATCTCAATTAATAAAATGTCAGACTTTTATTAACTACCTATCCATCCGATCAAAGTAATGAAAAGCCATGTGTCCCAGTAGGCGAGAGTCACAAATATTTCTTACTTTATGAGTTTGACCCACGATTTCAATTATTATAGACTTAATTTCTATAGTCACTGTAGGGATGAGTCTATCGAAGATCCATCTATAACTATCTATCCTAAGAAATTTAACCATGTTAAGAAGTCCAGTGAGCACCTTCCGTAGAGAGACTAAATCAAAGCGCCATGAGGCCCTACTGAACTTTGACATTGTTAAATCAGCGGTGGAGATCGAATTCAGATTTAAAAAAACTCATTATTAAATTTATTCTTTTGAAAATTATCAACTTAAGTTTGTCAAATTATTTAAATAATTAATAAATCTTAGTTTATAAATTTCCCATTAATTCTAAAATTACCATTGAAAATTAATCCAAAAATTATAATTAATTTGTTTATAATCAATTATTAGGTCCAACTAAAAAGATTAAACTAATACAATTAAGTTCAACTTAGGTAAATGAGTCTTAACAATTCAAGTTTGCATGAAGGAGAGTTGTGTTCAGTATGTTGTACCCACTACTAAGGCTCCCTAACTTCCACACAAAGCCCAAAAAGAGAGGAATTTGAACCTTCACTTTATTAACTGTTATTCAATTGATTATACCCAATCTAGTAATGCAAAACAAATGAACATTCACAAGTAGAACCACTCATAAGAGATAAATTTAAACTTTACATGTTCAATTGGGCCAAAATAAAAATTATCAAGATTATGACCTGTTTTATTTGATATTTCCCCATTATCTAAAATAATGAGTTATCACTATCAGTCCATCATCTAAGCACAAATTTGTAAAAATTACAATTATAATGATGCATGACATGTTAATTAATTTGATGGGTATAGCATACAATTTATATGACATATTACTAATTTATGCATGTACACATTTATTAACAAAATAAATGAATGACTAAAAAAAAATAATCAATCAATTAATTATGATTGATCAATCAATCTTCAAAATATTAAATAAATACAAATTAGTTTAATTGTTCCCATTTGAAAAACTATATTTTTCTTCTCTTTTTAGAAAAAAAAATTACCAAAAAAATATTTACTTGCATAAAAAATATATAATTTGTTAAGGAATTAAAGATACAATTCCACAATAGATGATTTTTTTAATGCTTCTTAATAATTATTACTTTTGGATGGTTATTATAAAAATCTAAACTAGTTTTTGTTGAAGAATGATTATAATGATGATGAAGATAAATAAATAAAAATTATTATATAACTATGATATTCCAAAAAAGATTGCCGTAGCCACCATATATTTTTTTACGTTATATATAATATATAACTTTAAAATATAATTAAACATATACACATATATATGCTATTAATGTGTAGGCTAAAAAAATTATTTTTATGCCATTTTCAAACTTTGATTTCATGTATAGAGTTTATGGGTATTATACAACAAAATAAAATACACATAAACAATCATAAACATACAAAAATCATGATATAACTATGATATTCCAAAAAAGATTGCCGTAGCCACCATATTTTTTTTTACGTTATATATAATATATAACTTTAAAATATAATTAAACATATACACATATATATGCTATTAATGTGTAGGCTAAAAAAATTATTTTTATGCCATTTTCAAACTTTGATTTCATGTATAGAGTTTATGGTTATTATACAACAAAATAAAATACACATAAACAATCGTAAACATACAAAAATCATGAACAATATTCTTTTAGCATCATACATACATAAAATTTAAACATGCAAACAATTATGCTAACGTCTAATTAACCTATCAAACATATCAAAAAATCACATACATGTATATAAACATATAAACTAGCAACTATTGACTCTTAAGCGAGTTGTAGGAACTCATTTATATAAGTCTATATGCTTGCTTCCTATTGCAAAAAATAACATACAATAGAAAACATAAATACCTGCATAGGTGTGATTTTCATAGAGATACGTAAATACAATAACAAAATCATTTGAGTACTTACGAGATGCATGGTGGAATAATGACTACACCCTTTGGATTCATTATCCTTTTGTCGTTGTTGAATGCTAGGTATTGCAAGGAATCCAAACTGCTTTGTATCAAGACCACAATCTTCCAAGTTTTTCTCTAAAACAACCTAGTGTTTGTGTGGGCAATTCTCAACACACGAGAAGAGAATTCTTAGAGAGAAAACTAAGAGAGAGTGGGTGGATAGGTATAGAATACTAGTGGTGAATTTTTACTTTGTCAAATTCATCTATTAATGCATTCTATAACACTAATATATAGGCAATTAGCTAGGACATAAAATAGGTTTTAGTTTCCCATTTTATTTTAATTATTTAAATACTTGTCAAAATTAAACAATTATAATTTTGACCTTTATTTAATTCATTTTATTAATATTAATACAAATTTATTAATATTAACACAATTATCCCAATTGGCTATAGTACTCTCTTTTTGAAACTTTGCAATAAAAATCTCAAAGTTTCTTCTATTTCTTTTCTCACAAAATATCAATAAATAATTTAACATTATTTATTTTCATTGACCTAGTCAATATAATATTTTTATAATTAGTAATTAAATTAATTATTCAAGACTACTAGGTTCATTTTTATAAGAGATGACATGGGGACTATGGATCCATGAACTCAAGCTCCAATAAGTTACCGTGAGTTTATTTGTAACAAATAAACTCACTAACTTATTAATTCCTTGTGACTCCACTATAGACTTAGAATTGCACTCTTGAATTCATAGAACGCTTTACACCAAATGTAAATATGTTATAAATTGTTATAACCATAACCGTAATTCAATCCTCTATAGGTAATCTACTAATAAGATGGGTGCAAATTACCGTTTTACCCCCCATTGGTATTTTATCCTTAACTCCCACTAAGTTCCTTATAAATGATAGTTTTGTAAACTTAATTACAGAAATGAGTACTTTATCACTTAACACTTGAACCAAGCTATAAGGAAATCATTGTTTCACTTCTTAAGCAAAAACTATAGATTTCATGTCTATGATAAATACTCCTACTCAATTGTACTACCAAATCTCCAATATGTAAGTATGAGCTAGTCCGTAGGGTAAGCTAGTAATGAGCAAATAAAAAGACTTGAATAATACAATTAGCAGAATATTAATCACCCAGACTTAAGATTGAATTGAACTATGGTCAACGTTGTGATATGATTAGATTAGATAATAATGATACTTGCTTATCTTATCAATAATCAATATCGGTCCAATCAAATGTAACCAAATACATCCGATCTTATCTACTTGGTCAATGTCCTGGATAGGACACCACACCAGATGTGTAAGTAGTTCTTATCGTAGATTACCGAATCAGTAAAAATCCAGTGTACTGATTTAATCTTAGGACAAAATGCTTTTGAGCATATAATTACAATTCCTAGTCACTATAATTGTAACTATACATATGTTCAGAATTTTATAAAATGTTTGTATTATTCAAATAATCATGTAATAAAACAAGCAAGCAACGCTGTTACCAAACTAAATGATTTGTAATTCTTTTATTGACAATATAAATCGTGTTACATGTCCGACATGATTTTATAAGGGCATAATACTGAACATCATTCAGCATGCTAACAACACCCTGCTTTTCGTACAATCGTACATCACATAAATACATAACAATTTATCTCACAACTGATATCTTATACAGTTCAATATGATAGCATAAGAATTCTAGCTAACTTCCTTACCTGAAGTACATACAAATGAAAGAGTGGGATACTTCACAACTAGCCTAGATTAACAATCAAACACTCGTCTTAATTCAACATAAAACCAAACACACCCTATAGACATACCCCACGCGTGCATGGGCCATGCACATGTGGTACAAGTTGCATCTCAATTCATCCATACAATAATCTCACATAAACTCGTAAAGAATATTGCCATCTCTAATAAGGAAATCTCAATAGTTTCAAAACAAGGATCATGCACTTGATCAATTATCGTACATTTGAACATAAACATCAACTTGCATGTAACATGTATGCGTGGGAGGGTTCTTAAAATTCGCCTTGAATTTGGTATATTATATTTCTTTATTTTATTGTTACTTTCTTAAAAAAATAAGCAAGAAATGAATAATTTACTAACTTGATTAATATCACTATATTACTTCTTAAATTCACAAAATTTCATTCTAAAACTTTATTTCATAAAAGTTATTTTATTAAACTAGTTCTTTAGCTATATTTATACCAAAATAATAAATTCCCATATATTATTTAAATAGAGACAAAACATGACAATATTTTTCCATTTCTCACAAAATAATTAATTTTGACAAAATTAATTAATTTCATAAAATACTCCATTCAAATTAGCAAAGTTAAATAAATAAATATAAAAAATGTGACATAAATTGATACTTTTAAAAAAAAAAAAAAAAAAAACCTCAAGGTCACGAAATTACACATTAATTTCGTAGTTATCTAAAAGTTGGAAAAGGTTGTAACAACGCTCTAAGCTATTTACTTTGTAAAAACGTCGCTTAGTTCATATTTATTAGAAAATACCATTTTAGAGAAAAATGTTAAGTGGGACCTTGTCAAAACATGCAATTTGGGCCCAATAGTTTAAAATTAAAATATAGTGTCTTTATACAATCTTGAAAATAAAATAAAAATATAAAGTCTCACTATGACGTAATGAAAACATAAACCATAACATCAAAGTTCATAAACTTTCTAGGTGTTCAACTAGATCGTTAATCGCTCATGGACACCTCGCGTCATACATGCATAGACATCGGAACTCCCCACATCACAGTACGTGCCAAGAAGAAACCCTATTGCCTACATGAAAGTGGGAAAGTAAGGGGGTGAGCTAAAAGTCCAGTAATGAAGTACAAACAAAATACAACAATCTACAGGAAACACAAAACAATCTACGTACATATCATAAACTCATGACACATCATAATAAATCATAATAGTATCATATTCATAACATAATCATAAGACTTCAAAAACATAAACATACACTATAAGAAAAAGGCTCTATAGCGATGACTTTTGTCATCGCTGTAGATCAAGAAGTCGTCGCTGTAGGTCCGTATGTGTAGCAATCTACGGGGACGACAAAACGCAGTCGTCGCAGTAGGGTTTTACTACAGCGACGACATGTCGGTTGTAGTAGGAAATTTTTTTTTTTCGGTTGGACTGGGATATTGCGATGACATGTCGTCGCTGTTGGTGGTGCAAAGATTTGAAATTTTGAATTTCAAAAAACTTCTATAGCGGCGACATGTGGTCTTTGTAGGTCCGTCGACCGCTCCATATACAGCGACGACATGTTGTCGCTATAGGTATACAATTTTTAAAAAAAATATATATTTAATTAATTATATTGATTAAAATTTATTTAATAAATTATTAAATATTAATTAATTAAATAAATAAAACCAATTTATTATTTAAATAATAAAATCAATTTAACAATATTCATAATCTCCAAAATATAAGATAACAAAACATAAGTAGTATTGTCTCCAAAATAAAAATAAAAACACAAAATACTAATAATTTAAAAATAGTAACTTGATAAAACTAAATGTCATCAAAATCAATTCCAAAGTCATTATCGTTGGGATGTTGTGTTGGTTGTGATGGTTGTTGTTGTGGTTGCCGTTGTGGTGGCTGTGGTGGTTGTGGTTGAAAGCTTGCCATCATGGACTGTATCATGTTCATGTCCAAGTTGACAGGCTAAAATTGTGGAGGTTGGATGCTCAGATTTGTTGTTTGCAAATATTGTTGCATTTTCTGGAAGTTGTTGTTCTGGGTCATAAATGCTTGACTGAAGTGTTGAATCATGGACTGGAAAGCCTCAGGTGGTATCGTCAGAGGGCTAACTGTGGTGGACGGAAACGGTGATGCCTCTGATTGTGAAGAGGACTCGGTGGCACTTGAGGCAAATGTACTAATGCCCTTCAACTTCCGTCCAATACCTCGGTTGTGGCCACGACGTTGACCAAGTAACTTTGAGACAACTTGTGTCTCATTGACATTGGCACTTCCTGCTTTAGATTCAGATTCAGACTGAGATTGGGATTGTGTCTGGACTTCTTGCTGCAAGGCATCCTGCAGTTTAGAAACAAGACAATTAATACATAATATAATTGAATAGTATACATAGATACAAAACTTAGAAAGTTACTTACATATGCATCCTTAGCATTCGTGTTCACCCATCCTCGTGTCAGATGATTGTGCATGTCATGGAAGGTATCGATAATGCTAGGTAGTTCCTTGGTCTAAAGATTCATCTTTAGAAAACAAAATTTAACAAAATCTCAGTTAAATATCGAAATTATTACTAAGATAACTTAAAATATTTCAAATTATCTATATATTTTTATTTACCTTCTTAAATCGAGCAGAAGCATAAGAAGTCGATCCATGGAGACTTGGATACTTCTATTTTGCTCTGTTGGCAGCATTTGCCTTTGAGCGTGCCATGAACTGTAGAGTGGTGAAAATGTCAACCAACTTCTGCCAACTCTCGTTGTCAATGTCCTCCAGTGGATTCTTTCTGGCTGTTTCGATATCATCATACCCTCCATGTTCATCGAAGTGTCTTTTCTTGTGACCTTTTCTATCCTTGTAGCGATCCTGAAACTCTCGCTCAATCCCAGTTTCCTTCAGTCGCCACATAGGAAGAGCTTTGGGAAGAATGAAAAATTCCTTAAAAAAAAAAATGGTGAGATTTTTTAAATTATAAAAAAAACATTACATGTGAATAAGTAGATAAATTTACCTCAAGTTTTTGCATCAATCCAATCTTGTGCTCATCTGGAACACTCTGCCACGAGTCATAATATAACGGGACATGGTGACCAATAAGGTTACCAATAAGTCTCATGAACAACGTCCCAATATCACCAAATGCTTTGTAGGTCCCCTCCTTCAGATCAAATTGTAGAGCCAACAGACCTTTATTGTCGTTGATGAGCTGCTGCAAATTTTTGGATCGAGATCGACCTCTTCTTTTTGCGGCATCCGCTGCATATGTTAATTAAACAATACAATTAAATTGAATAAAATAATAACAATTTGTCATTTATTGATAAAAGATAGACTAATTATAGTATATTACCTATCTCACAGGAAGTAGGAACTCGTGTGGGACCTGGAGGAGGAGGAGGATCCGCTCCATCACCGCCATGAGAACGAGCAATAGTAGCAGACATATCTTTGCAGTTTAAATCATTATTAACTTAAACTCAGTTATAGTTGGAGATTAATTACATAACTTAAATAATTTCGGTAATGCAGTTGAAACTATTGAAAAACAAACATTGTTGAGAAAAATCATATATTGATTGAAAAGTCTTCAAATTAAAACATACACATTAAACATACAAATATGAAAATGCAAAAGAAAATATTATTCATCATCAATGTCGATTCCTACATCATCATCTGTACTTTCTAAATCATCTTTACTAATTTCATTATCATCATCATCATCGTCATTGATGAAATCATCATCCACATCCAGAACAGATCGAGACGTTTCCCCAATTATGCTGGTGTGACCAGGTCGATCCAAATGCATAATCTCCAACTCTCTTAATTCCACAGTGAGTACAAAATTTGATGAAGTGCTATCATGTACGACATCAACCTCATTATCATCATCGATACTTGGATGATCCCAGATCTTTCGATGATTGACTTCTTGTACTACCTTCCAATTTTTGTTTCTTGAAGGATCTTCCAAGTAGAAAACTTGTTTTGCTTGAGTGGCGAGAATAAATTGATCGTTCTTGTACCATTCAAAATTAATCATGATACTAGTTATGTTAATCTCAGTCACATTTTGATTCTTGCTTGCATCGGTGTTGAACCATTTGCAAACATCGGTTCCTGGCACCGAAACTCCACTATTTTGAGTGGTACGTCTTTCGTCTCGACTATGGACCAAAAACTTCACACTGTTAAAAATGCAAGCCGTGTAGGAGTATGCATTCTGATTGGACCCGTTTGCTAAAGCAAATAATTCATCAGTACACTCAGTTGACTGTACTTGCCACAAACGACCCATCTATAGAGTATGACACAAAAAAGAAAACACAATGAGATGAGTATTAATCGATACGAATCTCGTAAGAATTCTATAGTTTCAATAATTTACCTTCAATTTAAACCATATAGGGAAATATTTTTGAAGATTTATGTTTGAATTTTCTCAAAGGCATTCACTGTATAGCACAAGGATTAAGGTAAGATAACAGTTTGCCATGAATTAAATTTAATGAATTCATATATGTGTTGAGCTACTTACTCCATATATGGTTGGATTTCATGGCAATTGTTGAGTACAAACCACTCCGCTTCTTTCCGATGAAGATAGTCAAGGGATATGATTTTCTTTTTGCTACTTGGACGACATTGTGATTCAAAAACTGACAACTATTTTTTAGGAATAACAATATCTGCATTTCTTTCCGGTCAATTAAATTTAGTCTGTATGCCCTGAAGATATTGCGAACAAAAAGACAAAGCTTCATCGGCAACATAACCCTCCGCTATAGAACCTTCAGGGCGCGCCTTATTCCTCACATAATTTTTCAACTTCTTCATATATCACTTAAACGGATACATCCACCTCATGTAAACTGATCCTCCGAGGATAGCTTCTTGTAGTAAATGAAGAATTAAATGAATCATTATGTCAAAAAAGGTTGGAGGAAAAATTAACTCCAACTTGCACAAAATTTATATCACTTGATCTTCTGCATTCTCCATGTCCTTAACAACCAATGTACGAGCACAAATTTTCTGAAAGGAATTGCAAAGTTCAACGATTGTCTTCGAAATAGACTTATCCAAGTAGCCTCGAACTCCTACCGGCAACAGATGTTGCATAAGAATGTGACAATCATGAGACTTCAACCTAACAATGGTGACATCATTGTCAGTTACTTTCTTAGAGAAATTTGAACCGAAGCCATCAAGAAGTCTAACTCCTTTTACGAACTGACAAAAAAACCGTCTATCATCTGTTGTGAAAGAGTACATAGGATGTGGTTTGATCAAATTTGTATTGTCTTCCTTGAGGTGCAACTCTTCTCGGATACCCCAATTCTTCAAGTCTACTCGTGCGTTGGTGGTGTCTTTAGATTTCTCATTCATAAGAAAAGTACCGAGTAAATTGTCGCAAACATTACATGCATCACATCTAAATTGTGCTTTAGTTCAAGTTCGGACCAGTAATCAAGTTCAAAGAAAATACTATTTTTAATCCAAATAAGCTCTTTTGGATCTCGCTTTCTTTTCACACCCCCGAAACTAACATGTTTACCCAGAAAACGATCTAGAACATGCGATAATTATTCGAGTATGTCTTGACTACTGAATTTTCTTAGAGGTCGCCCCTTTTCATAATTCCCATCAAACAAGTGACTCTTCCTCCACTTATGCGTAGAAGATAAGAATTTTCTATGACCAACATAAGCCGTCTTCCCAATTACCCGACATGAAGGAGTGTCTTCGTTGCATGAAGGGCATGCCATATATCCTTGGTCACTACAACCAGACAAACTACTACGGGCTGGAAAATCATTGATAGTCCATAATAGTGCTGCACGCATTCTGAATACATTGTTGGTTGCAGCGTCTCTGATTTGAACTCCCTCATCCCACAACTCCTTAAATTCGTCTACCACAGGCCTCAAAAAGACATCCATGTCCTTCCCAGGTGATTTCAGACCGGGAATCAATAAGGTCAGCATGAATGATGACTCTTTCATGCACATCCAAGGAGGCATATTGTACGTGCAGAATATTACTGGCCACATGCTGTGAGATAAACTCATGTTACCAAATGGATTAAAACCATCAGCAGCCAAACCCAATCCAACGTTGGATATCTGGAATTAAATTGTTTCCAAGCACCCCCATCAATAGGATGGTGCATCACACCATCTTCTTTCGACCGTCCCGTACTATGCCAGGTCATATCAATTGTTATATGCCTTGAACCATAAAGACGCTTCAGCCTAGGAGTCAAAGGGAAGTACCGCCACACTTTGTGGGCAACTTTTTTCCCCTTTGTGTCTTTGTCAACCCATCGACTTTCATCACATACAGGACAAATCTGTTTTTGGGAATTCTCCTTCCAGAACAAACAACAATCGTACTTGCAAGCATGAATTGATTGATAACCTAACCCTAACTTCCTCATTTTTTTCTTAGACTCATAGAATGAAGCCAGAATCTTATTTTCCTTTGGGAATGCAAATTTCATAAACTTCAAAAGTTCATCAAAGGAACCATTTGTCCATTTATTCATAACCTTCATGTGCATCATCTTCGCCAAGAAGTTCAAGGAAGACAACCATGTACAACCAGGGTATAACTCAGCTTCGACCTCTTGAAACATGTCATCAAACTGATTCTTCGCACTATTGCCACCACCATTTGAAATTCTTTCATTTACGCCTTCTTCGTTAGTGTATTGTTCACCAATAACATCATTGATGATGTCAATCATCTCATCAGTCACTAGAGCCCCGTCGTCCACTACTGGAGGCATATCAACTTTACCGTGGTAGGTCCACTTCACGTATCGCTGCAGAAACCCATATCTGTGTATGTGAGCCTCCACCACATCCAGTTTCTGATTCAGCATATTGACACACTAAACGCATGGGCATCTGGCTTCTCCTGAAGCATTCACATGATTCTTGGCCGTTTCTATAAATGCTTGAAGACCATTCCAAAACCCATCAGAGCTACGTCGTCTATTAGTAAATTATCACAATGTGATAATCATAAAAAACTACATTTATTTGCTAATAATTTTTTTATCACCAAAACACTAATTTTTTCAAGTAAATTGTAAAATCTTATTGAATCTTATGAATAAATTATTAAATTTTATGAATATATATTATAAAATAATTTATTATAAAATTAATTAAATAAATAAATATTTAATTATAAATTTATAAACTTTCTATTAATGATTATTATTAATTTCCACTTTATAATTTTATGAATATATATTATCAAATTTTATGCATGTATTATAAAGTTTCATTATGTATATATAAATATTTTATCATAAATTTATTAATGATTGTTATTAAATTCTTTGATAATTATCAAATTATTATTTTAATTTTCACTTTATTATTTTTTCAAAAATAACAATAAAGTTTTATAATTGTAAATTTTTTTTTTTAATTTCTACTTTATAATTTTATGAATATATATTATCAAATTTTATGAATTTATTATAAAGCTTCATTATATATACAAATATTTAATTATAAATTTATTAATGATTGTTATTAATTTCTTTCATAATTATCAAATTATTATTTTAATTTTCACTTTTTATTTTTTCAAAAATAACAATAAAGTTTTATAATTGTAAAATTATTTTTTTTAATTTCCAATTTATGATTTTTTTATAAATTTTTATTAGTTGCTTTAAAATTAATAAAAAAATTTAATCACACTAACTTTAAAATTATTTTGTAATGTTTAATATTTCTAAATCTACTAAAATTTCAACAGTATAACAGCTGTAATCTAGCCTATCCCAAAATTTAAAATCTGCATAAATACATATAAACTAGTCCCAGAACATACATAAATTTAATACAATCTTTACTTCACAAATAAACAACAAAAACATATAGATTCAAAACATATTATTTAACCTTATATATATAATTCAAAACACTAATTTTATTTAACCTAAAGTATATATACAATTCAAAAAAAAAAAAAAAAATTTAACATACCTATTTTTCATACAATAAAATTAATATCAAATTCACAATAAAATTAACAAAACATACAAATTTATTTTAAAAAATACTAGAATTTAATTTAATTTAAAAATTATCTACACACTATTAATCACAAAACAAAAACAAAAATTAAAAATTAAAAAAATACCAAAAAGCTTGAGAAGCTCTAGATGCTCCAATACAATATGAAAAAAAAATAATAGAAAATTTAACAAACTCATAAAAAATACACAAAAAAATAATAATAAAAACACTAAATTTAAAAGAAAAAACTAAAAAATTAAGGTTTAATAATACAAACCTTAACAAAAGGAGGCCAAAAATGGCTCTAGGCAACGCTGGGAGGGGATGGACGGCGTTGGGAGGCGGAGGAGCTTTGGTTTTCCAGAAAATTCAGAGGAAAAAATGAAGAAGAAGGCTCGGTTTGGGGGATTTATGTCATGATCCTATAGCGACGAGTATATGAATGTCGTCGCTGATATCAAACACACAGTTTAACTCAAACGATGAGACCCTACAATGACGACATGTCGTCGTTGTAGGGTAGTGAATAGTACACGAATACTCTCGTGTGCTATATTTGCACTCTACATCGACGACATGTCGTCGCTGTAGGAATTGAAATTTGACTTAAATTTTTTGGCAGTTCACGTTCCCACGCTTTTTTGGACCATATTGCGACAACATGTCGTCGCTGTAGAGTTAAAAAATAACTGACCAGTTGATATATTGGACTCTACAGCGAAGACATGTCATCGCTATAGGCTGTGCAAAATAGGCAACCGTATTTTGGCTGTTGAGTTCCCTGAGCATCCTACAGCGACGACATGTCGTCGCTATAGACAGTGATATTTCCCTCTTTTTTTCCTACGAATACCCTACAGTGATGACATGTCATCGCTGTATAGTCAGTTCCCGCCTCCTGTTCCCTCCAAATTCCTGGAACTCGACAGCGACGACATGTTGTCGCTGTAGCGTATCAGGAATTTTGGAGGCCAGATCGTGTGTTGTTGAAAACCCTACAGCGACGACATGTTGTTGGTGCAACTTATTTTTTTTAATAAATTAAGTATAAATAATTTTTCGTGGATTTTGCCTACATACAACGACGACTTCAGAGTCGTCGCAATAGATGTCCTCGCTGTAGAGCCTTTTTCTTGTAGTGATAAGCATAATCATACATTATGTGATCATGGCACCCCTATTGTCCATGTAACATCATGAGGTAACCAATAAAAGCATAAACCGGTAAAACCTCCTCAATGAGATAAACATGAACTATGGTCCTCGAGTAACCTCAACGCGTCCAACCTATGATTTACGTCATATCCTTAGTAACTCATTTTTTGTGTCGCGTTCAACACGCTAACAACCTACTACTTTTCATACAACATATAAACAGATATTCAACAACTCATATCATAACATAGTAGCTCATACTTTTCATAACACAATAGCTTACCATAGCTCATACTTTACATAACACAAAAACTCTTGCAACATATTAGCTCATAGTTTTCATAACATAATTCATATAAAATTCTAGCTAACTTCCTTACCTCAAGTCCGAGCAAAAATAAAGTACGTGGTACTTCACAACGAGCCTAGAATCGCAATTAAATGTTCATCTTAATATCAAGTAAGATTACACATGCCCAACATACATACCCCACATGTGCATGGGCCATGCACACGTGACACATGTTGCACCACACTATAAACATTCAATAGTTTCACATAAAATCATAAAAGAATAATCTCAAGTCTACTAGTGAATCCTCAATGTTTGCAAAACAAGAATCATGCACTTAATCAAATGGCGTATATTTGAACGTAAAACTAAATTTGCATGCGACATGCGTACGTGAGAAAGTCTTTAAAAGTGCGTAGAAGTTGATAGATTTTAGCATTTTTAATTCATAGAAATCGCGTAAGATTTTGTTAAACAAATATCTTACCAACTTGATTAATATTGTAAGGCTATACGAAAATCGAACTTTAAAATATAACTAAAATAATTAATCATTTTATTGTTAGTTGTCATTTTACAAATATTAATCCCATTTACTATTCTTAACTTAAATAAAATAATCACAAAAGTATAGTTCCCTCTTTCTATTTCTTTTTCTCACAAAATAATTAATTTAACAAAAAATAATTTATCATAATTATTTAAGATAAAACAAATTGATACTCACTCTCTTTGCCAAATAGATAAGTTAAATAATTACATCTTCAACTTTGTAGAAAAATAAATGATATCTCAAAGTTACCACATTTTCATAAATATCACAATTTTAATTAAGTTGGAATTTTTTTTTTATACCATCTTTTACTAAAAAAAAAATACTTAGTCTCATAAACATAATGTTGCTTGATTAATTATTTTACAAATAAAAACTGCATTATTTTAATTAAAATATTCCACATTTTAAAGTATAGAAAATTACATTTGTCATGTATATAGTCTAGGGTTTAATCTATTTGAGAATATACTTTATATATTATATTTAAAAAGACATTTTATTTCAATAAAATAAAAAATCCAACAAGCACTTTTATTTGTTTAAAATCACATAATTGAAAAAAAATCACATTTTCTTTCACAAAATAAAAAAAAATTGCATGTGTTTAATTAGTTAAAAGTCTCATTAAAATAAAAAAAAAAATCTCTTGTATACATAGGTTCTAAAATATTATTTTGGGCATAACTTGTGTATTTTTAAAAAAAAAATCATTGATTGATCATCACCACCAAAATAAGTAAAATTACAACAAGTATAATTAATTACTTAAAAAAACACACTTTTGGTCATGTTTAAATTATCACCTAACATGTTCCTACCTGTTATCCCTGTTTTCCACCCATGACACGTGGCATGACCAAATGGATCCGTGGGCCCTCAGAAGAGGTCCGGGCTCATCCTAAGCCCAATGAACAAGGAAGGAAGAAATCCTGAAAGCCCAAATGGAATCGGGTCCAATAAGGTTCAAGGGGTGCGAGCTTAGTAAATGGACCAGGATAGCACTGCAAGCCAAGTTACCTTCCCGGCCAGCACCAACCTACATCCTTCGGGGTGCTTATTAAGGCAGTAGGCTAACTGTTCCATGGAGATGGACCCTATCACTAATCAAGGGAAAGTCTCCACCATCACGAGATCTACCTTGACAAATGAACCTGGGTCTTGGTGAATGAACTAGAACCCCCGGTAAACGAACTAGGATATTAGTAAACGAACCCAGACCAGACGTCTGGATAAGGCAAGCCTGGCCTTCCCTGACGCTGACGTATCCCCGAGAAATCCGGAAGTTGGTCTCCCCAACTAACCTGCATAAGAGGGTACGCACAGAATGTACACTGTTCCTAGGAACCAGTACTGCCACTACTCTAACAAATCTTGTCCCCGGATCCCCTTAGAAGCTGATGCAGACCAGTCTGTGCTAATGTACAATGGGTAGCTGTAAGGCTTGGCCACACCTAAGTCGGCCTAATGGGCCTTGATTAACAACATTTAGTTATCTCGCATTCTTTGTATTATGGCTCCATTAGTGAGCAAAATGTAATTAAATTCCTATTGGGCTCAGATTAGTCTGACCCAAGCTACTTGACTGCCTATAAATAGGGTCAGTGGTGCACTGTAGCGGGGATCCCTAGAAATTCTCTTGCAAGAAAAAACTTGTAGAAAAACTTTATTATCAAAACTCTCTAAAGCCTAATACTAGTGACTCGTGGACTAAGGCTCATTAACGCCCCAACCACGTAAAAATTGTGATTGTTCATCTCTAATCCTTTCTTTCCAGCTCTTATTTCATAATATATTTCTAGTTTCCAAAAAACTCAGTTCATTTTGGTGCTTTCATCGAAAGCTAAAGAAAGCTTGAGTCAACCTTAATCATCTGCGAAAATGGTGAACACAAGGCATACCGTGTTTGATCCTGCTCAACAAAAACAACAAGACAATGGAGAACCATTTCCCAATCAACCACTTCCTCTAGACCAACCCGAGGATATGCCTTATCAGGGGCCTCTGCTCGACAACTCCCAGAACTTCAGGGATGGGGGTGACTACGACGAAGGTTATTACGAGGAAGATGAAAGGGAGTATAAGGATCACGAGGCTGAAAACCCCGTTGATCATGATGAGAAAGATATAGATCCTGAACAGGCGGATCCTTAGGTGGTCCATTTGAGACAATAGGTCCTGGATCAAAAAGCCAGGATGGATAGACAACAGGAGGCCACCCGCCAGATGCAAGAGTCCCTCCTGGCTCTTCAAGCCTTTATTGCTGCCTAAGGATTTGTAATGCCTTGGGTAGACAAGACCGTTACACTGTGTATTTATAAAGGTGCGGGACTTGCTAATCAAGTCATTCAGTTAAAAACGTGTCACTGACATCACTAGTGAACTAGGGTTAAAAGATTTTGGTCATAAAATATACATTTCATATAATTAAACATTTTATACAAGGGATCCCAAAAGAAACAGTGTTTGAAAGTCAGTTTACAAAATTTCCAGAGTACAAACAACCATTAGCCACTCTAAGGGAAAAACAGACATTTATGGTCCTCCCGTTCCTATCCCCTCCTCAACCGTGGTGGCTAAGCAGCTGATCATGTACATTCTTCTCTTAGAGCTCTCCGATTCAGGGCTGATCAAGCTTGCCCTTGCCTTTACCTGCACCACGTAGCACTCGTGAGCCAAGGCCCAACAAGAAAATATAACATTATAGCACAAACAATGATAACAATTGAATAACCCTTAAGGCATGTTCACATACTTAGCATACCACATTAATCATATAGACCATAGACATAACCAGGAAATCAACAAACCAACACTCAGCTATTCAACATAACAAATTCATCAATCAATAATATTAATCAAATCACATGATAACCAGGGTCGACGCCCTTAGGTCGCATCCTCTGTTTACTCCACTGACTCCAGTCCGCTTAAACCAAGGTCAGTGAATAATAAGCTGTCCTCAGCTACCAGTGGCTGAGCCGCGCCCTATGTGCCAACGTAAACTCTGACACTCTTAGGCCGTTCGTTTATTATTTAAATGGCATAATACCATCCTTCATAAAGCATTTAAAACTGGGAACCCTTAGTCCCATTATAAATTCCCAACCGGGTGCAGTTTTCTTACCTATGTACCGAGCTTCTTGAGCACAGAAATCCCAAGTGCGGTCCTCTAACCCGAGCCTCGCTGAAAACCTAGTCACAACACACATACATTGCACTATCATTACTAACCAATTCATAATCATCTCCCAGAACCAATCCTGTGCTCTTGGGACCTCCCATTTCCCCACACAAGGTAGCGGAAGTGTCCCCCGAGCCCCCTGAGCCAAAACCCTAAAAACTCAAATTCCCCTTTCCTGAATTTAGCCTAGCACTGCGGCCCCCATAGGGCTGTGCCGTGGCGCCCAGAATGGAACTCTTCCAAATCAACCCCAAGGTACACGCAAGTCCCAACTCAACCTAAAACTCCAAATAAACAATATGGCAACTCAGAAATAACAACCACAAGCCCCATCATACAATCAAACCCAAGATTCACCTAGTAGCTTCAATTTCACAAAAACTTAAACCACCCTTTATAAAACTCAAACCGCCCTTCATAATATTTAAACCACACCAGAAAATAAGCTTCAAAGATGGATAAAACTCTTACCTCAAGTAGAATTTTGACCTTGAGTTGTTTCCCAATCAAACTCCAAACTTAATTCTCTTGATTCCCAAGCTGAACCTCACCAAATCTTCAATCCAATGACCCACCAAATAAAACACAACCCAGCTCACTAATTCAACACTTCCAGCCAGAATTCATCAAGATTTGAATTAAAACTTAACTTTGATCCTAGCTAAGCCCTTTATGCTCTGAGTTTCTGCCTTAAAATCCTCCAAAACCTACACCTTAGAGAGGGAGAGGAAAAATCGAATGGGAGAGGAAGAGAGAAAAACTGAAAGTTTCCTTTTGGTTCCTTCTAATTCTCTTCTACGTGCCCCTAGAATCAGCTGCCTTATTGATCAAAATCCCTTTCTATACAAAAGGTCCAAAATACCCTTGAGCTTATTTAAATCCTTAAGTGCCTCCAAGGGAAATTTAGTCATTTCACTCAAATCCCGCCAAGTCCTAAAGTATTCCTAAAAATCCCCAACATGTCTAAACCATTATTAAATTACTAACCGGTACTCAATTCCCGAACACATTATAATATTCCCAAAATACCCCTAAGCTCCTCCCGAGCCAGGTATTTGACCTCGTTGTGACTTTCTAACTAAATGGCTCCCTAGGACCGTCTCGGGTCGTGCATCACAATTATATCACCACTCACACGTGGTATCAATCACAGTATATGTAGATATCACATTTATGCCCTCAACAGGCTAAAATTACAAATATTCCCCTAGCAACCAAATGGGGCATTTCATATATTCATATAATCATACAAGCATGCTTAACACGGAATCATGAATTAAACTGTTTAATTCACACATAAACCATTCGTGCCCCTCCCGCCACACTAATCAAGGCCCTTAAGCCTTATTAGTGATTTTGGGTCGTTACAACTATCCCCCTTACTGAGAATTTGGTCCTCGAAATTTACCTGAATAGCTCGGGATACTGATCTCGCATCACCGACCCAAGCTCCCAGGTCGCTTCCTGGACCTTGCTATTCCTCCACAATACTTTAACTAGCGAAATTGTCTTATTCCGTAGAACCTTATCCTTTCAATCTAATATCTGAACGTGTCGTTCCTCATAAGAAAAGTCTGTCTGCAATTCCAAATCCGCATACTTCAGCACATGTGTCGAATCAAAGACGTACTTCCGCAACATAGAAACATGGAATACGTCATAAACTTCAGACAACGACGGTGGTAAGGCCAACCTATAAGCCACCTGTCCAATCCTTTCTAGAATCTCGAAAGGTCCAACAAATCGAGGGCTCTGCTTGCCCTTTACTCCAAATCTTCTCACCCCTCGTAGTGGTGAAACTTGCAGAAATACGTGGTCCCCAACCTGGCACTCCACGTCTCTACGCTTAGGGTCAGCGTAGCTTTTCTGTCTACTTTGCGAAGCAAGTATTCTGGCTCAAATCTTCTCAATAGCTTCATTTGTCTTCTGAACCATGTCCGACCCTAAATATTTCCTTTCACCCATCTCATCCCAATGAATGGGCGACTACACTTCCTCCCATATAACATCTCATAAGGAGAAACTCTAATCGTGGACTGGTAACTGTTGTTATATGAAAACTCAATCAACGGGAGATACTTACTCCAATATCCCTCGAAGTCAATCACACATGCCCTAAGCATGTCCTCCAACACCTGAATCGTCCTCTCAGACTGTCCATCAGTCTGAGGGTGAAAGGCTGTGCTAAACTTTAACTGAGTCCCCATGGCTTTCTACAGAGCACCCTAGAACTTGGAGGTAAAGATAGGGTCTCGATTAGATACAATAGACTTAGGAACCCCATGGAGACGAACTATCTCCCTCACATACAACTCTGCATACTATTCCACTGTGTAAGTCAACTTCACTGGCAGAAAATGAGTTGACTTGGTGTATCTGTCCACTATCACCCACACCTAGTCATAAAGTCCCACTGTCTTGGGTAGACCTCCCTCAAAATCCATGGTAATGTCCTCCCACTTCCACTCGGGGACACCCAAAGGCTGAAGCAACCCTGCTGGTCGCTGATGCTCAACTTTCACCTGTTGATGTGTCAGACACTTGGTCACATACTCCACCACATCCTTCTTCATCCCAGGCCACCAATATAATGTCTGTAGATCCTGATACATCTTCGTGGTACCCAGATGAAGCGAGTATGGCGTAGTGTGAGACTTATCTAGTATCTTTCATTTGATCCCTTCATCAGCTGGAACACAAATCCATCCCTCATATCGAAGGATACCAACCTCAGAATCAGAATAATCCTTAGCTATCCCCACTAAGATATTCTGTCTAACTTCCTGTAACTGCGCATCCACCAATTGACCCTCCTTGATCAGCTCTAGTAGGGTCGACTGCAAGGTAACATTGGCCAATCGGCCCACCACCAGCTCTATCCTTGCCCTCAACGCCAACAATATGCCCAAGAAAAGTCACCTCTGGTAACCAAAACTCACACTTCTTAAACTTGGCATATAACTGATGCTCCCTAAACCTCTGCAACACCTGTCGAAGATGTTGCTCGTGCTCTGCCTCTGAACTGGAGTACACCAAAATGTCGTCGATGAAGACAATGACGAACTGATCCAAGAAATCTTTGAACACCCTGTTCATTAGATCCATGAAAGCTGCCAGGGCATTGGTCAAACCAAAAGAAATGACCAAAAACTCATAGTGCCCATACCTCGTTTGGAAGGCCGTCTTCGGTATGTCCTCATCCTTGATCCTCAGCTGGTGATAACCAGATCGAAGATCAATCTTTGAGAACACCGTTTTTCCCTGCAACTGATCAAACAAGTCATCGATCCTTGGTAGAGGGTACTTGTTCTTAATGGTCAACTTGTTCAATTCTCTGTAATCTATACACATTCTCAGAGACTCGTCCTTCTTCTTAACAAACAAAACTGGAGCGCCCCATGGAGAGTATCTAGGCCTGATGAATCCCAAATCCAGAAGTTCTTGTAGCTATATCTTCAATTCCTTCAACTCTATTGGTGCCATTCTATATGGTGCCCTTGAT
Organism: Humulus lupulus; assembly: GCF_963169125.1. Lineage (NCBI taxonomy): Eukaryota > Viridiplantae > Streptophyta > Magnoliopsida > Rosales > Cannabaceae > Humulus > Humulus lupulus. Next base: position 284,919,625 of record NC_084793.1, read on the forward strand.
ACTGGTTCTGTCCCCGGTGCTAACTCAATAACAAATTGAATCTCCCTGCGTGGTGGAAATCCTGGTAACTCCTTAGGAAACACATCCAAAAACTCACAAACCACCCTGGTCTCTCCCGGCCCTGCTGGAAAAACCCTGGTAGTATCCACCACACTAGCCAGAAAACCTATACATCCTCCCTGTAACAAGTCTCTGGCTCTCAATGCTGATATCATGGGTATGTGGGGTCCACATACCACACCCACGAAAATGAAAGGATCCTCGCCCTCATGCTCAAAAGTCACCATCTTCTTCCTACAGTCAACAGTAGACCCAAATTTAACCAGCCAATCCATCCCTAAAATCATGTCAAAATCCTCCATGTCTAGCTCAATCAAGTCTATTGATAGTTCTCTACTGTCAACCATTACTGGCAGTGCTCTAGTCCACCTCTTAAGAAACTACCAGTTCCCCAGTAGGCAATAAAGTCCCAAATCCCGTAGGGCACTCAGCCCCGAAACATCCCCAGACAAGACGATCATGGACAACATTTTTATCCCAGCGCCTCCGTGAACAAAGATCACAAAGGGTACAAATGCGATGAAGAGCCGGAACCAATCAGTTAGGGAGACGACACTTCCCGAGTGGACTTGCGCGATGGCCTCAATGCCCAAAAGGAGCGGGTCTGTAAAGAAAAGATTCGCCCCCGAGGATGTGACTTGAGGAATAACCTCAATGACACAAGGAACGAGAGAGTCCCCCTAGATGATGGAATGGCCAGGCAGTTCATGGAACAGCTGGCCGCTCTTAAAAAGGTCACGGACCGCCTGGTCCGGAAGCAAGAAGGTGGAGGTTCTGATTCCAAAGAAGAGTAAAATGAGCCATGCACCAAGAACACACTGGATGTTGTGCTACCAAAAGGGTTCAAGAAGCCAGATATACCTACCTATACAGAGAACACTGACCCAAGAGATCACTAGTCCCGTTACAATCACCTAATGATTGTAGCTCACGTCCGTGACAACGAAAAATGCCTATGTTTCTCAATCACTCTGCTGGACCCACAGAAGACTGGTGGAATATACTTAAGACGGGATTGATCCGATCTTGGTCAGAATTGAAGTCAGCTTTCCGTAAACAGTTCGTGTCTGCCATAAAGCTGGACATGGAAGTCAGCCTGCTGGGCAACATTAAACAGCAACTCACGGAGACCCTCAGGGCTTACATCCAATGCTTCATGGAGGAAGCCTCAAAAACTAAGGTTGATGACGGACAATGCCTGGTGGCTCTCTAGTTTGGAATCAGAGATGGGTCCCCTCTCTTGGACGACATGCAACGCAACAAGGCGGCCACCCTTGAAGAATTTATCAGGAGGGCTCAAGGTTTCATCAACTGGGGAGAGGGTCGAATCCAAGCCTTTCAGTGGCAGCCAACAACCCAGTCGACAACTTAAACCTTTCCTAGATAAGAAGCACAATATCTGGCAAATATCTATCTGGCACCCCCAGCGACATCCGGACTCGCTGGAACCCTGGGGATGCCATTCATGACCCTGACGGTCTATGGGCCCACTTCGACGGGATATGCTCTAGCTCCATCAGCCCCGTTCTCCAAGCATGGAGTGGTCCCAAGTGGGTATAGTTCTGCTCCTGGCGGCGCTCAACCGCCTCAGGCGGAAGTGGCTAAGGCGAGCATAAAACCCTCCCAGGGAAAGAGGTCGGGCAAAAAATAGAACCGATCCGAGCCCTTAAAGAAGGGGAAGATGGGGTACAAGCCCCAATATACGGAGTATACCAACTTGGTGGACACCCAGGAAAATATTTACTTTGCAACAGGCAATGCAGTCCATTACCGGAAACCAAGCCCCATGTTTAAAGGGGGAAAAATTCAAGGGACACCAGCAAAATGTGTGCCTACCATAAGGACGTGGGCCACATTGTTATATTATTTTATAATATAATGTAGTATTATATTATAATATACTGTTTTAGATTAAATAAATGTGACAAAGAGTGTCACATATTGTAACATATAATAGAGAGTTACAATATTTAGATATATGAGATATATCCAAATACTGTAACATATTTGGTGTTACAAATTTGTAACTTCCAAATATTACCCTTTATTGTGTAAATTTGGTGTTACAAAATATTGAGATGAATTTCATAAAGCCATTTGAGAGATGCTTGTTAGAGATATGATTTTAACCCCAATAATATGTTTTGGGGGTTACAAAATCATTTGGGAGGGTTTGGAACCGTTTGGAAAAACAATACATTTTCAAGTGCTGAAACTGGGTTGTGGCCGCGGCCACTGAATGATGGTGGCCGTGGCCTAGGGGACAGAAAGCAGTGGCCGCGGCCACTGATATCCCTGGCTGCGGCCACAGGTGCATTTCAGGCCATTTTTTTTCTTCAGTTTTTTCCAAAAGTGTTGAACGGTTCCAAAAACCCAAATAACTCCAAAATCTCATTTTTAATTCCATATTAATCCAATTAAACATTGGTAACATCCATGGGGGTTGGTGGAATTTGAAATTCAAAGGGTGTCTCTAAACTCTATAAATAGGAGCCTATAGCTCACTTGAAAGAGACAACATTTCTATCCATTATAGCACTTGGCTAGAAACACCTTGAGGCTTGATTATTCCAGAAAGCATTTCCAAAATCTATGAGAGATCCCTTAGTGCTTGAGTTAGGGGGAAATAAGCTTTTGGACAAAGGTTTCAAACCTTGTTCAAGTTGGTGATCTCGAACACTCTTCACTTTGGTTGTGTGAGTGAGAGTTTATTGTTTTTGTTCTTGTTCTTATTTTCTTCTATTGTTATTCTTCTTTTTCTTCTTGTTCTATTTACGTGTACTTTTGTTTAAGAGTTGTAATCCTTTTATTTCCTTTGTTCAAACACTTCTAGTTTACTTGTATCTTTTTGTAATAGAGTTTCACTTTCTATTTCTATCATCTTACATCTCCTTCTCGTTTTATTTGTATTTTCAGTTATAGAGTTGTAACATTCTTTTTAATCAATATATATTTATTTGTAATATTATTGCACAGAGTTGTATTATCTTACCATTTCTATTGAGGCAAATACATATTTTCCTAACATTCAAAAGCTTATCCCTTTGTTTGTTTCAATGGAAGGCGAGACCATCAAAATCATGAATCAAGACCTAGTGAGGTTGGATAGGTTTAATGGGTCCAATTTCACTAGGTGGCAAGACAAGGTGAGATTCCTTTTGACCACTCTCAAAATTTCCTACATTCTAGAATCCACTCTAGAACCTCTCCCAACACCATCCGACAAGGACACTCCCGAGGAGGTGGAGAAAAGAAGGAAGAGGGAGGAGGACAATCTCCTTTGTAAGGGTCATATCCTCAATTCCCTATCCGATGGGCTCTATGTCCTCTACACCGAGACCAAATCGGCCAAGGAGATATGGGATGCACTTGAGAAAAAGTTCAAGGCGGAAGAGGAAGGTATGAAAAAGTTTTTGATATCTCAATACTTTGATTTCAAATTTTTTGGTGATAAGCCTATTCTTCCTCAAATACATGAATTGCAAATAATTGTTAACAAATTGAAAGTGTTAAAGATTGAGCTTCCCGATGCCTTTCAAGTTGGTGCTATAGTGGCTAAATTACCACCAACTTGGAAGAGCTATAGGAAAAGAATCCTTTATAAAAATGAGGATTATTCTTTGGAGGAAATCCAAAAACATATTCGAATCGAAGATGAATTGATATGTAGAGATAAACTTGTGGAGGGGTCTAATGGAGAGACTTCCAAAGCAAATGCGGTGTCACAACCAAAACATCCCAAAAACAAAGGGAAAAAGGGTAACGAGAAATCTTTGGGTCCAAAAACCAACCCAAACAAGTTTAAGGGCGAGAAAGGTCCTTGCTTTGTGTGTGGGAAAAAGGGTCACTATGCTAGAGAGTGTAGGCATAGAAAAGACCAACAAGGACCTAAGGTGAACGCAACTCAAGAGGAAAACATAGTTGCTACCTTTAGTGAGGTGAATGCAGTCCAAGGCAAGGTGAAAGGATGGTGGTATGATACATGTGCCACCGTCCATGTCACCTATGACAAATCATTGTTCAAGACCTTTGAAGAGTCAAAGGGCAACCATGAGATTCAAATGGGCAATGAGGGAAAATCCAAGGTACTTGGCAAAGGTACCATTGAAGTCTTTTTCACCTTTGACAAGAAAGTTACATTAGTGAATGTACTTTATGTTCCTGAAATGAGTAGAAACTTGGTAAGTGGTGATTTTCTTGGCAAGCCCGACATTAAAGCCATTTTTGAGTTCGGTAAACTTATACTTACCAAATCAAATGTATTTTTGGGAAATGGGTACTCTTGTGAGGGTATGGTTAAATTGTGCACCAATGATGTAACTTTCAATGTTATCAATAAAAATGTTAATTCTGCCAATATTGTTGAGTATGATTCTTTATTTTTGTGGCATCTTTAACTATCACATATAGGTTTTTCAACCATGAAAAGAGTAGTTAAATGTGGTATGATTGCATGCAATATTAAAAACTATGGTAAATTTGAAACATGTGTTAAGGCAAAAATGATTAAGAAACCATTTCCTAGTGTAGAAAGATCATCTAATTTACTAGATTTAATCCATAGTGATCTTTGTGAATTAAATGGTGTTTTAACTAGAGGTGGTAAAAGGTATTTTCTTACTTTTATAAATGATTTTAGTAGATATACCTATGTGTTTCTTTTAAAGTATAAAGATGAAACTTTGATGCTTTTAAATTGTATAAATTAGAAGTTGAAAATCAACTAAATAAAAATATTAAGGTGCTAAGAAGTGATAGAGGAGGAGAGTACTTCTCTAATGAATTCAATATATTTTGTGAAGAAAATGGTATAATTCATGAGTGCACTGCACCTTATACACCACAACACAATGGTGTTGCCGAAAGGAAAAATAGGACTTATCTAGAGATGATAAATTCTATGTTGGTGTTTTCTAAGTTGAACTTCAACTTATGGGGTGAAGCACTTTTAATCGCTTGTCACATTCTTAATCAAATACCGATGAAGAAAAATGAGATATCTCCATATGAGTTATGGAAAGGAAGAAAACCCAACATAGGGTACTTCAAAGTGTGGGGGTGTCTTACATATTGCAAGAAAAATGAACCTAATAGAACAAAGTTAGGTTCAAGAGCCATAAAGTGTGCTTTTGTTGGTTATGCAAACAATAGTAAAGCTTATAGGCTATTAGACTTAGAGTCTAATATTGTGATTGAATCTAGAGAAGTTGAATTTTTTGAGAATATGTTATGTGACAACAACTCTCAAGCTTCAACATCTCTAAAGGAGAATTTGTTATATGAGAACAATTCTCAAGCTTCTACATCCAAAGTTGATTCTCAAGAGGAGAATTCTCAAAAGGATGTAAAACAACCCTTTGAACCTAGAAGAAGTCAAAGGCTTAAAAATCATAAAAGTCTAGTAGTGGATGAGATAGATTCTCAACGAATTTCATTCTACATGGTAGAAGGAAATTGAGAGGAAGTTATTAGGAAAATTCCTATTGTACTTCTCGTTGAGGATGATCCTAAGACTTATAGAGAAGCTATGCAATCGCAAGATAGTGCATTTTGGAAAGAAGCCATCAATGATGAGATGGATTCCACTCTTTCCAATAACACTTGGGAATTGGTAGACCTCCCACCGGGGTCTAAGCCAATTGAGTGTAAGTGGGTATTTAGGAGAAAATACCACACTGACGGCACTATCCAAACCTTTAAAGCTAGATTAGTAGCTAAAGGGTTTAGGCAAAAAGAGGGCATCGATTATTTCGATACTTATGCGCCTGTTGCAAGAACAACTTCTATAAGAATTTTGTTCGCTTTAGCTTCTATACACAACTTGTATGTCCATCAAATGGATGTCAAAACGACATTCCTTAATGGTTACCTCAATGAGGAGGTCTATATGGAACAACCCGAAGGGTTTGTCCTACCAAAATATGAACATAAAGTTTGTAGACTTGTAAAATCCTTATATGGATTGAAACAAGCTCCTAAGCAATGGCATGATAAATTTGATCAAGCCATCATGTCTAATGGGTTTAGACATAACAATGGAGACAAGTGTTTGTATTCCAATACTTGTAAGGGATATGTGATCATTTTTTGCTTATATGTGGATGACATGCTTATTCTAAGTAATAACATGAAAGGGATAGAAGAAACGAAGGGGTTTCTATCATCAACCTTCAAGATGAAAGATCTTGGAGAAGTTGACACCATACTTGGTATCAAAGTAAAGAAACATAGTGGGGGTTTTGCGTTAGGGCAAGCCCACTATGTTGAGAAAGTATTGAACAAATTTAACCATCTCAAGGTTAAAGATGCCAATACTCCATTCGATCATAGTGTAAAACTAGAGAATAATGAAGGAAGAGCGGTGGCTCAATAGGAGTACGCTAGTGCTATAGGGAGTCTAATGTACGATGCCCAATGTACTAGACCTGATATAACATTTGTGGTAAGTAAACTTAGTAGGTTTACAAGTAATCCAAGTGTGGATCACTGGAAGGCAATTGGAAGAGTCCTAGGTTATCTCAAGAAAACCAAAGGACCAAGCCTTCACTACTCCAAATTTCCTTCAATTTTAGAAGGATATACAGATGCAAGTTGGATATCAAATCTTGGGGACAACTTGTCCACAACTGGTTGGGTATTTACACTTGGTGGAGGTGCGATTTCTTGGGGTTCCAAGAAACAAACCTGTATATCTCATTCCACTATGGAAATAGAGTTTATAGCTCTAGCTGCTACCGGTAAAGAGGCCGAATGGTTAAGGGATCTGTTGATAGAGATTCCCCTAATCAAAGAAAATGTATCTACTATATCGATACATTGTGATAGCCAAGCGACATTGGCTAGAGCATACATCGGAGTGTATAATGGGAAGTCTAGAAATATTAGTCTAAGGCATGGATATGTAAGAGAATTGATTCAAAGAAGATTCATCTCAATATCCTATGTGAGAACAAGCAAAAATCTGGCAGATCCTTTCACTAAGCCACTAACGAGGGATTTAGTAGCTGCATCATCTCGAGGGATGGGACTTAAACTCCCTAAAGAGATTCACGATTGATGGTAACCTACCTTAACACTAGTTATTCAACTAGTGTTAGGTTCAATAGGTAACAACAAGTCAATCAAGTGAATATTATTTGTACTCAAAACATGTCCCATCTGAGATATTGAGAACTTGTGTGTTACCAAGTTGAGGGTTAAAACCGAAAGGTTTTTTTAATAGAATTCAGTCTTGTGAAGACAAGTTTCTTTGGTAACAAAATACTGTAAGAATTCTACCTATATGGACCTAGGGGTGGTACCGCCTCTCATGAGAATTGGGAGTATTCTCAAGAACGTCCGTGAATGGAAAGTCCACATGGCCATTAACGGTGCAAAGCGAGACATAGTGGTCTCAAGTGAACATCGCAAAGGTGTGTGTTATCATCGATTTGTTATCATGAAAAGATGGTTCAATGCCTAGTGCAACCAAATTTTCGAAAAATTTTGTGATAATTACACTATAGTAAAGTTCAAGTTGAAAAACACTTTTCTTTATGCACAAATGCAATGACTCTTTTAAGAGAGAGTTCTTATTTAATCAAGTGGGGGATATGTTATATTTTAAAAATATAATGATTGATTAAATAAGTGTTACAATAGATAACTATTTAATCTAGTGGGGGAATGTTATATTATTTTATAATATAATATAATGTAATATTATATTATATTATAATATACTGTTTTAGATTAAATAAATGTGACAAAGAGTGTCACATATTGTAACATATAATAGAGAGTTACAATATTTAGATATATGAGATATATCCAAATAATGTAACATATTTGGTGTTACAAATTTGTAACTTCCAAATATTACCCTTTATTGTGTAAATTTGGTGTTACACAATATTGAGATGAATTTCATAAAGCCATTTGAGAAATGCCTGTTAGAGATATGATTTAAACCCCAATAATATGTTTTGGGAGTTACAAAATCATTTGGGAGGGTTTGGAACCGTTTGGAAAAACAACACATTTTGAAGTGCTGAAACTGGGCTGTGGCCGCGGCCACTGAATGATGGTGGCCGCGGCCTGGGGGACAGAAAGCAGTGGCCGCGGCCACTGATGTCCCTGGCCACGGCCACAGGTGCATTTCAGGTCATTTTTTTTCTTCAGTTTTTTCCAAAAGTGTTAAACGGTTCCAAAAACCCAAATAACTCCCAAATCTCATTTTTAATTCCATATTAATCCAATTAAACAGCCATGGGGGTTGGTGGAATTTGAAATTCAAAGGGTGTCTCTAAACTCTATAAATAGGAGCCTATAACTCACTTGATAGACACAACATTTCTATCCATTAGAGCACTTGGCTAGAAATACCTTGAGGATTGATTATTCCAGAAAGCATTTCCAAAATCTGTGAGAGATCCCTTAGTGCTTGAGTTAGGGGGAAATAAGCTTTTGGACAAAGGTTTCAAACCTTGTTCAAGTTGGTGATCCCGAACACTCTTCACTTTGGTTGTGTGAGTGAGAGTTTATTGTTTTTGTTCTTGTTCTTATTTTCTTCCTTTTCTTCTTGTTCTATTTACTTGTACTTTTGTTTAAAAGTTGTAATCCTATTATTTTCTTTGTTCAAACACTTCTAGTTTACTTGTATCTTTTTGTAATAGAGTTGTACTTTCTATTTCTATCATCTTACATCTCCTTCTCCTTTTATTTGTATTTTCAGTTATAGAGTTGTAACACTCTTTTTAATCAATCTATATTTATTTGTAATATTATTGCATAGAGTTGTATTATCTTACCATTTCTATTGAGGCAAATACATATTCTCCTAACACACATGATCGAAGAATGTTGTCAGCTAAGGGACAAGATCGAGAATTTGATCACACTGGGGCATCTCCACCAATGGGTGAGGATGCCAACATAAGTTCCAAGACTGCTAGCAGCTCCTAGACATCCTTTGGCCCCGGGTGCACTGGGATCGTACCGAGATCCTTAGGGAGGGTACGCTCTAGGTTTGGGAAAACAGACTCCTCAGGGGGCCCCAATAGTGCAATCACCTGGAGGCCCGATGGCCCCTGGGCCTAGAATGCCATATCCTCTCGAAACTCTCCTCCTCGAGTAAATGGCCACGTGGCCACCATATTAGGAGGCTCGCATCTGAGAGGACCATCCTGGAACGATAAAAAAAGGTAACTCAGTGAACTCGATCATGACCATGAGGTGTGCACCTTGGTCCAAACTCTAGCCCAACGCCCAAAGTTGATGAACCTGCCCATCACATTCATGGAAGAGGATGCATGGAACGTTCATTTCCCGCATCATGACCCCTTGGTCATTGATGCCCAAATCGCCAACAAAAGGGTATCCTAAGTGTTGGTAGATGACGGGAGCTCTGTCAATGTCCTATTCAAGCTGACATTTATAGCAATTTGCATAACAGAGGCAGATCTAGCTTCCTGCCCAACACATATATACGGCTTCAATGGGGATTCATTAATCCCGATGGGCAAGATTCAGCTACATGTGACATTGGGGAATGAAGTTTAGGGCTCATTCAAGTATTGCACTTTCGTAGTGGTGGACTGCCCCACTGCGTACAATGTGATCTTCAACTGTCCCGCTTTAGTCGACTTCGGCGCCATCACCTCCATCTGCCTCCTTTGCATGAAGTTCCCATTTGATAATGGAGGTGTGGGAACTATTCTAGGAGATTAGAAGAGTGCCCAGAAGTGTTATCACATCTCCTCCTGACCAATCTTCATGGTCTACGAAGAGTCTCTTAAAGAGGAAAACACTAGCCCAATCCCACCACCACAGCCAGCATGGAGGATGGTCCGGGAGGACGATGAATTGGATCTGTGGATAGAGTCAGATAGGGCACTAGAGTCCATGGAGAAAGTTGAGGAGGTGTGCATTAGTAACACCGATCCAACCAGAGTGATCTGGGTAGGGAGGAACTTAAAGTCGGAGGTCAGGGCTGCCATAATTTCCCAAGTGAAGAAAAACCACGATGTCCTGGCCTGGTCTCATTTAGATATGACCGGGATCAACCGCAACGTCATATGTCACGCCCTGAACGTTGACGAAAATGCAACTCCCGTCCGACAGAAGCAAAGTCCCTTAAGAACAGAAAGGGCGGAGGCTCTCATGTTAGAAGTAGAGAAGTTATCCTCGATCAATTTCATCCGGGAGGCCCCGTATCCCATTTGGCTGGCCAATTTGGTGTTGGTACCAAAGCCAAATGGAACATGGAGGACTTACATTGACTTCACGGATCTTAACAAGGCCTGCCCCAAAGACTGCTTCCCTCTGCCCCAAATTGATCAGATGGTAAATGCTACATCCGGGTATGAGTTGTTAACTTTCTTGGACGCTTACTCTGGCTACTACCATATTTCAAGGCACATAGCAGACCAGAAACACACTAGCTTCCAGACGGACAAGGGTGTATACTGCTACATCGTCATGCCCGTCAAGCTTAAAAATGCTAGGGCCACTTTGACAGCCAGAATCCCGTGATCAGTGGGGGGAAAGACCGGGTAAAAAGCTGTGCAATCCCACATTGCCTGGGGAAGGTCAAGTGTGATGATTCTAAGACTGTGTAGGTATGAGACTACACAATCTAAGAGGGCTTAAATTAATTGATGGGAACTACCTATGCCAATAAGATGCATCTTCTTTTCGGTAGCCCATCACTCGAGAACTCCAAAGTTAAGTGTGCTTAAGCTGGAGTAGTCTCAAGATGGGTGACCTCCTGGGAAGTTTTCCCAGGAAGCGTGCGAGTGAGGACAAAATACGCTGTAAAAACTTGTGTTAGTTTGCAGGGCTAGTCGTTATGCCAGGAAGCAACCATAGTGACGTGGGCTGTTACAAATGGTATCAGAGCCTTGACCCAGCCGGAAGTGTGGCCAATAGGGACGTCGGACCCCTAAGGGTGGGTGATTGTGATAGTCAGAATCCCGTGATCCGTGGGGGGAAAGACCGGATAAAAATTTGTGCAGTCCCACACCGCCTGGGGAAGGTCAAGTGTAATGATTCTAAGACTGTGTAGGTATGAGACTACACAGTTGAAGAAGACTTAAATGGATTGATGGGTACTACCTATGCCAACAAGATGCATCTTCTTATCGGTAGTCCATCACTTGAGAACTCCAAAGTTAAGCGTGCTTGACCTGGAGTAGTCTCTAGATGGGTGACCTCCTGGGAAGTTTTCCTAGGAAGCGTGCGAGTGAGGAAAAAGCATGCTGGAAAGACTCGTGTTGGTTTGTAGGGAGAGTCGTTATTCTAGGAAGCAGCTATAGTGACGTGGGGCGTTACAGCCACCTATCAGAGACTGGTCAACAGGATGTTTCGGAACCAATTGGGGAGGAACATGGAGGTCTATATAGATGACATGTTGGTCAAATCCAAGACCTCAACTCAACACGCAGATGACATGGCAGAAGCATTTACCATCATCCGAAAGTACAAGATGATGCTGAAACCCAAAAAGTGCACTTTTGGAGTGGCATTAAGTTTCTGGGCTTCATAGTAAGCTCGAGAGCAATAGAACCAGACCTGGACAAAATTAGGGCATTGATCGAGATGCCATCGCCACGAAAGCACAAAGATGTTCAAAGCTTGACGGGAAGAATAATAGCTTTGAGCCGCTTCATCTCGAAGTCCACAGACAAGTGCATCCCGTCCTTCAACATACTTCGCGGAAACTAGAGGTTCAAATGGACGACCGGATGCAAAGAGGCCTTCCAAAAATTGAAGAAACACCTGATCCAAGGACCGATCATGTCGAAACCAGTGGATGAGGATCCATTGTACCTATACTTGGCAGTGTTAGAACATGCCATCGATGCCGATTTAGTGCGAGAAGAGAGAACGGTCTAGCTCTTAGTCTATTACATAAGCAAAAGGTTGCTGGGCACGAAGTCCAAATATCCCTTAATCGAGAAGCTAACATTTTTCTTATTGACCGCCTCCAGGAAGCTAAGACCTTACTTTCAAGCCCACGCTATCAAGGTATTGACAAACCATCCCCTACGACAAGTACTATAGAAACTCGAATCATTAGGAAGACTTTTGAAGTGGGCCATGGAGCTTAGCCAGTTTGACATCGCTTATGTCCCAAGAATTTCCATCAAGGGACAGACCCTGGCCAACTTCATCTTAGAATGCACTGGTATAACCGAAGATATAGAACCCGTCGACCCCATAATGCCCTTGTGGAAGATCTTTGTAGATGGAGCTTTAAATGAGAATGGGACCGGGGCTAGGATCATCTTGATATCCCTGCAAGGTCACCAGTTGCAAAGCGCCCTACATTTCTAGTTTGAAGTGTCAAACAACGAGACTGAGCACAAGGCCATGCTGTCTGAATTACGCTTGGCCCGTGAGGTAGGGGTAGCAAATATTGAAGTCCACAACGACTCTCAACTGGTGGTCAGACAGATTTCAAGGTAGTACCAAAAAAAGGGGGAGAAGATGGCCGCCTATGTGGCATAAACCCGAGACTTACTCTAATCATTAAAGAAATACTTTATCCGCCAAATCCCTAGGGATCAGAATACGTCCCCAGACACATTAGAAAAATTGGCCACGTATGTTGAAGCGGAACTCTTCGGAATGGTCTCGATTGACCATCTACCCGCACCTAGTATTCAAGTCCTCGCAATCATCAATGCCATCAATTACTCTACGTCCTAGATGGGTCCTCTCATCCAGCACCTAACCACTGGGGAATTGCCCGTGGATAGCGTTGCTGCCAAGAAACTTCAGTACAAGGCTCCTAGATACGTCATGATGGATGGAAAAATCTATCGCAGAGGGTTTTCCATGCCTTATCTTCGATGCGTATCTGCGACAAAAATGAGTGCAATCATGCAAGAAGTGCATGAAGGTTTTTGCGGAGATCACGCAGCCAAACTCAGCTTGTCCAAGAAAATCCTAAGGCAAGGATATTTATGGCCAACGATGAAGAAAAATTGTGTTGATTACGTCCGCAAATATGAACAATGCCAAAGGTACGCGAAGATCCCGCGAGCCCTCCAACAGAAATAACTCCCATGACCAGTCCCTGACCTTTTGCAGTTTGGGGAATCAATTTAGTAAAATCCCTCCCGACCAGGAAGGGTGGAGTAAAATACGCCATTGTAGCTGTCGACTATTACACCAAGTGGGTCGAGGCGGAACCAATGAGCACCATCACCTCCAAAAAGGCCCTAGACTTCGTCATCAACAACATTGTGTGCCGATACGGCCTCCCTCAAAAAATCGTGTCCGACAACGGGAAACAATTTGATAGCATCTACTTCACTTACTTTTGTGAAAGACATGACATCATCAAAAACTTCTTTGCGGTCGCAAGGCCTCAAGAAAATGGAAAGTAGAGGTCGTGAACAAGATTTTGAAGGGACCATTAAAGAAAAAGTCACAAGCTTGCAAGAGCAAGTGGCCAAAAGAGTTGCCCCGCATCCTATGGGCCTACAGAAGCACAGAAAGGACATCAATTGGACACACTCCCTATTCAATGGTGTACAGATGCAAACTAGTCATCCTAGTAGAAGCGACAGGCCCGTCCCACAGACGCGACACATACAATATCGCCTGGAACCACGCCTTACTCCAAAAATCCCTAGATCTCATCGAAGAGATCCGAGAAGAATCACATGTGCAGCTGAAGATGTACCAGGGAAAGATCTTCAGGCACTTTAACTCTAAAGTTAAGTGCCGGAGGTTCGAAACCAACGATCTAGTCCTTAGAAGAGTCTTCCTTGCATCTCAAGATCCAAGAGTGGGGATTCTAGGACCAAACTGGGAAGGACCCTATGAAATCCAAAATGAAGTATGTCTGGGAATGTATTGCTTAAGGAAACTAGACGGAACTGAGGTCCCAAGGGCCTGGAAAGCAGAACACCTCAGCCAATGCTATCAATAGTCGGGAGGATCTAATTTTGTTTCTTTCTAACATTTTTTTTATTTCTAGCAATGTACGCCCTAGAGAAATTTCTTTTTTAATGGAAATGGTGTATACAAAACACCATAAGAAATGTTGTAAAGAAAGAAAACTTTCGCGTCTGTCTTCAATTATTACACAAACAAGTGACCGAAGACTACACTCTTTGGTCACTTGGGGGGTAAGGCCATCCATACAAGTCCAAGATTACAAACAAAAAAGGATGGAAAGCTCGGGGCTTAGTCTAGATCTGAATCCATATAGACTGGGGGTTCAAAACCCCATAGGACATAGGGCTCAAATCCCAGTTCTAATCAGACCCATATGGTCTGAGAGGGGTTCAAAACCTAACGCCAAACAAATAGGATGCCAAGCTCAAAGCCCAAAGCCCAATCCTCATCCAGACCCATACTGTCTGAGGGGCTAAAAACCCAAAAGGATGAAGGGCTCAAAACCCAATCCTAACCCGGACATAAATGGTCTGGGGGATACAAAACCCAACTCCTAAAAAATTGGACCAGACCTAACGTGGTCCAGGATAACCTAATCCATATTCACATTTTTTGATTAATGGCTCAGGCCGTTGAAAACTTAGGTTTAAATTGATTAAAGTTAGTCTTATAAACGGTCTAGGATGTTGGAACCTAAACCTCAGGTTCGAAATAAGCTAATCAACTAATCTTCGACGGCCTAGACCGTCGAAACTTGAACACCAGAATTAGGACAAATAAGTCAAAAGATAGTTGATAACTCCCTAACAGTCTAGGCCGTTGGAACCTGAACCTCGAGTTCAGAACAAGTTAATTAATTAAGTTATATCTAAAAAAAATCTGTAACGGTTTAGGCCATTAGAACCTGAACCACAGAGTCAGGATAAATCAGTTAAGTTATATTGGTAAAGTCCAAGACAGTCTAGGCCGTCAAGACCTGAACGCGGGTCTTAGGATAGGTTAAATATCTTTTACATTATTAACCCTAATGACCCTGGCCATTGGAGCTAGGACTCAATATTCAACCCGAATTCATGCAGAGTGATAAAACACTTAGTGAATTTGGAGGAAAAAATAAACGCATACAAAATAGGAACCATTATGCAGAGAAAAACCAGTATAATAACAATACAGATAATTAAATAATTGTCTTGGATGCATTGGCATCCATAATGATAGTATGGGTACAAAAAAAAGGAGAAAGGGAGCCTTAATTAAAATACAAAGGCTTAGACCTGGGCTTCATTTTGATCCAGGATGTCCAGAGCATTCTCATCTTGCTGGTCACTAGCTAGGAGCGCCACATAACTTTTCTCCTTGGCTTCAAACTCAACATTCTTTGGAGCCATATCCGGATTGAGGAGGAGATTCATGTCTTTGTCTTGGAGCCAAGCCATGTAAATGGCCTCATGGAAAGTGATCGCCAACATTTCGTCAGCTTGCTCCTTCTCCTGGAGAGCCTCCTCGCTCCGCTACATCGCCAGTTGGACCATGGCCTCCAAAGCCTGGTTTCGGAACTCCAGGTTTGTCACCTTCTCCCGCTCCTGGAAAAGTTGGGCCTCAGTCGCCTCAAGAAGGGCTTTGGTCGATGCCTCCAAGTCATGAACATGAGATAGCTCCACCTCCAGGTTGTTCGCCAACTTCTTATGTTTGGCGTCTTTCCTAGACAAGGGCCTCGGTCCGAGTAGCCTCCTCATGCTTAGATTTAACTTGGGAAGCCTCCTTGGCAAAGGCCTCTATGAGAGGTTCTCGCTGATTAACGACCCCCTCTAGTTCTATCTAGGCTATCTCTAGCTTCACCGCCATCTCGACCACCAGCTTCGCGTTCCTATGAGCCAACAGGGCATCCTGGAACAAATCAAAGTTAGAAAATTCACAAGAAATAATGATGACAAAAGAAAAGACAAAACTGACATATGGCTTACCGCAGTGGCCTGATGACGAATGGCCTGGGAGACAAAGAGGGTGTCCTGGATAGCCAAGATGGCATACCGCTTAAGCTAGAAGGTAGACATGATAGTCCCCACCTGAGCTAACAGGTCCGCAACAAGCGGGGCCGTGTCCTGCCCCAACTTAGGCCGAAACTCGATCTCGGCTACCAATCAGTCCACGATCGGTTGGGGAGCCTTGAAGGCCTATAGACGATAAAAAAACTCCACCTTCCGCAGGATGAGTAGGGCCCGGGTCACCTCATCTCGTTGGTCCTGACCTTTGTCCCAAGCCTGAGACACAATCTTCATCCGCTCTTCCCGAAGGATCAAGTCCCCTTCCTCGGGAAGGGCTGGGTTGATGGGAAGCCTGGGAGCCACCAGAACTTCCTGCGTGATGATGAGGCTTTGCCCAGAGGAATGTTCATTGGCCAAGGCAGGATCCTTGGTCTTGGCCTTCTTGGCCCGCTTCGAGGACTCCGCGGTGACCAAGTTCACTTTCCTTTTGTCCGCCCCTCCTCCTTCAGGAGGCTCCTGCTCCAAGTTAATAACCTTGAGAGGAAAAAATTGGGGCATAATTGGTTCGAAAAGTTCCATCAGAAGAGAGCCCACAGTTGGATCTCTCTTGGAAGCCTCCAGGACTGGCTCTGAGTCCTTGAGTATCAGTTCCATGATCTTCTTTTTGGTTGGCCCCTTGGCGGCCCTCTTTGCTGAAGCCTTGGTCGTAGCCGCCCTAGCCTCGATCATCTCCTTCATTTTGTCCACTAGATTGGAGATATACGGGTCACCTGAGATAGAAAGAAAAGGAAAACTGATCAGTAAAATAAAGAAATGGGGGTAACAGACAAAAATAAAGTAACACTCAAGTTTAAAGTCCTCTGGGACAAACCCTCATCCATGGAATGGGCACAACTAAACTCTCATAGTGCAAAAGAATGAATTCCATCCCCTATGTCATTTGGGTCCAAAAAGCTACTGTATTGAAGGAACCAGGATGAGTACATGAGGATCAGTATGTCTATAAAAATGGGGCAAGGAAGCCCCACATTGCTAATAGTCCTGGACAAATAATTCTGGTACTGTTGCCTATTCCTAACTAAGCCCTCAAAATGAGGGGCATAAGTTAAAATCGGAGGTGTTTTACCTTGCCTCGAAATGCTAGCCCCAGGAGCTCCAGCGTTAGGCTGCCTCCTCTCGAGAACGACATCCAGTTCATCAGATTCGACCCTCTCTGCTTGATGGGCCTGCTCCTTTTTCATCTTCTCTGCGTCTGCCTTGGCCGCGACCCCCCTCCCTCAATGTGGATAAGGGCCAGCTCCTTCCTCAGGGGAGGATCCCTCTCGCATTGCAACCCCCAAAAGCTAGGGGCATATATCGACTGGTTTGCGGCAATCAGCTTGACCAGCCAAAGGTTCTTCGTAGTCACAAAGCCTCCCACATCAAGGTCCTCAGAACTAAGAGCGGCATAGTACTTTTTTTGACCCAGGATCAATTTATTGAGCTGAGTATAAGCATATGGACCTATTTTCCAGGATCGTGAGTGTCCAGTAAACAAAACTATGGGATAGATTAAAAATGAAGAAGGATAACTTACCCACGCGTTGGAAGACTAGCACCAAGGTGGGGTTTTTCTCCAAGAGGAACCCGGATGTCATGAACCAGTAGTGCCTGACATCCGGGGGGTGCTTCCATGTACTGAATGGAGTTAGACTAATGCCATAGGCCTTCAGTCTAAAAAATCTATCCAGTGTCTTGTCCTTAGAGTTAAGTTGCGTCTCTAACTTGTAAAAGTATAGCACCTCCACGGGGGTGAACGCCAGGATCTCCTTCGACGTGCAGAATATGTGCCATCTCGCGAGAAATTTATATGCTTGGGGCAGAAGCTAAAAAGGCGCGATCCCCATGAACTTGAGGAACCGCGCAAAATAATTGTGGAGCGGAAGAGTAGCTCCTGCTCTAATATGTCCTATGCTCCAAGCCCCGAACATGTCTTCTCCAGTATGGGCCTTCTCCTCCTTCCAGGCCAGTCGGTTATAAAAAAAGCCCCAGAGTCGACTCTACTCCAAGGGCCTTCTCTAGCTGATGCAACATCCGGTAATTTCAGAACTCGTTCTTTTCCCTGTCCATTTCCCACGTGTTGCTAGTGGGAAGTTTGGTCCCCTCTAGGACTACGGGGCCCACTTGGACAATTTCCTCCACGTACAAAGTAATGTCACGGCTCATGATCAGGGACCTGGAAGCGACAAGTGTAGCGTCCCAAATTTGCTAATAAGCCTTAGGGCCTTGATTAGCGTGCTTGGAGGGTAATAAGTGATTTATTATGTTAATATGTGAATTTGATGAGCATGTGATTAGAAATGCATGTTTAGGTGAAGTAATTATGCATGTGGGCCCCATTTGGTTATTAGGGGCATGTTTGTAATTTTAGCCTATTGAGGTCATAAATGCAATATTTGTGTATATTGTGATCTTTACCACGTGTGACTGGTGATATATTTGTGATGCACGATCCGAGACAGTCCTAGGGAGCGGTTTAGCTTGGAAGTCACAACGGGACCCGATACCCGACTCGGGGCGAGTTAAGAAGTATTTTGGGAAATAGACATTTTATTGGGTTATCGAGTTATGAAAATAAATAATTTGAGATATATTTGAATTTAGAGAGTCTAAGAGGGAATGTTGGAAAAATTTACCATTTTTCCCTCAGGGACGTTTTTGGTACCCCTAGTCTTGGGATTAACTTAAGTGACTTAAGTTAGATAAGATAAAATATAGAAAAACTTAGAACTCTGCCCAAAACCGACCCTATCTTCCTTATCTCTCACTCTTGTTTTCTCTAGACCTTTCTAAGGGAACCATTGAGGCTAAAACAAGGAATTGGAGCTGTAGACTTGAAGATTAGCTCAATATTTGCTTGTGGATTGAAATAGAGATTGAGGTAAGCTTTGAATTAGGATTTTAGCCATTAAATTCTGTAGTTCTTGGCTGAGTTTTAGTGTTCTTGGGTCTTTGAAGTTAAAGATTGAATTGGGGATTTGATGAGGTTTTAAGCTAGGTTTTTGTTGGGTTTTGTTACCGGAAACATTTTAGAACTATTGTGATAGTTAAATTGTGTTGTTGGATTGATTTTGAGTTAAATTGGCTGAGTTTCGGTTGTGGAAATGAGGAATTTTTCTAGGTTCGAAGGGGTCGGGCCGCAGCTCTGTTCCTGGTGAGCCGCGACCCTCTAGAATAGATGGGGGGCCAAGAAGAAGGGTCGGCCGCTGTGCTCTTTGGTTGGGCTGCGACGCGTGTCAGAGATTTGGGGAGGCTAAGCCTCTGGTTGAGGCGGGCTGCTGCACAAGGCCATGGGGCGCGACTCTTAGGGGGGTTTTTGGACCCCGAGAAGGTTTTTGGCTTGGGAACTCAAAAGTTAAGGCTCGGGATGGATTTTATCACCCGGATTTGTTGAATCCAAGGTCCCGAAGACTAGAATTATATCCCAAAGTTATTTAATGGATTAGAGCTTGATGGATGGATGGATGTTGTTGATACGTTGTGACTGGGTTTTCAGCGAGGCTCAGACTAGGGGATTGTGCTCAGGATATTGGTGCTTGGGAAGCTTGGGACACAGGTAAGAAAACTGTTGTACCCATAGAGTAGGGCGTGGCCCTATAATTTGTATTGCAGGGCACGACCCTATGTGATTGTATTGTAGGGTGTTGACCCTGAATTTGGCCAACTGACACGGAGTCAAATATGCTTGATGTGGACAAACACGTTGGAAAGAATATGATGACGAAATAATAAGGAACACAA
This sequence comes from Humulus lupulus, assembly GCF_963169125.1. Taxonomy (NCBI): domain Eukaryota; kingdom Viridiplantae; phylum Streptophyta; class Magnoliopsida; order Rosales; family Cannabaceae; genus Humulus; species Humulus lupulus. The sequence goes on from NC_084793.1 coordinate 284,939,340, forward strand.
AATTTTATAGTGGTTCGGCCCCAGAATCTGGTTATAACCTACGTCCACTTGAATTGTTATTGATATAGGATTCAAAGGAGTGATCAAAGAACTAGGGTTCAATGAGTTTCACTAACCTCTGAAGAACAAAACAATATATAAAATAAAATCACCCTAGTCTCAAATAATTCGAAGGCCAAAAGTCCCTTCCTTGAGCTATCTTTCTCTATTTATAGGCTCAAAGGGGATTATATTAATTGTTACAGATATTCTTTCCTAAATAATCGGATACTCAGGAAATTATGGGAGTCAATTTCGGGATTGACTAAGATCTTTACAAAAGTATCAAGAGGCACGCGGAACCTGCGACCGTACTGGTCGCAGGTAAGCTTCAACTACCTTTTGCTTATAATATCTCTTCTGGTCGATACCCTAGCAGAATTTCGCCAAGTGTCAGCCACGTGTCCGGGAATCACTTGCCGCGTCATTCGTGCCTTTTTTTGGATAACACAGGGCGTAGCCCTATTATTTATGTTTTGTATTTGTTTAAGTATTTCTTGATTATATGCTATGAATTGCATACTTGTGAATGAACGACAAAGGCCGAGAACGGCAGAAAGTCGAGTACGGCAAGGGGCCGGGAACGACATTAAGCACGTGGAGTGCAAGGACGAGTACGACAAAGGGATGGAAACGACGTTGAGCACGCGGAGTGCAAGCCGTTAGGGTGAGGCCCTTCTTGGATGCTTAAGTCATTCTCACGGTGTAGACCGCGAACCCAGGGCCTGGTAAAGTGCTTGGGATGGCATGGCTGCTAAGTGTTTAGCCTGTTGGCTGCTTTATTATATTCTGACTGATAAATATGCATATGTTGATTATTTGTGTTGAGTTTTCTTGTTGGGCTTCAGTTCACGGGTGCTCTATGGTATTGGTAAGGGAAAGGGAAAGGTCGACCAACCATAAGTACATAGAGCGTGAAGCGACGTGTACATGTTCGGCCTGCCTGACTAAATTTTGTCATTTAGTCGACCTTAATCATATTTTTGAGTTGTAAATATTTCTAAACAGTATTTTGGGATCCCAAATGTATAACGCTTTATAATTCCAATGAATGACTACATTTTCAAATTATATGACTTTTATTACAGTTTAGCCACACTTTTAACCTAAAACCTCGTAGCGAGTTAATTGCACGTTTTAAACTCACTTAGTAACGACTCTAAGGAAGTAAGGCGTTACAACAAGGAAAATGAAAAACCAAGCAGTTAGTACCAAAACCAAAGAAAATTGGTTGAGGTACGAGGATTCTCCTAAAACTGCTTGGAGAGGTCCCCTTCGGACCCAGATCCGGGACCAATAGAGATCCCAGGATTGTAAGTCGGGAACTAAAGGCCACAAGTTTTTCTAATTCACCCCAAATAGTTTTTATGCATCTGAATTGATCCGGAACAACCAAAATGTATGGTATGAGATATCACCCAAACACCCTACTGTTCATTTTGACCACTATCCTACCTAACACCACACTACATGGTGGTCGTGACCCTAATGGTTCTACAGTTGCAGAGACAACATGACAATAAAAATGACCAAAAAGGAAAAAGTGACTAGAAAACTTACTGTGGGGTATTGGATTTGAGATTCGTAGAGTCTCAGGTGACAACATCGGTAGAATCTCAATCTTGAAGCCGAGGAGATAATGCAACAATTCGTCGGTACTCCCAAATGTATGAACCGAGATAGAACTGTCTGCTAGTTGAATGGAAATAGGTCTCGTCGAAAATAAGTGAACACGAAGGTGTACTAATGACCAGAGAATCTCGTCGGCAATGTTGGACATATGAAGCTTTCTCCTCTGCTCTACTAGCTTGAATATGTGGGATGAGTCAAATGTGTAAGTGAGCCTGTTGAGGTATTTATAGGAAGACAAGTTATTGTTCAATTCAACAGTCCTTGATGAATATCCTTAGACTGACCTCATCTGACGGTCCCGGATTGAGCAGAGCCATTATTTGGCTCAATCAAGTACTAAACTGTGGATTCGTTAGTCCACGATCCACACCAACCTCATCTAATGGTCCACATTGAAAATCTCAAAATTATCCCAATCCAACGGCTCTGGATAATGTAGAGGCATTAAACATCCCAATCGAGTACCCATAGAGCCTTTTTCGTACAGACGGAACGTCTTGAGAATTGCGTTGACACCCATCGGTCACCTGGGCAATCAAAAGATTCTTTCTAGATCTTTAAGGCATGAGTGGCGCAGATGCACCATCAACCTGGAGACACGTGTCTGAGATGTTGGGAATTTGAAAGGACATGGATCACCCAAATGGCCCCCAAGTAAATGAAACCAGCTCTTGGTAAATGAACCAGGATATTTTAGATAGATCTGGGAGAGTGAGGCAAGTCTTCACCATGCGAACACGGATGAAGACTTGGACGGTAAATGTTATCCCTGTTTTCCACCCATGACATGTGGCATGGCCAAATGGATTTGTGGGCCCAAAGAAGAAGTCCAGGCTCATCCTGAGCCAAGTGAACAAGGAAGGAAGAAATCCTGACAGGCCAAATGGAATCGGGCCCAATAAGGTTCGAGGGGCGTGAGCTTAGTAAATGGACCAGGATAGCACTGCAAGCCCAGTTACCTTCTTGGCCAACATCAACCTACATCCTCCGGGATGCTTATTAAGGTGGTAGGCTAACTGTTCCCCAGAGACGGACCCTATCACGAATCCAGGGAGAGTTTGCACCATCACGAGATCTACCTTGACAAATGATCCCAAATCCTGGTGAATGAACCAGAACCCCCAGTAAACGAACGAGGATATTAGTAAATGAACTCGGACCAAACGTTCGGATAGGGAAAGCCTGGCCTTCCCTGACCCTGACGTATCCCCAAGAAATTCGGCAGTTGGTCTCCCCAACTAACCTGCAGAAGAGGGTACGCACGGAACGTACGTTGTTCCTAGGAACCAATAGTGCCACTACTTTGACAAATCCTATCCCCAGGATCCCCTTAGAAGCCCACGCGGACCAGTCCATGCTAACATACAATGGGTAGCTGTAAGGCTTGGCTAGGCCTAAGCTGACCCAATGGTCCCTGATTAACAACATTGAGTTATCTCATATTCTTTGTATTATGGAACCATTAACGAGCAAACTGTAATTACATCCCTATTGGGCTCGAATTAGTCTGGCCCAAGCTACTTGGCTGCCTATAAATAGGGTCAATGGTGCACTATAGCGAGGATCCCCAGAATTTCTCTTGCAAGCAAAATCTTTGCTAAAACTTGTAGAAAAACTCCATTGTCAAAACTCTCTAAAGCCTAATACTAGTGACTCGTGGACTAAGGCTCATTAACGCCCAAACCACATTAAAATTGTGATTGTTCATCTCTAATCCTTTCTTTCAAACTCTTATTTCATAATACATTTCTAGTTTCCAAAAAACTCAGTTAACACTACCATTCAAGTATTTCAAGAAGCAAAACTATTCAAGCATCAAGAATCTAAACCTTCTATATACGAAACTCAATTAACATATTTAAAGAACTTTATACCAATATCAAATCTTCAAACCACCTAGCATATTTCTATAGCTTATATGCATTCAAAAATCCAATTAGCATGCACCAATAATTTTTACCATTTTCAAGCATAAACTCCAATATAAAGCTTTAACCAAATGTACCATTAAACATAAAATACAACTAGTTATGATTCTTTTCTTTTACAATAGAATACCTAAACTCATCATGCTTATAAATGCTCAATAAACAAAAATAATAATAATAAAAGAACCTTAGACCTAAAACCAGGCTTTTGCCAAACCTATAATACATCAACAAGAAAAGAAAAAAAATATTCCACCAATTAGATATGCTCAAGACCCAAAGATTAATCTTTCAAATAGGATCACGATTCTCACAAGGGTTTTGAAACCCTAAACGATATGACCTCAAAACCAATATTATCATGTTTCTAATATCAAGATTAATTCAATAACAAGATATAGTCTCTAGACTAAAACAACAATTCTTCAATGCTAAAGATTTAAACATAACATTTCTTGCCAAACATCAACCAATATTTCAAAATCACAAACAAGGAACAAAACATCAAAACAAACAAAACTCAATTCATACAAGAACCTTAACGCATCTAATACAACATTTACATATGTGAACCCGAGATCAATATAACACCAAAACAAGGTCTTTCCTCACCTTGAGTACACCAAAGTGTCGAAATCTAAAGGCCTCTCCTTTTGATTGCTATCTCCAACACCCTTGTATGATCACCAAACCATTAAACCAACCTCAAACCCAATTTCCATCAATCAAACATAAGAAATCAAGAGAAAATCTTACCCTTGTATGTGTAGGTCGATTATCTATCCAACACCCTTTCTAGGTCATTGTGAAATTAAACCTATCACAACCATTGCATCCCAAAAGAATTAGAATCAAGAAGAAGGAGGAGGAGAAGAAGAAAACTATGAATCTCAAAGCTTACCTTAGAGATTTCAAAGCCCTCTATTCTCTCCCTCTTCCTTTCTTTCTTTCTCAAGCTCTCTCTCTTCCTTTCTTTCTTTAGGGCGGCTAGGGTTTCAAAACTGATAGGAAGAGACTTAAGGAGATATTTATAGGTGATGGCTAGGTTAAGGGAAAAAGAAGAATGAAAATTCGAAGTGATTTTTTTGTAACCCAAACATCCTGTAACTTAAGACCCATTTTTGACCCGGTTACACCACGATTTTGGAAAAATACTATTTTTAATAAGTTGTAGATAATTTAATTAGATTTTTAATGATACTAAGTTTATCTAAATTGGACATCCACAACGCAAGTTATGACTATTTTACTAAGATTGTGTCCAAAGTTACGAGAACTAAAAAAAAAAGTCAACTCTCTTCTAACCAATTGTTTCCCATTTCTTGTGAACACAAGCCTTCTAGGACATTCCCCCTTTATTCCTCCCATCTTTCCTTTTTCTTAATTAATAAAATAAAATAAAATAAATGGAGAATAAAAATTACTATACATGGAAACTAATGCATACTCACCATGCATACCATGCACATGCACACACATAAGTGCTCAAGACTATCTCTACTACTCATGCACCCTAGTGCACTCAACCAAAACTCAAGCAAGTTCACAAAATAAAACCATTAAATAAAACAATTAACAAATTTCAATTCACATAATTTGTACCAAACAATTCAAATAATAAAATAAAATTCTAACACTTAACAATTAATAATAAAAAATAATGCACACAAATAAAAATAAAATAAAAAATTTGGTGCGCTACAATATACCCTCCTTAAAAGGAATTTTGTCCCGAAATTATTTCTTACCAAATAATTTAGGGTATCTTTCTCTCATGTCTTCCTCCAGCTTCCATGTTGCCTCTCTTTTTGTATTGTTCTTCCACAGGACCTTAACTAATGAAACCTTTTTGGATCTCAGTTCCTTGACTCCCTCTTCGATGATATGCTCAGGTTGTTCATCGTAACACAGGTCCTGCTTCAGCTCTAAGTTTTGTTTCTATTTTGTTTTCCCCTTCTTCTTGAGTTGATAAACTTAGCTGTCTATAGCTTAAGGGTCCAAAAGACCAAAATGCCCCTAAATCCAAACTTCCCTCTCAAAACCCACTAGGGGAAAAATCATCATTTTATCCTCCCAACTCACTATACACTTAAAATTCCCAGTAAATTATGCCAATCTCGAAATATCACTATTTTTCCCAAAATACGACTCATACTCTAGTGAATCCCGAAAACTCATTGAATTACTAAAATACCCCCTGTCTCACCCCAAGCCAAGCATAAGTCCTTGTTGTGACTAAACTGTTATCTTGCTCGAAAGGATCGACTCCTGCCGAATATCTCAAATATATCCACATAATAATGTGGTCTCAATCATATAATCACAATTATACCCTCAGCCGATTAAAATTACAAACATGCCCCTTTAAATAAAAGGGGGCTTATTTCGCACATTTAATACACCTAAACATGCATAATCAGTCATATAATAATATAAACCATGAAATTCACATAATCAAAAAAATATCCAATTATGTCCTCTTGGCCCCCTAATCAAGGCACTAAGCCTTATTAAGAATTTTGGGACGTTACAACTCCTTATAGAAATTTCTCCCCCAAAATTAACTTGAGCAGCTTGGGATACTATTCCCGCATGTTAGACTCTAATTCCTAGGTCGCTTCCTCGACCTTGTTGTTCCTCCATAATACCTTAACCAAAGGTATGGTTTTATTCCTCAATACTTTGTCCTTTCTATCCAAGAGCTGAACTGGTCGCTGCTCAGCGCCCTCAGCAGTAAGGGTCTTCTCCACTACCAAAGCATAAGTCGTCACTCCAGGTATTGAAGTAATTTTAACATCTCGGGCTATCATAACATTTAACCTTCGAACAAATCTCTCATTTCCTATCACATTAGTTGGTACCAAGTCTGAAGCAAACTTGGCCAACCTGTCAAATTTCAGAGCGTACTTTGTAACAGTAAGGGTGCCCTGCACCAGATTACTGAACTCATATGCCTTTGCATCTCTAACTGCATCATTGTAGTACTTCTCGTTAAACAACTCTCTGAACTCTTCCCAGCTCAGAGTCTTCACATCTCTGGTCTGGGATACCACTTCCCACCAGATTCGGGCGTCCTCCCGAAACATCAATGTGGCACATGCCACTCTATCATTACCTGCCACCCCCATAAAGTCCAGGATGGAGGTGGTCATACACATCCACCACTCAGCTCGAAGTGGATCTGGCCCTCCAACAAAGCTAAGAGGGTGCTTCTTCTTGAAGCGCTCATAAAGAAGCTCCCACATGTTCTTAGCCCTTGGCTATAGCTGTAATAATGGTGTCACTACAGGTGGCACAACTGGTGCAGCGTTCCCTGCTTGAACCTGCTGCTGTCTCAGTAGGTGAATCTCTTCTCCCTGCCTCTCTAATCTAGCTAGCATGTCAGTAAGCACCTGTTGCCAGTTCTCAGGAGCTGGTAGAGGGTTCTGACCCTGGTTATTATTTCTGACTTGAATTCTAGTGCCGGCTGGTTCATTTGATTGCCTAGAAGCATACTTCCAACTCTATCTGCAATTAATGACTCCAAGTAATAATGGCCATTATAGTATGTATGTGATATAAGTGTTATGTTATGTTTTTTTTATTTTATGTTTTTATGAAATTTATGTATATGGACTATGTGTTAGATTTTCCTTGCTGGGCATTAGGCTCACTCCTTTTTGTTTATATGTGCAGGAAAATAGTTCTAATGGCGGGAAAGGTTCTTGGAAGCTTGGGGAATGTGTATTGAGGTGGAATGGATTCAAGAGCCGAGCGTTTCGATTCGAGGATGTAGTTTGTTTCTTATGGTTTTTACATGTATTTTTCCGCATTTTATTATGTAAATCTCTTTTTAATTATGTCATGTTTTGATTTTAAAACAATGGGATCCCATATCCTACTTGATATTTTATGTAAGTTTAACTTTTATCTTTACAAGTTTCTTAATAAAGTTATGGTCTTTTCACTTGTAAAGTTTTATTAAGGATTAGTGTTTATGTACAGTTTTCGTTAATGGTCCAAAAGTCTAGAGTAGTTGGGTCATTACAATAAACAAATACTGAACACTAATAAACTCAACCAAAGGGCTACGCCCTGCAATTCAAACATATTGGGGCTCAACCCTGCATACAAGCTCCATGGGAACAAGGGTTTTCTTACTTGCGTCCCGAGCTCTCCGAGTACCGATATCCCGAGCACAGTCCTCTAAATTGAGCCTCGCCGAAACCCTAGTCACAACACATAACAATATTCATCCATCAAGTTCTAACCCATTAAATAACTTTGAATCACAACCCTAATCTCCGGAACCTTGGATTCTATCAATCCGGGTGATAAAATCCATCCCGAGCCTTAGCCTTTGAGTTCCCAAGCCTAAACACACATTAATACACAATCTAGCACTAAGAGCCGCGACCTTACCCACAAGCGCCGCGGCTAGCCTCACGGGCCGCGGCGCGCTTAGCCAAGCGCCGCGGCGCGCATCCAACTCCTTGGCCTCCCATGGCCGGGCGCGCACACGGGCCGCGACCCTCACCTCTAAACCCAGAAATCTTCATCCCTTCCTGCATTTTCTTCAAACCAATTCACCCAAAACTAAGCTAACAGTCCCAGTTTATCACCACAAAATTAGCTTCAAAACCCAACAGAGTCTACCACCAAATTCATCCAAGCCATCAAGAAAAAATTACAAACTTAGCTAACATGCAACCTCAGACATTCAACCTTAAAACCATCTAATAAATGGATACAATTCAACATATTAGGAACTTACCTTTGTTGGATTGAACCTCAAATACAGCACCCTAAGCTCCAAGCTTCAAGCTCCCCTAAATCCCCAACTGAAATCCTTAGTCTTGATTGATAGGCACCCAAAGCTTTCCTTGCTTAACTTAGAGAGGAGATGAAGAGAAAGGTAAACCAAGTGATGAGGAAGGATAGGGGTCGGTTTCTGAGTGTTCTAAACTATTCCAAGTTTTGTTTTATTCAACTTAAGTCTATTGGGTTACCTCAGGTCTCGGGGTACCAAAACGTCCCCGAGGGCAAAATGGTAAATTTTCCCCAATATTCCCTCCTAGACATTCTAACTTCAAATATATCTCCGAATATTTACTTTCATACCCCAATAACCCAACAATACATCTAACACCCAAATTACCCCTCGACTTGCCCTGAGTCGGATTCTCAACCCCGTTGTGACTTTCGGGCTAACCGCTCCCGAGGACTGTCTCGGATCGTGCTACACAGAAATATATCACATGCATATCATATTTATCACATTTACGCCCTCAATGGGCTAAAATCACAAACATACCCCTAATATCCAAATGGGGCCCACATGCACATTTAACTCAACTAAACATGCATCTCTATCACATACTCACATAAATTCACATATTAACACATTAATTCATTTATTTCCCTCCAGGCACGCTAATCAAGGCCCTAAGCCCTATTAGCAAATTTGGGTCGTTACATTACCGAACCCTGAGTCGAGCTTGTCTTCAGCAGCGAGTGTACATGCTCAGCCAATCTTTAGGAACCCTTAAACCTAAACTACTCTGATACCAAGTTGTAACATCCTCCTAATCCATGACTGTTACACTATGTAATTAAATAGTGTTTAACTCGCTAAACGAGTCATTTGGACTTAAAACGTGCAATTGAAACTAACCTCATGTTTAGGAACTAAAAATTTCGCTCAAAAGTCAACCATTTCATTAAAAGAGTTTGAGTTCAATACATGGGTCCCAACATAGTTTAAAAACTATTACAAACTCAAAATGAATACAAAAGCTGACCTAAGTGGAAAACTCAAGGTCCAACCCTAGTTCCAACTGATACCCTCGGTCGTGGCGGTCAAGAAGGCCGCATATGTACACCCTGCCCCTAAAGCTCTCCAACTCATGGCTGGTCTAGCTTTTCTTTTCCTTTACCTACACCATTTAGCATTCGTGAGTCGAGGCTCAGCAAGAAAACATAATCATGCTCATAAGTAGTAAATCATTAGATCACATAATTATAATTAGCATGCCTAGCAGTAATAACCATACTCGTGCATGAAATCAATCCAGATAAGTGACTATAAATCCACACCAGGGCTCATTGCCCAATTCCTTATATAACTAGCCTTAGAGCTGGCCAAGTGTACCTAGCGCTTATTATTTCAAGCGACCATAAGGTCGTTCAAGCGTATATCATGCTTCCAGGTTAGATTAACCACATCGGTCGGTGTTCATCACGCTATTGTCGCCCTTGGCTTATAAGTCAAGCCTTTAAACCCTCGACTTATATGCCAAGCCTTGTAAACCCTTGACTTATAAGTCGAGCCTTTTATCCAGATATATCCTCGACTAATAAGCTGAGCTTGTAATCAAATACCATAGATAGGCCCTCGACTTATAAGCTGAGTTTTTTCAGTCAAATATAATCGATAAACTCTCGACTTATAAGCCAAGCATTTCAATCAGATATAACAGATAACCCTAGACTTATAATTCCTTTCAATCAGATGTAATAGATTACCCTCGACTTATAAGTCGAGCCTTTTAATAAGATATATAGATAAAGTAGTCATTACTTAACACAGGTAAGCACAACGCAATCGACATGTTTAATAAAACATTCTAAGCATGGTTATAACCATGTTCAATAGCCGAGACAAGCCCTAAACACAGACCGGGTGAAATTTTCTTACCTTAGGTCCTAAGTAAATATGGTATGACGACCCTAAGAATGGTCATTTCCTCCAGAGCCTAACAATTCACCCTACTCACAACCATATCAAGGAATAATTACCAGGAAACGAACTAATAAAGGCTTCTAGACCCTGAATTCTACTAACCTGGGTTGTAGAAGCATTCCCGTGCCTTTAGGTTTGGGTTTCTATAACCCATAACATGATTTCTAATTTTTCCCCAATTAGAGTCGCAACACCCCCCACTAAAGGCAGCAATGTAACAAGTCAGAGAGCTCCGAGCCCAAAACCACAGGGCACGCATCGCGGCACAACTCGCCTAATGTCGCGGCGCCAAGGCGGTTCAAGGCACCACCTTGCCCCTCTGAGTTGTTAAGGGATGCGACGCTCCGAGAACAGTGCTGCGACACGACATGTGAACCCAGAAAACCAACAATTTTAAGAATCTCCAACTTCCCAAAAATCATCCCAAAACATGATTTTAACAAGTTTTGACCATAATAATGGTCTCAGCAGCTCAAAAACACAGTAAACAACTCTAAAACTCAATCAAAACTCCACACAACTAAGAATTTAGTAAAGCTTCAAAAATTATAAAAACCCAAGAACTAAAGCTCAGTTATTGGATTACCTCTGATGGAATTCGATACCCAACTGTTAGAACCTTCAACAGTTCTAAATCCCAAGGCCAACTTGCCTCATATTCTTAAAACCCAAGTTCTCTTCCAAAATCTTGAAGTTTAGAGAAAGAGAGAGAGAGAGAGAGAAAGTTATGTTTCTTTTTTGTTTTCCCCTTTTTCCTGAGTTGATAAACTCAGCTGTCTATAGCTTAAGGGTCCAAAAGAACAAAATTCCCCTAAATCAAAACTTCCTTCTCAAAACCCACCAAGGGAAAAATTGTCATTTTACCCTCCCGACTCACAATACACTTAAAATTCCAGATTAATTCCGCCAATCCCAAAAAATCACTATTTTCCCAAAATACGACTCATACTCTAGTGAGTCCCGACAACTCACCGAATTACCAAAATACCCCTTGGCTCACCCGAGCCGGTATAATTCCTCGTTGTGACTAAACTGCTATCTTGCTCGAAAGAACCGACTCATGCTGAATATCTCAAATATATCCACATAATAATGTGGTCTTAATCATATAATATCATATAAGCACAATTATACCATCAACTGGTCAAAATTACAAATATGCCCCTTTAAATAAAAGTGGCTCTGTTTCGCACATTTATTACACTTAAACATGCATAATCAGTCATATAATAATATAACCCATGCAATTCACATAATCACAAAAATATCCAATTATGCCCCTCCTGACCCTCTAATCAAGGCAGTAAGCCTTATTTGGAATTTTGGGACGTTACAACTTTTAACGCCTTTTACAGAGACTGGAGGTGGCAAGTTCGCATTAGTAGATATCTTTGCACGATCCACCTCAATGCCCTTGCTAGAAATTTTTTGCCCGAGAAAAATCTCCTCATTCACCATAAAGTGGCACTTCTCCCAATTCAAGACTAAATTGGACTCTTCACACCTCTTGAGTATTGCTTCCAAATGCCACACTATATTATCAAAGATGACCCAAAAACTGAGAAGTCATCCTTAAAAATTTTGATACTCTTTTCCACCATGTCAGAAAATATGGCCATTATACATCTTTGAAAAGTAGCTGGTTGGGGAGAGTGAGATAACACCACCTCAAAAAATAGAATCTACACAAAAAAATGGATTGGTAGAGACTAAATAAAGATTGAGAAAGAACTTGGAAACTCAAGTAGATCAATGGTCTTCTTAAACTTTGATGAAGCTTCAAAACCCTAGGCAAAACAACCACCTTGAGCAAAGCAAAAACACAAAACCAAGGCTTATACACATTGCAAAACGTTGTCCTAATACTCTATTTCCTAGCCACCATGGATGCTTGAGGCCTTCTCTTGAGGAAATGAGGATTGAGATTTAACAAGCCTTAAACTTTCAAAGTGAAGCACTTTCTTTGAGAGTTCTTGGAGATAGAGAGAGAGGGTAGAGAGAGATTGGAGAGAGTTCTCCATTCTTCCAAAACACTATTTTGACCCTTATATAGAGTAGGCACCGTCATTAGGTCTAACCAATATGATTAGACTTTTAAACCGCGACATTAAGATCATTTCACGTAACTTTCAAGTACTGCAGTAGGCGATGCGTCTCCTGCAAGCAGGCGGTGCATCACCTGTTAGGGTTTCTTGAAACCCTAAGCATCAAACGATGCTACACCACTTGGGTGGCGACGCATCACCACCCTCTCTGTTTTTGGACACTTCCAAAGGTCCTAAAAATTCTCTAAATGCTACCAAAAATTTTGGGAACCCTTAGAAAATTTCATGCGTCACTTTGGACCCAAAATTGCATTTTAAAAGTGCCTACAATTGAAGCTTAAATTTCACATCTTCATTATGTGAAATTTACTAAGTGTTTATACCTTGCTTGTATTTTAACACTTATCTTTTGTATATAACCAATCATAACAGTCACTGCATTACAAAGTCCAAATGGTATTCTTCGAAAAGCTAAAGTGCCATAGGGACATGTGAATGTTTTTTTCTCTTAGTCTTCAGGTGCAATTACTATTTGATGATATCCTGGGTAACCATCCAAAAAGTAATAATAATTCTGGCCCACCAACCTATCCAACATTTGATCAACAAACGACAAAGGGAAATGGTCCTTCCTCGTCGCTGTAATTAACTTGTAGTAATCTATACAAATCTGTTGCCTCGTCAAAGTATGAGTCAGGATGAGCTCGTTATTCTCATTCTTAACCACAGTCATACCATTTCCATTGGACTCACCCAAGCATTGTCAGAAATTGGATAAATCACTCTGGCATCTAACCACTTTAAAATCTCTTTTCTGACCACTTCTTTCATGGTTGGATTTAATCTTCTCTGAGCTTTAATGAAGGGCTGGCTATCGTCTTCCATGAGAATTCTATGCATGACTGTTGACGGGCTAATTCCTTGAATATCCACCAAAGTCCCCCCAATAGCCAATTTATGTTCTCGGAGTGCTCCCAATAACTTTTCCATCTCCACCTCAGAAAAAGAAGAAGACACTATCACAAGAAATATCTCATTCTCATCCAGTTAAACATAGCTAAGGTGGTCTGGCAGGGACATCATCCCTAATACAGGTGGTAGGGCTAGGCATAAATGAGTGTGGGCTGACTATTCCGGCCAGCCCACACCAAATAATGGGCCAAATTGTGATAGGTCGAAGCCCAATCGGTGGCTCAAAGCCACAACCCGAGTAGTATGTCTTGGCCACAGGCCCAGAAGCCCAAACTGTTATATAACCCAACCCGAGTCAGGCCTATTTTAATAAATAAAATTATTTTCATTTTTATACCCTAAATATAAATAAAAAAAATTGTTCCTTCCTAACCCTAAATCACTACATTCTCCTCTCTGTCTCAGTCCCACGATACTCTCAGTCACTCTACACTTCTTAGCCAGCCAACCACCACCACACACTCAAAAGTATATGGGAATGAGTGGTGAAAAGTTTGGGGCTTGTTTCCTTTCTCATCTGGGTTTGAAAAATCTAATGTCTATGTCATTCGTTGTGCAAAATTATGTGGATCTTTAACTCACTTTGCTAAATTTCAAAAGGATCTTTGTGATTTCAAAGTTCTCCCCTTGCTACTCCACTGTCGGACTGTCCACTCCACCACCACGGCACCACACCAGGTCTTCATTAATTAAGTTTTATTTTATTTTTTCTTGAATATGCATACACTTATTAAACCAAAATTTGGACATTTGATTTATATAAGTTTTTGTAATATTGATTCAGAGGGGATTAAGAGCCCAAGTCTGAAACACAAGAAGACCAAAACGTTGTGAGCTTTTAGATTTATTTATTTTAATCTGAAAATTAAATCGAAAACATAGTTCTGTTTGAATACTCTATAGTTTATAAGTATATGTATACATATAAATATTTTTTGCAAGAACTTAGATCTACATTATTTTGTGAGCGACCTTTCTATTATATGTTGTTTTTTTTTATGTAGAGGAGATAAAGACTCCAAGTCTCAAATGAAAACAGTCCAAGTATAAGTTTTTCCATTAATTTGTTACTGTCTCATTTTTAATGAGAAATCATTTTTAATTTATTTTTTAATTATGTTGATATTTGTATATGTTAAAGTTAAAGTTATCTATTTTTATTTTTTATTTTATTAGTCACATAAATTTTTATTTTATGTTATTTGATTTGCTTGTGTAATATTGTTACTTTTTACACCAGCAATCGATTGGCATTGTTATAAGAAAAGGAAAAATATTGTTGTGAAAGTTTCAACTGTCAAGGAATAGGTATATTTTCTTGAACATATTGTTTTGATGATGATTCGTGAACATATTTCTTGCTGAAATTGTTTGCATTTTGTCATATTTTGAAACTATTTATTTGTTAATTGCTGAAATATTATGATATTTGCTTAAATAAATAAGTGATTGTTTTTAATATGTATAGGAGTGATGGACAAGTTTCTTACCCCAACTTTCATCCACTAGGTGTCATATTTTAGACTCATTTAGGAGTTCTTTGAGTCAAAAAATGGTAGAGGCACTAATTTGCACTCAATATTGGCAGAAGGAGAGTCATGAAGGGATTCAAACAAGACAATATTTGGATGATATACAAGCTTATGAGTTAGAAGGTAAACTGTAATGACCTGACTAACTTAAAGACCTCAGACCATTAAAAAGACTAAGACATAACTACTATTTTGGAATACATACATAAAATAATAGAACTTTATTAGAAAATCCAAAATACAAGATCCCATTGTTATTACATAAAATCATAAGGAAAACAAAATCTTTAATTAATTGTTCAAATACTAAATGCGGAAAAATCATAATACATAATTAAAAAGACTTGAAACAAAACGTCATCCTCGATCTTTCCCATCAGTCCATTCATTTAGTCATCTCCCAATACACATGCCAAAGCTGCCATGAATCTGTCATGCCTTCCATGCTCATTTTCCTGCACCATCTAAATTAAAAAGAATGAGCCTAATGCCCAGTAAGAAAAAACTACTAAAAACATATCATAAATCATAAGACATAAAAACATAAATCATAAAACGTATGACGTAAGAACATAAATCATAAAACATAAGACTACAATATTAATGACCATTAATAGTATGTGATAAAACTATCTAGGTCCTCTTGCAACTATTTAGAGGTAGGTTTAAACACAAATATAGTATATGGTAAACCATCTAGGTCTTCTTGCTACTATTTAGAGATAGGTTTAAACATAACTATAGTCTACGATAATGATAAAAAATCTTGGGATTTTCTTATTTTCTATCTAAGCAACCATATTTCCCAAGCAATTACAACATAAAGCATATACATACATATATGCACATAGCATATAAACATAATCATAACACATAAAATCTAAAATATTTTCCTTACCAAAAACCGGAGTATTGGAGACAAGAGTGGGATTGAAAACTCCTAAAACCAAATAGTAAGATCATAAGTTTTCTAAAGAAAAGAAGATGAAGAGAAGATCTAAACCATCAAGATAAGAACTTACCAAAAATCTTAAGTTTCAAAGGAATCAAACACCTAACCAAAAGCCATTACAACAAGTTAGGATTTGGAAGAAAATGAAAAGAATAAGAGAAACTATACTGAACTAAACCTGAAGATAAAGAATACCTTAGATGAATTAATTTATTATGAATTATATTATTATATAATTGATTATGTGCATTAAATGTGTTTATAGACCAACTTTTGATGAAAATGAGCATTTTCGTAATTTTGACCCGTTAAGGGTATATTTGTAAATATTATGTGCTATGTGCATTATGACCACATTATTTTGTGGATATATGTGATTTTCAGCATGAGTGGATCATTTTCAGTGGTGCTAGCAGAAAAGTTACAACGGGAAAAATACCTAGCTCGGGTCGAGCCTAGGGGTATTATTGGAATAATGGGAGATTAGTGGCATAGTTAGAGATGTTTAAGAGATTACCATAATGCCTTTGGGGCTAAGTAAGTGGACAATTGGGAAGATAAGGCATTCTAGTCATTTGAGTGCAAGTTAGTAAAGATGACCAAATTGTCCTTGAGATTAATGTAGTGGGGAAATGAAATGGGATGAGTATATTGGTCTTTTGGTGATAGGAATAGAGAATAATGACCATCATCCTTTTGAATTGGTCATTCTCACATTACTCTCACTCTCTCTCTACTTCTTCTTCTTTTTCAACTTAGCTTCACTCAAAAGCTGTTAAAGCTAGTTAAGTTTTCTTCCAATTTCTTGAGGTTTATGGAGAAATTTGAGCTTAAAGGTAGGGGTAGGAGTTGCTAACATCATCATCAACAATCTAGTATTCAAAATTTCAGAGGTAAGAATTTTCTCTTCATTTTAACCTTCACAGTGTTCTTGAGGAAGCTTTTGGGGGGTTTTGAAGGTTTTGCTTCAATTTTGAAATTCATTGAGTTTGGATTGTATAAATTTTTGGGATTTATGCCCTTAAAGCATATTTCTATATGAACAATTACTTCTAATTAAATAAAGTTGATATTTTGCACTCATATTTGTATTTAATTATGTTGATATTGGTTAAATATATTGGTTAAGATGTTTACACACCGAGGTCCAAAAAAATTAACGATCCTCACTTAAGGTGAAGTGAAAACATGAGATTGTGTATAAGGCATCTAAAAGTGACGTTTATGGGTCTAAAGTGATACAATCTGGTATCCAAATATTACCAAAAAATTTGGTAGCATTTGGAGCAATTTTAAGACTATTGGAGGGGTCGAAAGTCAGAGTGGGTGGAGTGCGTCACCCCCTAAGTGGCATAGTATTGCCAAAATGTGAAGGGATTCAAAAGCCCCAGCAAGCGATGCATCGCCTGCAAGTAGGCGACGTATCGCCTGTCAGGTGATACATCATCTGCATACAGGCGACACATCGCCTGGGCGGTCTTTTAGGGCCATAGAGTTACATAAAATTCTCCAAATGAAGTGTTTTAAATGCTCTAATCCTATTGGTTAGACTAATGACGATGATTACACTACAAATATGGGTTATTAGAGTTATAAAGCTATGATCACACTTTCCAACTCTCTCTCTCTCTCTCTCTCTAGCTCTCAAAGACCAAAGTTTTCTCCAAGAAACTCATCAAGATTTGCTTGACTTGCATGAGTTTTAAGGCTTGTTAAATCTCAAATTTCATTCTACTTAGTTGAAGCTTCAAATAATAAGGGAAGGCATGGAACAGAGATTTTGGACAACAATATTCTTATTGTGTATAAGCCTTAGAAGTTCCCCAAGTTTGAAGATTCAAGTTGCTCTTAATCATAGGTTGTATCTATCTAACCCTAACTTTGTTTTGTGTTTCTCTATTGTGTTTTCATTGTTAGTATTGATGATTAAATGTTTCTAACTTCATCTTATCATCATTTAATCATTTAGTTTCTTATTTTCAAGATTTACATTCCTATTATGAACATGTTTCTTGGATTACCAAGATTTGTATTCATACTTTGAATAAGTTTCTTGCTTAGCATTTAAGGTTTCAAATATTGAGCTATTCCCATTATTAATTGTTGATTCACAAAGTATAAAATCATATATTCCCTACCTATTATACATGTCATTTATCTTGAATATCCAATATTGGTTATGTGGTCTTGAATTAAGTATATGTATAATGATATATATACATATACAAGAGGATTTAATTCAAGATAATAATATAAAAATTTTCTGTAATTGCTAAATAAAGTGGGAGCTTTATTTAATAAAGATTATGAGTACGGTCTATCTTTTGTTTAAGACAGAGCAGTTTATCCAGACTGTTAAGTGTAGTGGTGCAAAGAGGACACGATGAAAGAAATAACTTCATATAATCTCCATTAAAATATAGAATTTCAACATTCATCAAGCGATGGCCATTTGAGACTTGACCTCAATCCTAAAGTGAGTAATGAACTCCTATTTGTGCTTTTATGACTTTTGACTTATCGGGTAAGGTTCAATATTCATAAAATTGCAAGTGGCTGGGAACATACTCACATATATAAAATCTACTCCCTACTTAAATGAAAACATAATAGTTATTCCTTTTTGTGTTGATTCAGGGCTTGAACATAGAGCGCTCAATTTCTGTTAGCGAATAGAAATTTCATTATGTAATTAAAATTATAGAATAATGTTCATTTGAAGATCAATGGAACTAATTGATAAAAACATAATTAGAGAGGTTAACAGACATTAAGACATAACTTTAATTATGAACAATTGGCAGAGGGTCATAACTCATGCAATGACTAAATCAATGGATAACTTTATATTATAACGTCTAATTATATATAATGTCGTTTTAAGAGTCCAACTATGAATTTATAGTGGAGTAATTCATAGTTAATAAATTAACAAAAAGAACTAAGAGTTAATGAAATTAATTAAATTATTGGAGCTTAGAACTGTGGGTCCATATTGTCCCCGAACTAGCTCGATAAGACAAATGTATGATTTTGGTATTCAAAAGAAATAACTAAAAATAATAAAGTACTATTTTTAATCTCACAAATTAATATTGTTTGTGAAATAATATATAAATTTTTTTATGAAATAATATTTAATGAAAAATAAAATTAGATTGATAATTTTGTAAAATTAATTTTTTTATTGAAAATAAATTTATTCATATTTAATTTTGTGGTATAATTGTATACTACACATATTAATATGATAAATGTCCAACAAATAGCATTTTATAGAGATAAAATATCACAAGGCCCATAGCCCTGTAGTTAGCGCCAACCACAGTCTAAATAGATTGTGGCCCACACATAGGCCCAATGAGTTTAGGGCTAGGTTTTCTTTCTATTTTTATATAAATAGAACATAAATTCAAGAGAGAAGATAAGACATCAGATGGATTTCACGTTATTTTCAAAGAAAGAAAAATTGAGAACTTTGTTCTCTGTTAATTGTGAGAATAACACTCTCTCATGTGTTGAGATTCAAAAATGTGTTCTTGTGTATCCTACCAAATAGCATAGACATCCATCTGTCTCCTTCTCTTTGTGCAATCCATAGTATGGAAGATGATTGGTTCAGAGGTTAAGACACAATTTGATCAACACGTGTTCTACATCTGGAAAAGGTATTTGCAATTTTCTATTTTATTCAGATTCATGTCACATGAGAAAGATCTCATTCTAGTTATGGTTTCTAAAGTGATTTGTTCTTATGCTTTAATAATTGTTACCATCGCATTTAAATGTTATCTCATGCTTCTACTGCACTGTCAATCATATGATTGAAAGTCTACATAATTGATTAGGAAAATGTTAGAATTAAGTTTGTGAATTGTTTGTAGCTGGAATTCTCATTGAAAACAATAGATTCTTTGGTTAATTTTCGATTTGGGCATAAAACGGATTTAGAACACTAAATTTCCAATTCATGCCTATAATGTGTAATTGAATGTGTAGTTGGTGTCTAAATAATGTATAAAAAGTATTACACATGTTTTAGGGTATGAATTATGAGCTTGGTGCACTTTGGGGTCTATTTTTGGGTCTTTGGGTTGAAATTGGGTGTTGAGACTCGTAGGGGAAAATCTAATTTTCTAGGCATGATTTACATTTCTTGGACCCTAGTGCAGCTGCGCCCAAGGCCTAGTGCAACTGTGCTAGTGCCCCAGAAACCCCAAACTCTCCGAGGGCGTGATTATGCACAGGGGCAGGCGCGAACACGCCAAAATGCCCCAAAACACAAGGTGTGTTTGCCTCTTTGATATCAAGAAGACCAAAATTTCCAAGCTTCTTCTCAATATAATGAGGTTGACCTAAGACATATCCATCCACATTTCTTTTAATCTTGATACCTAGTATGGTATCGACCTCTCCAAGGTCTTTCATTTTGAAAGTGGATGATAGAAACCTCTTCGTTTATAATATGTCTTTCATATCATCAACATATAGACACACCAAGACGACATAGTTATCACAAGTCTTAGAATATAAGCACTTGTACACATTATTGTGTATAAAACCATTCGAAGCAATGGCCTCATCAAAATACCATTGTTTTGGTGATTGTTTTAAACCATATAATGATTTAACATGCTTACACACCTTATATTCATTTCCCCTTAGAACAAACCCTTATGGTTGTTCCATGTAAACCTCTCATTGAGGTTACCATTTAGGAATGTCATTTTGACATCCATTTGATGAACATATAGGTTGTGTATTGATGATAAGGCAAACATCAATCTTATTGATGTTGTTGTTGCTACCGATGCATAGGTATCAAAATAATATATGTCTTCCTTTATCTAAACCCTTTGGCCACGAACCTTGCCTTAAAGGCTTGAGTTCTTCGAAATACCCACTTACAACCTAACGACTTTAATCCATGTGGTATATCAATAATCTCCCAAGTGTAGTTAGACATAATTGAATATATCTCATCATTTATTGTCTCTTTCCAAAAGATAGAGTCCCTCGAGGATATAGATTCTTGGAAAGTTTTAAGATCATCCTCCACTTGAAGTACCATAAGATACTTCCAAGTTTCTCTCTTATGGTTTCCCTCTACTAGGTAAAGAGTCTCCACTTGAGAGGTTTTATTTTGTGATACACCATCTTTAAGCCTTTGGCTTCTTCTAGGAAATATTGGTTTCTCTACAACCCTTGAAGGTAAATCCTATTGAGTTCCTTCTAATGAGATCGGCTCTTGAGGCTTATTGTCACTATACAATAGATTCTCAAAGAACTCAACTTCTCTTGATTCTATTATCACATTAAACTCCAAGTCTAATAGCCCATAGGCCTTGCTATTTGAGGCATAGCCTACAAAC
The DNA here is from genome assembly GCF_963169125.1 of Humulus lupulus. Classification (NCBI taxonomy): domain Eukaryota; kingdom Viridiplantae; phylum Streptophyta; class Magnoliopsida; order Rosales; family Cannabaceae; genus Humulus; species Humulus lupulus. The sequence continues at coordinate 284,960,533 of NC_084793.1, forward strand.
ACACATTTGATGGCCCATGGACCCAACTTGTTCCTTTTAGGCTTCGTGCTCTTGCAATAAGCAAGGCACTCCCACACTTTGAGATACCCTACGTTGGGCCTCTTTCCTTTCCATATCTCATATGGTAAAATTTGATTCTTCTTTAGAGGAATCCGGTTTAGAATGTGACAAGCGGATATCAAGGCTTCTCGCCATATATAAAACTAAAATTAACATGTAATAGCATAGAATTTATCATTTCAACATATGTTTTATTCTTTCTTTCCGCTATACCATTTTGTTGGTGAGTATAAGGGTTGTACATTCATGTATTATACCATGCATCTCACAAAACACATTGAATTCATTGGAAAAGTATTCACCGCCCCTATCACTTCTAATTACTTTGATTTTCTTTTCCAATTGATTTTCAACTTCGGCTTTATAGATTTTAAACATAATAAATGCCTCATCCTTATTCTTAAGAAAGTACACATATGTGAATCTACAACAATCATCAATAAAGGCAATAAAGTACCTATATCCACCCCTAGTAATTATTCCATTCAATTCACATAAATCATTATGTATCAAATCTAACAAGTTAGTTTCTCTTTCAACACTTGGAAAATGTTTCTTTACCATCTTAGATTTAATACATAACTCACATTTATCATGCTCAACATCATTGCATATAATTAATCCACATTTGATAACTCTTTTAATTGTACTATATCATATATGAGCAAGACTATTATGCCACAAAGAAATAGAATCAAAGTCAAGCATATAAGAGGAAGATGTGCATGCATTACTATCAAAACAAGAGTCTTTAGTACACAATTTATCATCCAATCACATACATACTCTTTCTCCACAAAGTAGTTCCCCTTGGATAAGATTAACTTGTCAGACTTAAACAAAACCTTGATGCCCAATTTGTTCAACAAGTACCCACTCACAAGATTCCTACTCATATCCGAAATGTAGAACACATTGGTCAAAAGAAAATTCTTTCTGGATGTGAAGTAAAGATCAACATTCCCCTTGCCCAACACTTTGGATCTATGCTCATTGCCCATTTGGATCTCATGAACATCGTTAGACTCTTCAAAGGTTTTGAAGACCTCTCCATCATAAGTTACATGAATGGTGGCACAAGTATCATACCATCATCCTTTCACTTTGCCTTCGATGGCATTCACCTCACTTAAGGTAGCAACCAACTCCTCTTCAGTTGTATCGACCTTGGATCCACATACAAAACAAAGGTCTCTCACACCCTTGAATTGCCATTCATTCTTCTTAGGGGCTAGATATGAATCCTTCTTAGATTGAGGTCTCTTGTGGGTCTTTCCCTTGGATTGAGAGCTCTTTTCTATGGCGTTAGCCTTGGAGGTCCCATTACTGGACTCATCCATAGACTTTTCTCTAGAACGAGACTCCTCTTCAATTCTTAGGTGCTTTAGAATCTTCTTCAAATATATCTCTTCACTCTTATGGAGAATCTTCTTTCTATAGTCCCTCCAAGATGGAGGCAACTTGGCTATGATCCTACCCACAATGAATCATTCCAGCAATGTTATCTATAAGGTGGATAACTTATTCACAATAACTTGTAGCTCATGTAATTGGGGGAGTAAGGGTTTACCATCAAAGAATTTAAATTCCATGTATTGAGTAATGAGTAATTTCTTGATACCTTCTTCATCGATTTTGTACTTCTTCTCAAAAGCTTCCCAAATCTCCTTTGTCGATGTAGTGTTTGTGTAGAGAACATAGAGACGATCTGATAGAGCACTGAGAATGTGGCCTCTACATATAAGCTCAGTCTTTTCGCTTTTCTTCATTTCCTTGATCACTTTTTGAGTATCATCATCCTTTGGAGCATCCAAAGTCTTCAAGTCTTTGTTAAGGATGTAGTGAACCTTCAATATTTTTAGGAGGAACTTGACCTTGTCTTGCCATCTTACAAAGTTTGAACCATCGAATCTATCTAGTCTCACTAGATCTTGAGACATGAACTTGAGGGATGATATTGAGGAACTTTCTTCCATAGATTTGGTTAGTAGAAAAACCTTAGAGATAGACAAACTTTGATACAAACTTTGGTTTAGATATAGAGATGTTTTATTGTTGGGGATTTGAGGCTATAACCTTAGTTTTGTATGTTATAATTCAAAGCAATAGACAATGTTAATCTAAACTCTAATGGAAGAAAATTACAAAGAACAAAACACAAATAAATAAGTGGTAGAATTGACCTTTGTTGTGGAAGAACCTTGTTACATAAAATCGCAAGTCTATGATTTTATGTAAACCACAAAATGCAACCAAGGCTTTACACATATGAAGATTTGTTGTCCAAAATTCTCTATTCCTAGCCTCCTCCTTGAGATTGCTTGAAGAAACTACAATGGAATGAGATTGGGATTCACAAGCCTTGAATTTCATGCAATTCAAGCTTTCTTGATGAAGATTTTGTAGAAAACTAGCAATCTTGAAAGCTAGAGAAAAGGTTTTTACAGAGAGAGAGATATGAGTGATCAATTCACCAATTAACTCAAATGACCCCTTTATATAGTATGGGAACCCTTATTAGACTCAACCAATGACATAAGAGCATTTTAATTTTAATTTTGGAGCCAAAAACACGTCATTGTACAGTCCCATATGGACGGCCCAGGCGACGCATCGCCTGAGTAGTCTTTCTGAAGATGAGCGACGCATCGCCTCCTAGAGGTGACATAACATCGATCCCTCTAACTTGGCACTCATACACTTTTCTAAAAATATCCCTAAATGATCCCAAAATTTTTGGATACTCTTGTATACTCCAAAGAAATACTTTGGACCCAAAAAGATGATTTATAAATGCCTATACCAAAATTCAACTCTCACATGTTGACTTTAGTGAAACCGTTATGGTTTTTGCACCTATTTGTGCCTAACCAATTTCACCCTGTATTTAACCAATCATAACAATGAGTAGGGTACCGATGTTCGTATCCCTTCAACTATCTTGAGGCGTAGGTAATCACCTTCCTAGCCTGCATCGGAACACAACCTAAACCTTGCCTCGAGGCATCACAATAAACCACAAACTTTTCCTGGTCTGAAGGAAGACTGAGTGCTGGTGTAGTGATCAACTGTCGTTTCAACTCCTGGAAACTATTCTCACACATATCAGTCCACACAAACTTCAAATTCTTACGTGCCAGATCCGTCAAGGGCATTGCAATCCTCGAGAATCCTTCGACAAAACGCAGATAATATTCCACCAAACCAAGAAAACTTCTAACTTCTGAAGCACTCTTTAGCCTTGATCAATCTTTCACTGCTTCAATTTTGGTTGGATCAACCATAATCTCATCTTTACTCACAATGTGGCCTAGAAATGTTACTTGAAGTAGCCAGAACTCACATTTCTTGAATTTTGCATACAGATTGTGTTCTCTCAATCTCTGCAACACTAAACGGAGGTGTTCCCCATATTCTGCTTCTAATTGGGAGTACACCAATATGCCATCAATAAAAACGATCACAAACTTGTCCTGATAATCCTTGAACACTTTATTCATCAAATCCATAAAGGTCGATGGGGTATTGGTTAGTCCAATGACATAACCAAGAACTCATAATGATCGTACCTCGTACGAAAGGCAATCTTTGGAATATCTCCCTCCTTGATCCTCAGCTAGTGATAACCATATCGAAGATCAATCTTTGAGAACACAGTCTTGTCTTGCAATTAATTAAACAAGTCATCGATCTTTGGCAATGGGTACTTATTCTTGATAGTCATCTTATTCAACTCTCAGCAGTCAATACACATCCTTAGCGACCCATCCTTCTTCTTAACAAACAACATTGGTGCACCCCACAGTGTAAAACTAGGTCTAATAAACCCCAAGTCAAGTAACTCTTATAACTAAACCTTTAATTCCTTTAACTCTGCTGGTGTCATTCTGTAAGGTGCCATAGATATCGGTTTTGTTCTAGGTGCCAATTCTATAACAAATTCAATCTCCCAATGTGGAGGCAACCCAAGTAGGTCTTTTGGGAACATATCTAGGAATTCACAGACTAATCTAGTCTCCTCTGGCCCAACTGTTATAACTTTAGTAGTGTCAACCACACTAGGTAGGAATCCTATGCAACCTTCTTGCAATAAGTCTATAGCCTTCAACATTGAAATCATTGGAATGTGAGGCCCATTCACAACACCCACAAACACAAATGGGTCCTTTCCACCAGGCTCAAAAGTTACCATCTTCCTTCTATAGTCTATGGTTGCCCCATACATGGCTAACCAATCCATGCACATTATTATATCAAAGTCCTCCATTTATAGCTCAATCAGATCCACGAAAAATTCCCTACTATCCACCTCTACTGGTAATGATCTAATCCATCTCGTAGAAACTATCGATTCCCAGTAGGTAACAAAGTCCCAAACCCCACAACATACACATCACAGGGTCTACTAAGTCTGCCTATCACTTTACTAGATACAAACGAATGAGTAGCACCAGAATCAATCAAAACTGTATACAGAGAGCCATCACTAGAAATCTTACTTGTCACTACGAAGGGACTAGCCTCAACCTCTGTCCGAGTCAATGTGAACACTTGAGTTGGAACCAGATTTTCGCTTCTCTTTGGTTCCTCATTCTTTTACTATGGGAAATCCTTTCGGAGATGACCCACCACTCCACATAGAATACATGCATTAGCATGACATTCTCCCAAATGACGTCGCCTACATCTGACACATTCAAAGTAGTTCTTCTAGTTCTTGTTCCCACCTTGACGGCCACCCTGAGTACCCCGAAACCTCTTACTTGAACCAGGGGTACTGAATGTGTCTACAATCTTCCTCTTCTGATCAATGGAGGTATCGTTCTCTGAGCATCACGCTTGTGGTGCCCTCCTTCCATATCTTGTCCTCTGCCCCCTCAGTAGTAAGGACCTTCTCTACTACCTTAGCATATGTAGTAACTCCAGGCACAAAGGTAATTCTCACATCTCGGGCTATCATGGAATTCAGCCCCTAAACGAATCATTCCTTCCTAGTAACATCTGTTGGCACCAAGTCAGAAACAAAATTGGCCAACTTGTCAAACTTCAAGACATACTTTGTCACCCTCATATTTCCCTAAACCAAACTGGAAAACTCGTCCACCTTCACAATCTGAACTGTGTCATTGTAATACTTCTCATTAAACATGTCCCAGAATTCCTCCTAGCCCATAGTGGCAACATTCCAGGTCTGGGATACAACCTCCCACCAGATTCGAGCATCATCTCATGACATGTAGGTGGCACAAGCCACCCTATCATTTCTTTCCACCCTCATGAAATCTAGAATGGAACTGGTCATGCCCATCCACTTTCCTAACTCATTTATACAATCCAAACTCATCAAATTTTGAAATTGATGAAAAAAACTTTAAAATCCCGAAAAGCTTCCTCAAGAACACTATGAAGGTTAAACCTCCTCTGAAATTTTGAATCCTAGATTGTTGATGATGACTTTAGAAGCTCCTACCCCCACCTTTAAGCTCAAATTTCCCCTTAAACCGCAAGAAATTAGAAGAAAACTTAACTAGCTTTAAGAGATTTTTAGTGAAGCAAAGTTGAAGAATAAGAAGTAGAGAGAGAAGGAGAGTAACATGAGAACGACCAATTCAAAAGGTTGATGGTCATCCTTCTCTATTCCTATCACCAAAAGACCAATATACCCTTCCCATTTAATTTCCCCACTACGTTAATCTCAAGGGCAATTTGGTCATCTTACTAACTTGCACTCAAATAACTGGAATGCCCTCTCTTCCTAATTTCCCACTTACTTAGCCCCAAGGGCATTATGGTAATCTTTCCAATATCTCTAACTATGCCACTAATCTCCCATTATTCCAATAATACCCTTAGGCTCGACTCGAGCCGTGTATTTTCCCCATTGTGACTTTTTCGCTACCATCTCTTGAAAAGATTCACTCATGCCGAAATTCACATATATCCACATAATAATGTGGTCATAATGCACATAGCACATAATATTTACAAATATACCCTCAACGGGTCAAAATTACGAAAAATGCTCATTTTCATCAAAAGCGGGTCTTTAAACACATTTAATACACATAATCAAGCATAATCAATTATATAATAATATAATTCACAATAATTTAATTCATGCCCTCAAAACACGTTTTTTAAGGTATTAAACATCATTATGAGTTTTGGACGTTACAATCCATGAGAAGTTAAAAGTATGGGTTTTAACTTCATTTATTTGGTAAAAATGGAAGTCTATTTTAGACCTTTAACTTCAATTTTTACCAAATGACCGAAGTTAAAATTTTTGTATGCACATGGATGTGAGGTGGTGAGGACTTTTAACTTCGGTTTTAGACTTCAACTTTTACCAAAATAACCGAAGTCTATTCTTTTTTTAAGAAAAAATATATTAATATGTAACCGAATTTTTAACCTAAATAACTAAATTTTTAATCCAATTTATATTTTAATTTTCTAATTATTTTAGTTTAATATATATAATTTTATTTTTTGTTATATAAAATTATTTTGATTTAATATATAACTAAAATAAATGAAATTCAAAACTTTATAAATTTAAAATGTATTTTTTATACAAAGTTGCAAAAATAAGAACTTGGATATCACTTGTAAATAATTCAAGGGACAATTCATACAAGAACAACATTGTTGTCTACCCAACCAAAGTGAATCCAAGTTCGTCGGTCTAACTCCAATATTGTTGTCTAACTAAGAACATTTAAGAAGGGGAATTCAAGCATGCAAATAGTTATACTTCATGCATGATAATACTATGCATGCTTAGGTATATTTAGTTATGACCTTAAATATACCTAAGCAATATTACATAATAAAAAACATGTAATTCCTAAAAAAGTCGGGCAGAGTTTTCTCTGTTTCCATAACATATCCTAATTTATAAAGTACCTATAAATTCAATACAAACAAACAAACAATCAACATGCATAACTTTGTCCTTATACTACTACAACACACAAATTTTCCAAAACATACTTCACTAATTGTCAAACCTAATTTCAACTGAATTCAATATAATTTAACTATAATTTTATGAATAAATGTGTCAATATAGTAATAAATAAAATTAAAACTCTTACCTACCTTCAAAATTAATCTTCAAGATAGTCACCGCCAATTCAAAACTAAAATACCACTAAAACAACAATCGTCCTAAAAAGCTTAAACAAAAATAAATTATTACAATTATTGAATTAGAAAATTACAAATAAATTAATATTAAATTTAGATTAATAAAAAAATTAACACAAAAAAACTATTAAAGATTCATACCTACTTCAATGGCTAAATACACCTCTAGATATAACAACTCTTAAAACATATACATTATCTAAACATTATATATTAAATTAAAAAAATAAAATACATTCGAAATGCTCAAAATCACTTCTAAATCAAGATTAGAAACTCTCTAAACTGATAGTTAATCAACAAATTATATATTAACAAAATTACAAATAAATTCAGAATAATATAAAAAAATAAAAATAAAAATCATTAAAAAAAATAGTGATCCATATCTATTTTGAAGTTCAAGAATACCTCGGAATGCTCAAAATCCAGCAAAATCACCCGTGTGGCTGACCCTCTCTTAAACCCGTGACCAATCTTCATTTTTTTTCTCACAAAAATAAAAAAAAATAAACTAGTTCCTATGATTACTTTAGTTTTCTAACATGAAAAATTGATGAAAATAATGAAAGAGAAGAAAAAATTGTGGAAAATGGCGAAACCCTCATTTTTCGATAGTGAAACTTGGAGATTATGCATTTTTGCCTCTGTTGTGATCATGGAGAAGTGACCTGAAACGGATTAGCGTAATATTGAAGAGTGTTAACTTTGGTTAGTTGGTAATAACCAAAATTAAAAGTAGCCAAGGGTCGTGTTTGGTTCATCGAAATAGGAGACTTTTAACTCTGGTAATTAGCTAATAACCACAGTTTAAAGTTAGTTTTCCCTTGCTTATTTCCCTTGTTGCAGGAAACCCAAAACCGAAGTAAAATGTCATGTAGAAGTTTTAACTTCAGTTTCGAGTTATTGCAAAAGATTATTATGTGTATGCAGACTTGACCCTAGGCACAGGCGGGCCAGACCTGTGTCAAGGGCCCCCACACAATAAGACTCCAAATTTTGGAAAAAAATGTCATTTTTTACATATATAAAAGCCCCAAAATTTTGAAAATAACATATTTTGTATATGGTCTCGCACAAAGTTGAGTCTGTGTATAAGAAATTAAGTTAAATCCCTATTTTCTAGTAGTGTATTGTAGTTCAAATCAAATAACATTCAATCAAAGGATGTGCAATATCATTTGCCTCACTGCTTCCTCTACATTGTTGTAATTGTTTTCGAATACTACGAACAATTTCATTCAAACGTTGAATGTTCTCTTCTTATGATAAAATTAAATGATGAAAAAAAAAACATATGTATATTGAAATTTAAATAAACAACATTAATGTATGTATAAATAATATGCATGAACGAGTGATTTTTTTTTTCAATATCAAGATTGAAATAATTTTTTTATAATGATCAAAATATTAATATGTTCGTGTATACTTATATATATATGTATATATATATATATATATATACTAGTACTGAGTTATATGCAATGCATATACTAACTAAAATATATTCTATTATCTTTTAAAAAAATAGTTTATTTACATATATAAATTTTGATTAAATGTTAACAAAATTTAAGTTAATTATTTTGTAAGTTAACTATTCCAATACTCTACGTTGTGTAAAGTAATAATTATCAAAGTTGTGTTAATTAGTGGTTTGTAGTTGTAATACTAAAGAAGAATTTTTTTTAAAAATAAAATTTTAGTTTTGGGAAAAAAAATTAAAAATAAGAGCTAAGAAAAAAAAAAAAGGATGTAAGCTATTTCTTGGTTAAATAAGGGGAAAAGAGAAGCTTTAGGTTTTGTTTTTGTAAAAGAAAAAATGGGTTTCAAGAGAAGTTCGTTAAGAAAAAAATTAAATTAGAGGTTAAAATAAATTATTGGTTATTAATTTTAAATTTTTTTTAAATAACTGTTTTTATTTTAAAGAAAAAATATTTGAGTAAAAAAATATTGTTTTTTAAAAGAGTTTTTTCTAAAAGCTTTTAAGAAAGTTGTTGGTTATTTTCATTTTTTTTCTTCCAAAAGTTAAAAAAAAAGGTTCTTGATTGGTTTAAAAAAAGAATGATTTTTTTATAAAAAAAAAAGTATTGTAAAAGTTTTTTATTAGTTTTAAAAAAAATCGAGCTTAAAAAAAGTGTTAATTGGTTTATGAAAAAAAATTTTAAAAAATAAAAGGAAATATAAGTTGGAAATGCTTTTTTTTTTTTTAATATGCTAAAAGTTTTTTTTTTATATATATAAGTCTGTTTTAGATTTTAAAAAAAAAATTGATTGTTTTTTTAAAAAAACAATTAAAAATATATTTTTTTAAAACAAAACTAGTTTTAAAAAAAATTGTTTTAAAGAAAAATGTTGATTTTTTTGTCATATTTTGTTTTCCTCGGAAGTATTATGCGTGCTAACATGTGAGCTCCCCCGTCTTCACCTTGTTGGTGATCTCCCTAGTGTGCGCTAGGATGTTCTCGACAATTCTCCTCACGACAACGCTTCTGGTTATTTCAACTCTAGTTGCAATCCAGTCACATTTCCTTCATTGTTGTTAGAGTTGTCAGCTCCATTGTTGGTAGTCTCGTATTGTTCTCCATAGTGATTCATAGAAAATAAAAAGAAATTTGTGGAAAATTTATTGGAATAATATCCTCCTTCTAGTACCAATTATTGGTACTATTGTTAGAGGTTTTTGGTTAAAACGCTAAATAGCAAGCACTCAAGTGGATAACTGCATGTACTTAAACTGAATTTCAAATACTTAAGAAAACTGCTAGAATGCAAATAACACGAGGGTTTTTGTAAGTGGTTTAGTTGAGCTTATGTCATTGAAAGTTTGATATGTGTTCACCCACTTATAGCACTACACCAAAATACCCCTTTTGTGTCAGTCAAACGCGTCAGTTAACACAGTTGACTGACGTCGTTGACTGAGAATCAACATTTGTGGTAGTTGAGCACTGCTACAAATGCAAGGGTATTTGTGTTACCATTGATGCTGCTAATTGGTGAAGTTTGCGTTAGTGGCCAACTGACGTCGATAACGTCATTGTTTGCGTCAGTGGGCAACTAACAGTAACGACATTTTTGCGTCAGTTGGGCATTGACGCAAACAAGTCGTTGCCGTCAGTTTTGCACTGACGTAAACGGTCCACCCAGTAATAAATCACAACCATCGTCCCCGAGCCCCTCATTCTCCCAAATTAAAAAACTTAGGTTTTCTTCCAACAACCAGCGGCGCCTCCGACTTTCTTGACCCATCTTGGTGAGTTTTTTTAATTTTTTTTAATTGTAAGGTTAAATTGATGAATATAATATGTTTATGAACCTTATACATAGTTTTTTTTGTATATATTTTTTATTTCGAAGATTATTGTTTGAAAAACCAAAACCCAAAAACCTTCCTCTTGATTTTTTTCTCTGATTCGGTTCGCAGGGGTCATGGGGTTGGCTGGGGTCGCGGGGCTTGAGAGGGTTGCTAGCTGGGGAATGGGTACACGGGGGCTAGGGTCGCATAGGGTGGCTGGGTACACAGGGTCGGGTTCATAGCATTTTTATTTTTATTTTTTTAAATATAGCATTTGCGCCAGTGCCCAACTGTCACAAAACGTGACATTTGTGGCATTGCCACAAATGTCATGTTTGTGACAGTTGGACACTGACGCAAATGTCATGCTGATTTGCGTTATGGGATTCCGCGTCAGTTTCAAAACTGACGCAAAAAATTAATTGTGGCAGTTAGGAACTGTCACAAATGATTTTTTTTTGTAGTAGTGTAACCCTTGTAGGTAAACACTACAAAATCTTAGTCATTAAAGTGATAGTTAAAAATGATAATTTATCAATAAATACAATAGTTACACGACTAATGAAACGTCTACATTAACTATAATTAAGTCTTCCACATTTCTAGTTGTAAGCCACAACCAAAGAGTTATTTAGGCTAGATTGTGGGTTTTGCGATGTCTACTCGCTACTAGGAGCAAATCGCATGTTACTTGTATGACAACAAACTCAACATTACAAGCTCACTTATTTAAAATAGGCGAGGTAGCTCTCGAATGTTACAAATGTTGTGGTGAGCTAATTATGCAAGCTCACCATCCTTGTTCAAGCAAGGTTGTTCTTGCACATTAATGTAAAATTACCTCATATATAACAGTTTTGTCCAAATAACTGAATTAAATTATACTTGCATACATAGTTTTATTTTCATTTGTTTTAAGGCTTGAATCTAGTTCTTTTTTACACATAGAATATAAAAAAGCTGAAGTAAAAGCCTTTCAATGGGTTTTTACTTCGCTTTTGGGAATGGTAGTACATAAAAATAGGCTACTACTTCGGTTCTTAAAAAAACCAAGTTAAAATAGAAAATAAACAAGGGACATGTTTGGTTTGCACACTATATTGGGACTTTCCACTTTGGTTTTTATGAAAAAACCGAAGTGAAAAGTGGAGCAAAGCAAATGCGTTCCTAAAAGGTATTACAACCATTTTACTTCGGTTCTTAAATAAAAAACTGAAGTAGAAAAGGTGCTTTCTAATTCGGTTTTTATCTAAGAACCGAAGTAAAAGAGTTTTAAAACCCTTAATATCTAGCTCCCGCCTCATTTATCTCTTTGAAGCAAAAATCACAAACGCCAAACCCAAAAAACCTCTATTGTTGTCGTACGTCCACGAGGGTTTCACTAAATATACCATTTTTTATGTTTTTTTTTTACCATTTGAAACCATTTTTCTTACTTAAAAATAGAAATATTAGTTCCATTTTTATTTTTGAGGGAGAAAATAAAGACTTTGGATGTGGGTATTTTTAGGGTTCGAAAATAGGTATTGTTATTGGACTTTGACTGATTTTCTTACATTAAAAGGTGTTCTTGAGCTTCAAAAAAGGTATGAATCACTAAATCTTTGTTTGTATGATTTTTATTTATTTTCTATATTATTTTCATAATTTTTTTCTTATAGATATAATGTGTTTATTATATATAGGTTTTAGAGTTGCTAATATTGATTTAGAGGTTATTTTGAGCATCAAAGAATATTTGTTACCTTAAAACTTTGTGTGTGTTAATTTTTTTTTTATATTATTCCGAATTTAATACTTATTTTTTAGTATATTTGTGTTATATTTTTTTTATTTATTTTGTTATTTTATATAATGTTATTAATTATATAAATATTAGTAAAATTTAAAAATTGTTGTTACTTGCTATTTAAATTTTTAAACACAGCTTCAATAGGTAATATTGTTGCCAATGTTAGAACTTGAAATGTTTGGATTATTAGTGGCATTTATTTTTTATTTTCTATAACTAGCTAGCTTGATATATTGTTTGATGATTATGTAACTAGTTTAATTAATTATGTAACTGATTTTTATTTATTTTTGTTTAAGCTTTTTAGTAGGGTTGTTGATTTAGTTGCCAATTTGGTATTGATTTTGGCTGACTTCAAGAATAATATTAGAGGTGAGTAATCTTTAAATTTTATTTATTACTATTGCAATATTTATTTATAAAATTGAGTCAAATCATGCATGTTTATGTTGGGAAAAACTTATACAGGATCTTTATTTATTTTCATGTATATCTGATATTAAACAAATTAATACGAGATAGCCTAAAACATGTTTCTAAATTGAATTCAAAGAGAAACAAACAATATAATACTTATAGTATACGCAGCGGAATTAAGAGTCCTTCCTTCAGTTTCTCTAACTCTTGTATCCTCTCTGTCGCAGAGTATTATCAAGAAACTGAACCGATCTTCTATTTTCTTCACGATCTTCCAATGCATCCTTAGAACCACCTAGACTAGTGTGGGCAATTCTCAACACATGAGATAGATATAGAGAGAAGAAGAGAAAATACAAAGAGGCTTAGAAAAGGACTTGTGTTTAGAGAGAATATAAAACTATCAGAAAATCTGACTTATCAAAAACCCTTTTTTTAACTTCTTTATAAGCACTCCTTTTATAGACTCAATTAGGCCATTTAATTTAATTAAAAAATCAATAAAATAACAGCCATTTTGAAGCCCTAGGTCGAAATTATCATGGGCTATAGGCCCGTGAAATTTCCCATTTGAATATAAGCCCATTGGACTTAAAATCAAGGCCTGTGTTATTTTCTGTTGATTTAATTAATTAAATAATTATTTAAATCCTTTATCAAATTAATTATTTATAATTTGAACCTTGATTTAAATTTATTTATTAATTTAGATACCAATTTATCTTAATTAATAAATCTGCCATAATTTCTCTTTTCTTTTCAAAATTACACAACTCTGTGAAACTATCCAAAATTGACCTGGTCAACTTTGATAATTCTAATTGATGATTAAATCAATTAATTGAGACTATCTAGATGATTTTATCCAAGGTACAATGGGGACCATGGGCCTATGAAATCAAGCTCCAATAAGTTATCATAAATCTAACAAATAAATTTACTAACTTATTAATTCCTCGTGACTCCACTATAGACTTGGAATTACACTCTTGAATTCATAGAACGCTCTATAACAAATATAGATACGCTATTAATTATCCATTGTTACAACCAAAATTGTCACTCAATCCTCTATAGACGGTCTACAATGAGATAGGACTAAAATACCGTTTTACCCCTCATTGTATTTTATCCTTAAAACACTTAGTTCCTTGTAAATGATATTTCAGTAAACTAATTTAATTACTGAAATGAGATCTCTATCATTTAACACCTTGAACCAAACTAAAAGGAAACCATCGTTTCACTTCTTCATCAGAAGCTATAGATGTTCATATCTATGATTAACACTCCCACTCAATTATACTACCGAGTTCCCAAGATGTAAGTATGGGCTAGTCCGTAGGATAAGCTGGTAACGAACAAGTCAAAGAACTCGAATAATACAATCAGTTAGAATACTAACCACTCAGAATTGAGATTGAATTGACCTATGGTCAACTATATGATATGACTAGAATAGATAATAACGGTATGTTTACTTATCTTATCAACTGTCAATATCGGTCCTGTCCGATGTAACAAATACATCCGATCTTATCTACTTTGCTAATGTTCTGGAAAGAACATAACACTGTAATGTGTAAGTAGATCATATCGTAGATTGGCAAGTCAGTGTAAATCCGGTGCACTGACTAATCTTAGGACTAACTTATTTTTGAACATATAATCATATTTATATTCCACTGTGATTACGTCACTATAAATAAGATTAGCTATATGCTCGGGATTTAATAGAAGTTTATATTAAACAAATAATCATGAAAATAAAACATGTGAGCAAAGTGATTAACCAAGTCAAAAAATGATTTCTATTATTTTATTGATAATAAAATGAGATTACAAAGAATTTGGGTTTTAATTAGGGCATAAAACCCCAACAGTTTACTTTAGTGAAGTAGGTTCTGGGAAATTTGTTGTTGGTGGTGATATAAGAATGGAATTATATGTGTTGATTTTGTGTTTGTTTGTATTGAATTTATAGATAATTATAAAATTGGGATATGCTACAAAAACAAAGGAAATTCTGCCAATTTTTTATAGATTTTATTAATTGTTTTCCTTTTTCAATTTTCACAATATGTCGATATATTTTGTGTATTATTTACAGGTTTTAAAATTTTGAGAGATGTTAAAATGCAGTTGTTATGCTGCCGAAATTTCGTTAGACTTAGGAAAATTTAATAATTAAACTTCAATTATGTTGGATGTCCTAGAAAAAAGAACTAGGAGTGAAAGATGTAGAGGGATATGAAATTCAGATAAGAGCGCGAGAAACGAAGAAGACTCTTGTCGAAGATAATTTGAACAAAAAAATTGAAGAACAAGTTGCAAGTGTTTTAAAGTAAAGTAGGAATTTTTTTTAAGTATTGTTATAAGTTACTAATTTAATTTATCATTGGTTTGTTTCGCATAATAAAATAAATGGCAAAATCACTAGCAGCCAAATTATCGCCAAGGGTCGGGAGGATATCTTGCCAATCCAACAAAAATATATTAATAATGTTATTTTGTTTATATATACATTTAGTTTTATGTGAATGTATACATGAATGTTTATTCTATTTTACTTAATTACAATTATGTGAATGTATATATGAATGATTAGGTTATTCTACATAATAATTATGTGAATGTATAAATATTTAATTTTATAAGAATTTTTATTCTAAGTGTATAAATTTTGTGATTTTATTTCTGTTATAAATTAAATGAAAATAAATAAATAAAATTGAAAGCATTTAAAAATACAAATTTGTAAACAAAAAAAGAAATTATATATAATTCAAATCTAATTTCAATTTTATCAAAATTTGGTAAATTTATTTTTTAAAAAAATAGACATTTCACTTCGGTTTTTATGCATAAACCGATGTAGAAAGCGTATATTTTCTACTTTGAATTATACATAAAAACCGAAGTGAAAAGTCTATTTTTTACTTTGATTTTTTATTATTTTTTACTTTATCCCGAACTACTTTGGTTGCGAATTTATACGAAATCCAAAGTAGTTTCAACTTAAAAACTTAAGTGGTAGCCTTTTTTTTTTTTTTTTTTTTAGGGAATGTATATAAAATAAGGGTGACATGGAGAGCACTATATAACTAGATGCGATCTGCTAGTGGGGTGGTGCGAGAGGTGAATAGTAGTAAATATAGTTTGAACGTACTTTGTTTAGAAAAGAAAGCCAGAATGATGATTCTGGTCGGTACTTTGGCACTCGAGAAAAAGAGAAGAAAGCTAATAATAAAGCTACAGAAAACCCTTTCTCTTTCAAAATTTGGACCACTTTTGCTATCGCCCAAGTTTCAATGACCTAAGCTAATAAGCCTTGTAATAAGTAAGTCTCTGTAACTACTATTAATTAATTATAATATATATATATATATATATTAGGCTGCATGTATAATTAACTACCACATCAACACTGGGAATCTCTCTCAATTAAATATTATAACATACAATACATTCATTTAGGATAAGGAAACCACGGGCATTTGCCCCTGATTTCTGCCTTCAGATAATAAATTTACTTTGCTAGCTAGACAATTGAAACCATCAGCCAAAACAGGATTTTTCCCACCGTTGCAATTAATATATAAATAGTAGATACAGGACAGGACGGACTGAAATTGTCAATATAGCTATATATATATTTTATATAAAAAGTGTGTAGATAACCAAATTAATTGGTTTTAATGTTTTTTTTTATTTTTTCAGTTAACTTTAATAAATAAAATTAATTAAAATAGGATTTTTTTGAGATATTTTATAATAATAATTATTTAAAAATAACAACACATACATTTTATAACTTAAATAAAATTTAATTAAACTTAATACTATATTAAATATATAATATATAATCTTTTGTTGTCACTACCAAATTCAAAAATTAGAACAAACATATTAATTAATTAAAATATAATAATTTTAAGATATTTTATAATAATTTAAATAATTAAATCATATTTATTTAAAAATAATAAGGCATACATATTATTTTTTTATCTTATAAATTTATGTGATAATTTATTTTTTTTATCAAGTAACTGGAGCTCTTTTTCTTCATCAAATTCACCAAAGGACATTACAATATATATTAGAAATTAAAATAGTTGATACATATAAATTATTGTCTACACTATAATTTTTTCTATTATTATTATTTTTAAAATATTATTGTATCTTATATATATGTCATGTAGTCATGTTGTTGACGCGGTTCTTCGCCAACAGGTAATTAAGAAAATAAGAAAAAGGGATTAGTGCTAAATAATGAACCGAAACAGATGAATGATCTTAAAATGGACTCATGACACGAATACGTTTTTAGGTGGTTCAAAGGTTAAAATCATTCTACTCCACCAACCAATATTATTGCTCTATTTCTGGTATTTCTTACAAGGTATTTCGTTATACAATAGAATCCAACCATTTGCAATTCCCAGGATCTCCATATTTATAGGAGAGGGCACCTGGGAGTTGGTAAGTGGGGTCATCCCGTGACCTTCTTACCCATCATGTCACTTCTGTGACATTCATGATTAATTCCTAAAACCTGACAAATGAAGTGTGTTCTAATCAATAGGTAAGGGGGGTAATGGGCCGCACGGCCCAACCCAGTTGTGGGTGCCTGAACACGCACGTTCATGCCGCGTGTTCGAGAATTCAGGGATATATCAGACACGTGATGTCTGATATATGCACAAACGTTTACATTGCATGGTTGACTTTATAAAGGGTCACAGCTTCCAACTCCAGCTCGTACCTCGAGCTGGATGCCTCCTTGACCTTCGGTCTTCATATTCCTGACCTGGCCCTTAAATAATCTTGGTAAACCTTTGGTTATCTCGAGCTAAAGAGGCAGGACCTGACAACAGCAGCTCTGGCCACGTGGTATCCACGTGGCTGATATTATTATTCCATATCTCAACTCGCTAATAGCCCGTCGAAAATTAGAGCATACATTTGCCCCCCAAGCCTCTACTCGTGGCACACGACGTCATCTGGGGCCACAGTGGGGGCTTTTAGGCTTCTCCATGGACCCTCCATATTCCACCTATTACGCAGGCATCGAATACGTGGAGCATCGTGGTTGGTGACGGTACGTCTTTCGAGAACCGCATTAAATGGCCTAGCCTATACTCAGCCGTCGTTTCGCCTTTCGAGTGGAGAGCCTCGGATCCCACATCAGGGCAATCCAACGGCCCTCCTCACATGGCCTTTCACGTATAAAAAAGAGGTGGCCACCTTATGCATGGGCCACCCGTTTATTTGAAAATTTTCTAAATTTCCCATCTTCTTCTCTCTTCTCATCCTCAAGAAACCCTCTTTTTCTCCCGGTTACCGTTCCCAGCATTCCAGAGTATCAGGCGCAAGGGCTCCCTTGAGGTTTTGGAACCAGTTACTCCGTCAAGGCCCCAAACCAGACGACCCCTTCATCTCCCCCACAACAAAACACTTTGTAAGTTTTCTGACTATGCATGCTTTAAATTTTCTTTTCATTGTAGCATAGGTGAATAATTCTTGTAGCTGCATGCAATATTCTGTTGGTTTTTTGTGGGTATGAAGGGTGTAGGTTTTTATTTTAGGGCATCGATTGTAGAAGAAAACCATTTAGGAGCATGGCTCATAGGGTGCACTTTCTGGGGAAATTTTCTGGGTAGGATTTTTTGGTATGCTTGTTTAAAATATCCAGCATTTTGGGTGCAAAACCGGGTAGCTTAGGGGACACGCCTCACAGGCGGTTTTGCACTTCTTGCCTACTGAAACTTTCCTTCCAAGGCAAACTTTTATCCTGACACACGAATTCCGAGTAATCGGGGATCCGTTGGGAGCACAGGCGTGTGTTCATAGAACCGCGTGTTCTCACTCTCCACGGGCTGAGATTACCTCAGCCCGTGCAAAGGAAACACTTCTCTTCAGATTCTTTCTTATGTTTAGGTCGCCTTTCTAAAATTTCTTCTTTTGTTCGCTAGTCGACCAGATGGGACCCAAGAAGAATGCCCCTAAAAGGACCGCAGGCAGCTCATCCTCCCAACAATCCAAAGGAAAGGAGGTGGTGACAGACTCCCCGATCCCCGCTTTCGGGCCGGATATGGAGCGGGAGATCGAGGTGGCGGCTGATGCCTTCTTCGAGGCTGAGAAAATCGTCTCGAAGATCACTGACCAGGGGAAAGAGAATAAAATATTCATTTCCCACAATATCGAGCTAGGGAGGGCGCCCTGATTGCCCGACCTCCCTTAGAAGGTGAGCGGAGTTGCGCACCGCTTGACGAGGAATACGCGGCTTGGAGTGATGAGCACTTCAAGGCTGGGGCCTTCCTCTCGCTGGACCAATACTTCGACGACTTCCTTAATTACGTGAAGTTGGCTCCTTTCCAGCTCCCCCCCAACTCCTACCGTTTGTTGGCGGGGTTGAGATATCTGTTCCTGAAACAGGAATGGGAGGTCCCCACTCAGGCGGATATCTTATATTTTTTCTGCTTGAAGGCCAGCCTGGAATAGCGAGGGCGAGGCGACGGGTTCTACTACCTGACCCACTTTCCAAACATGGCTGCGGTCATCGAGCTGCCCAGCCACCCCAATGACTTCAAAGACCAGTTCTTTATGTCCAAGGGGTTTTGCAACTGCGAACTTCATTACTTCAACCGTCCTCGTAAGTACCTTTTACCCTTAGCTCGTATGTTAAGTATTGATTAGCTCCCCTTTATCAATTTCTGACTTAGAACAACTCTGCAGCCATTTTCGTGAGGACAGACAAGTTTGTGATCCTCGGGAGTCAGTACAAGACACTGGCGGGTCTGCCCCCCAGTGAAAAGGACTATCGCCAGCTCATGACAGACGAGACGATGTTGGCGTGCAAACTGATCTCTCCAGGCCAGACTTTGGCCCTAAGGAGACCTCAGGGGGTTCCCCCAGCTCGCGAGATGAGCCCCATCCCCGAGGAGGAGGCCGCGGGGGAAAGAGAGGACGAGGACGAGGAGGACGAGGTGCCCCTCGTAAGGACGAAGAGGAAACGGGTGCTGGAGGTCGCCCAAGGAACGGAAAAGGAGAGGATTCGGTCCGGAGCAGCCACAGGTCCCTCTGGGCAAGGTAATCCTTACATGTTCAGGGGCTTAGATAGGGCCACCGCCGATCCTCGGTTAGCTAGGTTTAATCCCAACCATCCCGTCCAACGCCATCGAAATGACCCAGACCTCGACGTAACCCTACTCCAGTGTGTCGACCGGCTCGTGCTGGATTACGAGAGTAGCCGCCCTAGGGGTACTGTAGTCGTAGAAAACACCTTAGCCATTAGGTCGGCCTTCTTTGAGGAGTATGGGACTAATCTCCGGTCGTGCCCCTCTCTTCGGGAGGGTACTGTTGCTCCGGGTCTTAGGTAGTATGTAGAAGAGTCTAGTCCCGAACCAGATTCGGACCCAGAACCTGTTCCAGCTTGCGAAGTCATTGTCTTAGATTCCCCTGCAGAAGCTCCGGGGCCGATGGTCGTGGCCATAGATTCCTCTTCTAGCTCGGGGGGTAGGATCCCTTTCAATATATATACTTGAGTTCTGCTTTTTCCGTCTTATTTTTGTTGTTCTTGTATAAATGCTTACTTGTATGCTAATGTTGTCTTTGCTTTGCCAGAGGAGATGTCTCAGCCCCGGGAACAAAGACCTGCGAGCTATGTTCACTGGAGGGAACTCTTCTGTTGGGGCTTCTGGGCCCAAAATGAAGAAGCTCCGGGTGGCAAAGAAAGCCGCTGGGACACCATCCAAGTCCCCTGCAAAGGGGAAAGACCAGACCCCAGGTAATTAAGAAAGCACCAAATTGTTGACGCGGTTCTTTGCCAACAGGTAATTAATAAAATAAGAGAAAGGGATTAGTGCTAAATAATGAACCGAAACAAATGAATGATCTTAAAAGGGACTGATGACACGAATACATTTTTTAGGTGGTTCAAAGGTTAAAATCCTTCTACTCCACCAACCAATATTATTGCTATATTTCTGGTAATTCTGGTATTTCTTACAAGGTATTTCGTTATACAATAGAATCCAACCCTTTGCAATTCCCAGGATCTCCATATTTATAGGAGAGGGCACCTAGGAGTTGGTAAGGGGGGTCATCCCGTGACCTTCTTACCCATCATGTCACTTCTGTGACATTCATGATTAATTCCTAAAACCTGACAAATGAAGTGTGCTCTAATCAATAGGTAAGGGGATATAATGGGCCACACGGTCCAACCTAGTCGTGGGTGCCTGAACACGCACGTTCATGCTGCGTGTCCGAGAATTCAGGGATATATCAGACACGTGATGTCTAATATATGCACGTTTACATTGCGTGGTTGACTTTATAAAGGGTCACAGCCTCAAACTCCAGCTCGTGCCTTGAGCTGGATGCCTTCTTGACCTTCGGTCTTCATATTCCTGACTCGACCCTTAAATAACCTTGGTAAACCTTTGGTTACCTCGAGCTAAAGAGGTAGGACCTGACAACAGTAGCTCCGGCCACGTGGTATCCACGTGGCTGATATTATTATTCCATATCTCTGCTCACTAATAGCCCGTGGAAAATTAGGGCCTACATTTTCCCCCTAAGCCCCTACTCGTGGCACACGACGTCATCTGGGGCCACAGTGGGGGCTTTTAGGCTTCTCCATGGACCCTCCATGTTCCACCTATGACGCAGGCATCGAATACGTGGAGCATCATGGTTGATGACGGTACGTCTTCTGAGAACCGCATTAAATGGCCTAGCCTATTCTCAGCCGTCGTTTCGCCTTTTGAGTGGAGACCCTCGGATCCCACATCAAGGCAATCCAACGGCCCTCCTCACATGGCCTTTCACGCATATAAAAGGGGTGGCCACCTTACGCATGGGCCACCCGTTTATTTGAAAATTTTCTAAATTTCCCATCTTCTTCTCTCTTCTCACCCTCAAGAAACCCTCTTCTTCTTCCGGTTACCGTTCCCAGCATTCCAAAGGATCAGGTGCAAGGGCTCCCTTGAGGTTTTGGTATCAGTTATTCCGTCGAGGCCCTAACCTAGACAACCCCTTCATCCCCCTCATAGCAAAACACTTTGTAAGTTTTCTGACTGTACATGCTTTAAATTTTCTTTTTACTGTAGCATAGGTGAATAGTTCCTGTAGCTGCATGCAATATTCTGTTGGTTTTTTGTGGGTATGAAGGGTGTAGGTTTTTATTTTAGGGCATCGATTGTAGAAGAGAACCATTTAGGAGCATAGCTCATAGGGTGCGCTTTCCAGGGAAATCTTTTGGGTAGGATTTTTTGGTATGCTTGTTTAAAATATCCAGCATTTTGGGTGCAAAACCGGGTAGCTTAGGGGACACGCCTCACAGGCGGTTTTGCACTTCTTGCCTACTGAAACTTTCCTTCCAAGGCAAACTTTTATCCTGACACAGGAATTCCGAGTAATCGGGGATCCGTTGGGAGCACAGGCGCGTGTTCACAGAACCGCGTGTTCTCACTCTCCACGGGCTGAGATTACCTCAGCCCATGCAAAGGAAACACTTCTCTTCAGATTCTTTCTTATGTTTAGGTCGCCCTTTCTAAAATTTCTTTTTTTCTTCGCTAGTCGACCAAATGGGACCCAAGAAGAATGCCCCTAAAAGGACCGCAGGCAGCTCGTCCTCTCAACAATCCAAAGGAAAGGAGGTGGTGACAAACTCCCCGATTCCCGCTTTCGGGCCGGCCGTGGAGCGGGAGCTCGAGGTGGCGGCCGATGCCTTCTTCGAGGCTGAGAAGATCGTCTCGAAGATCACTGACCAGGGGAAAGAGAATAAAATATTCCTTTCCCACAATATTGAGCTAGGGAGGGGCGCCCTGATCGCCCGACCTCCCCTAGAAGGTGAGCAGAGCTGCGCGCCGCTTGACGAGGAATACGCGGCTTGGAGTGACGAGCACTTCAGGGCTAGGGCCTTCCTCCCGCTGGACCAATACTTCGCCGACTTCCTGAACTATGTGAAGTTGGCTCCTTTCCAGCTCCCCCCCAACTCCTACCGTTTGTTGGCGGGGTTGAGATATCTGTTCCTAAAACAGGAATGGGAGGTCCCCACTCCGGCGGATATCTTATATTTTTTCTGCCTCAAGGCC
The DNA here is from genome assembly GCF_963169125.1 of Humulus lupulus. Classification (NCBI taxonomy): domain Eukaryota; kingdom Viridiplantae; phylum Streptophyta; class Magnoliopsida; order Rosales; family Cannabaceae; genus Humulus; species Humulus lupulus. The sequence continues at coordinate 284,983,364 of NC_084793.1, forward strand.
AGCCCGGAGCAGCGGGGGCGAGGCGACTGGTTCTACTACCTGAGCCGCTTTCCAAACACGGCTGCGGTCATCGAGCTGCCCAGCCACACCAATGACTTCAAAGACCAGTTCTTTATGTCCATGTGGTTTCGCAACAGCGAACTTCATTACTTCAACCGTCCTCGTAAGTACCTTTTACCCTTAGCTCGTATGTTAAGTATTTATTAGCTCCCCTTTATCAGTTTCTGACTTAGAACAATTCTGCAGCCATTTTCGCGAGGACAGACAAGTCTGTGATCCTCGGGAGTCAGTACGAGACACTGGCGGGTCTGCCCCCCAGTGAAAAGGACTATCTCCAGCTCGTGATAGACGAGACGATGTTGGCATGCAAACTAATATCTCCAGTCTAGACTTTGGCCCTGAGGGGACCACGGGGGCTTCCCACAGCTCGCGAGATGAGGCCATCCCCAAGGAGGAGGCCGCGGGGGAAGGAGACGACGAGTTGCCCCTCGTAAGGACGAAGAGGAAGCGGGCGCTGGAGGTCGCCCAAGGAACGGACGAGGAGAGGATCCGGTCCGGAGCAGCCGTAGGTCCCTCTGGGCAAGGTAATCCTTACATGTTCAGGGGCTTAGATAGCACCACTGCCGATCCTCGGTTAGCTAGGTTTAATCCCAACCAGCCCGTCCAACGCCATCAAAACGACCCAGACCTCGACGTAACCCTACTCCAGTGTGTCGACCGGCTCGTGCTGGATTATGAGAGTAGCTGCCCTAGGGGTACTGTAGTCGTAGACAACACCTTAGCTTTTAGGTCGGCCTTCTTTGAGGAGTATGGGACCAATCTCCGGTCGTGCCCCTCTCTTCGGGAGGGTACTGTTGCTCCGGGTCTTAGGCAATATGTAGAAGAGTCTAGTCCCGAACCAGATTCGGACCCAGAACCTGTTCCATCTCCCGAAGTCATTGTCTTAGATTCCCCTGCAGAAGCTCCGGGGCCGATGGTCGTGACCATAGATTCCTCTTCTAGCTCGGGGGTAGGATCCCTTTCAATATATATACTTGAGTTCCGCTTTTTCCCTCTTATTTTTGTTGTTCTTGTATAAATGCTTACTTGTATGCTAATGTTGTCTTTGCTTTGCCAGAGGAGATGTCTCAGCCCGGGAACAAAGACCTGTGAGCTATGTTCACCAGAGGGAACTCTTCTGCTGGGGCCTCTGGGCCCAAAATGAAGAAGCTCCGGGTGGCGAAGAAAGCCGCTGGGACACCATCCAAGTCCCCTGCAAAGGGGAAAGACCAGACCCCAGCTGCCCAGGCCAAGGTACCTCCACCTCCTGCAGTAATGGAGAAGATGCCCCCGTCCCCTCCACGAGCTCCCGCCTTTGTTCGGGATATGGAGGCGGAGCCCGGGATTTTGGCAACCGCAGTCCCCGAGGTGCGCATTCCGGTGGATCCCCAGGCCTTGGAGAAAATTCCTGATGTCTTTCGGGGGCCGGTGTACGAGACGGCGACCTACACCGTCGACCACTATTACACCGCCACCGAAAGAGACCTACGGGAGATAGAAACAAGGAGCCCGGAGAGCGTGATGGAGTCTTCATTGGGAATGGATCTAACAGTAAGCTGGCTTTACATTTTTTACTCTTTGGTTATCATGCATCGCACGTTCTCTCTCTTTTTTTTCTAAGGCAGTTGCCTCTTTGTTTTGTAGGGTGCCTTGGCTCTTCACCGGAGCATATCCAGGTCTAAAGCTCGGCTCGAAGACATGAGGGGCGAGCATCAGGCTGTTTTGGCCGCCCAAAAGATGACCTTGGCCGCCCTGAAGACTGCCCAAAAGCATAAACAGGAGGCCAAGGATGCCTTGGTGGCCACGCGGGCTGAGCTGGACGCGTCCCGCCCCAAGATGGAAGAGGCCGAGGCTAACAAGGCCGCCCTAGCCGCTGTGATGGCCGAACTTGAGGAGGTCAGGGCTGCCCGGGCCGCGCTAGACTCTGCAAAAACCAAGGCCGAGGAGGCAAAGGCCACCTTGGAAAAGGAGAAGGCGGCTTCCAGTTCCGCCATGGAGGACATGCTATACCACTGCTGGGTCTTCAACCTGGACGGCGACTTCTCCTTCCTAGGAGCGGATGTCTGGGAGCCCCTTCGGGAGGGGTTTAAAGCTCGTCTTCAGCAGGAGGCGCCCTCTGAGATCGGGGAGACCTCCACAGCGGCCGAGCAGGAGGGCGAGACGGCGACCTTAACGGAGCAGCCCGGTGGAGCCTAGGGCCTTTCTTCTTCTCTTTCGAACACATGTATATATATTTTTTGTAACTTTTGTATGAGGTTTTTTTTTCACCTCGAGACAATTGGCTTTATCAATCTTTACTTTTAATTGGTTTATATCCTTTTGCCTCTATGCACTTCGGTAATATTCTTAGTTTGTTTTTCTTTTTGTTGGTGCTATGATTGATATTCTTATATTTTTCTAGGAAAAACATATTAACCAATCTCGACCCGACTCCTAAGATAAGTCCTGGTTGCTCCCCGGACATTGTCTTGAAAACTTAGTTCGCGTTAATTCTTGATATAATATCTCGTGCTCTTTAAGAAAAAACAACGATCAATCAACTTGAATTAACTTCTAAGTTTTAGGATCTGGTTATGTCCAGGACATTAGTTTGAAAACTTAGTTCGTTTTAATTCTTGACTAATATCTCGTGCTTTTTAAGAAAAACACCGATTAATCAATTTGAATCAACTTCTAAGTTTTAGGACCTGGTTGTGTCCAGGACGTTAGTTTGAAAACTTAGTTCGTGTTAATTCTTGACTAATATCTTGTGCTTTTTAAGGAAAACACCAATTAATCAATTTGAATCAACTTCTAAGTTTTGAGCCAACCTGGTTACATCCAGGATAGGACTTAGTTCGCGTTAATACTTTATCAATATCTCGTGTTTTTTAAGAAAAACATCGATCAATTGATTTGAATCAACTTCTAAGCCTTTAAGGCGACCTGGTTATATCCAGGATAGGACTTAGTTCGCGTTAATCCTTTATCAATATCTCGTGTTTTTTAAGAAAAACATCGATCAATCTATTTGAATCAACTTCTAAGCCTTTAAGGCGACCTAGTTATATCCAGGCACCATATGCCCCCCAAGTAACTAGGAAAGGGTCTTTCGTGGTTACTTGAGATTACATCCGCAAATATTCACAATAATAACCAAATATTTAATTCTCATTGCTTAACAAAAAAAAGTGGCCTTTAAGCCTTACAAGGGTGCTACTGATAATATTTCTTCAAATGGATGGCGTTCCAAGTTCGTGGGACTGCTTCTCCATTGAACCGAGCTAATTTGTATGTTCCTTCCTTTATGACCTCGGTGATTTGATATGGCCCTTCTCAGTTCGGTCCCAATACTCCATCTTTGGGATCCTTACCGACTAAGAAGACTCTCCTGAGGACCAGGTCGCCAATGCTAAAGGCGCATTTTTTGACCTTTGAGTTGAAATAGCGAGTGATTTTTTGCTGGTAATGCGTGAGCTGAAGCTGCGAATCTTCTCGTCTTTCATCAGTCAGGTCGAGGGACGCGCAAAGTAGTTCTTGGTTGCGGTCCTGCTCATATGCCTGGACTCTATGCGAAGATATCTTAATCTCGACAGGGAGGATTGCCTCACTCCCAAAGTCAGGGAGAAAGGAGTATGACCCGTAGGAGTCCGATGCGAGGTCCGGTATGCCCACAGAACCTGGGGGAGCTGTTCTGGCCAGACCCCCTTGGCTTCGTCTAGTTTCTTCTTAAGGCTCGCCTTTAGCGTCTTATTGACAGCCTCGACCTGGCCATTTTCCTGGGGATAGGCCACGGATGAGAAGCTTTTCACAATTCCGTACCTTTCACAAAATTCGGTGAAGAGGTCGTTGTCAAACTGAGTCCCATTGTCGGATATAATTTTCTTCGGCAGCCTGAACCGGCAGATAATGATCTTGACCACGAAGTCGAGGACTTTCTTGGAAGTGATTGTTGCCAAAGGTTCTGCCTCAGCCCACTTTGTGAAGTAGTCGATAGCCACCATGGCGTAGCGGACCCCGCCCTTTCCAGTAGGGAGGGCGCCAACCAAGTCGATTCCCCAGACCACAAATGGCCATGGGGATGAGATCATCTTCAGGTCGACTGGGGGAGCTCGGGCAACTGTGGCGAATCGCTAGCACTTGTCACATTTCTTGACATACAAGATCGAGTCATTTGATAGAGTGGGCCAATAATACCCTTGCCTTAAGATTTTTAGGGCCAAGTTTTGCCCCCCAGTGTGATCCCCGCAAAAACCCTCGTGCACTTCCTGCAAGATGGCCTTTGCTTCGCCTGGCAGAACACATCGTAAGAGGGGTAGGGAATGCCCACGTCAGTACAACACCCCATCTACCATCGTATACCTTGGAGCCTGGTACAGTACCCATCGCGCGTCATTAAGCCCCTCGGGTAACTTTCCTTCGGTAAGGTACGCGAGGATGGGGGTCATCCAGGTCGGTCTGGTGTCGATCATCTCGACCTCTGCCCCGACCTCTTCTATGCTTGGTTTTTCCAGGAACTCTACCGATACTAACCCCAAAGTCTCCGTCTCCCAGGAGGTAGCGAGCTTGGCGAGGGCGTTTGCGTTAGCGTTCTGCTCTCGAGGTATCTTCTCGATTGAGCCTCGTTCAAATGCGAACAGTTCGACTTTTACCTTGGCCAGGTAAGCAGCCATCTTGGCTCCCTGTGCTTGATATTCACCCAGCACCTGGTTTACCACGAGCTGGGAATTATTGAAGCACTGAACGGAGCTGGCCTTCAGCTCCTGGGCTATCCTTAGCCCGGCCAACAAAGCTTCGTATTCGGCCTCGTTGTTGGAGGCCTTGAATCCGAATATCAGCGCCGAGTGGAATCTATGCCCTTCTGGGGATATCAAAATGATTCCATCCCTGGAGCCGTTCTCATTAGATGAGCCATCCACGAAGATCTTCCATGACGCCTGGGTCGAGGTTACCTGGGGTGACCCTTCCACAGGATCCTCCCTGAATCCTGTGCACTCTGCCACAAAATCTGCCAGGGCCTGACTCTTTATAGCAGTTCGGGGGGTGTACAAAATTTCGAACTGACTGAGTTCGATAGCCCATTTCAACAGGCGTCCCGATGCTTCAGGTTTTTGCAAAACCTGCCTTAAAGGTTGATCGGTCATGACGTGTATTGAATGGGACTGGAAATACGACCTGAGCTTTCGGGAGGCCGTGATAAGGCAGAATGCCAATTTTTCCATCAACAGGTATCGGGATTCGGCCCCGAGAAGTCTCTTGCTGATGTAGTAGACTGGTTTCTGAACCCGGTCTTCTTCGCGGACCAATACGGCACTAGCTGCATCTTCTGTGACAGCTAGGTAAAGGAAAAGAGGCTCTCCTGCCTTTGGTTTGGACAATACGGGCGGCTTGGCCAGATGTGCCTTCAGGTCGAGGAAAGCACTCTCGCACTCCCCTATCCACTCGAACTTCTTATTTCCTCAGAGCAGGTTATAGAATGGCAAGCACTTGTCGGTGGATTTTGAAATAAACTGATTAAGGGCTTGTTATCCAGATTTCCGGATAGCATTTAGATGGATAGCCTCGGGGAAGCAGAATTATCAAAGTCTTTCACGAAAGATGACCAGAGCTCGCGGATGGACAGAAAGGCTTCGCCTCTCCCGTTTAGTGTCAAGCTTACTCTTTCAAGCAACCGCGACACGGAAGCTCGTCAATTCTCCCGGACTCCCGAAGGGATATCCTTCGGGGAAGGTTCTTCCAGGAGAAGCTCTTCAGGTTACCTTCGCGGATACAGTCCCGTGCCTCGCACGAAAGAAGACCAAGCGGCCGAGTCATGGAGGAGGCATAGTTGGAATGATATCCACCTGACATAGGATCCCGCCTGACACGCCTAACAGGTCGAGGCCGCACACATCCCAGCACGCCTAAAAGTACCATTTCGCCTACTGTTCCGCTGACAGCCTGGAAAAGACAGCTGCCTTTGTGCATTCCCCATACTTTCATGTAAATATACCCACATAGAGCCTGGTAGCCAGGCGACTACGGTAATTGTATCCCCTATTTATGGTTGGTGTAATTAAGGCTCAGGGGGGCAGAGTGAAACCCTAATCCAAAAACCTAGCTATAAAGACCTCCTCATTTTACGATAGGAGGGGGTCAAGAAATTAGAGAGCAGGAACTCTGCCAAAAATCTGTCTAGCTTCATCTTCTTCAAGAGAACCCGAGAGAAACATTGTGAGTTTGTGAGGGTCTTATACACCAGCCATTTCACTGTAATTCACTACAAGTATAATAACATCGACTCGTGGACTAAGGCTCGCTAACGCCTGAACCACGTAAAAAACCTGTTTGTTTATTTATATTTCTGCACTTCTACAGTTCTTATCTTTTTATTATTTTGTTTGTATTCGTTTCCGAAAAACTCGGTAAACAGGGCTGCCACCCTTCTTGTCAGTCCTTGAACGTCCTTACGCGACCTGGGTGAGGGAAGCTCAAGCAATGACATGATCTTATCGAGGTTCGCCTCGATTCCTCTAGTGTTGACAATGAAACCCAGGAATTTTCCAGACGCGACCCTGAAAGTGCACTTCTGAGGGTTAAGCCTCATGTCGTATTCTCTTAGTATCTTGAAACATTCTTCCAGGTCAGAAACATGGTTATCGGAAGTCTTTGACTTGACCAGCATGTCATCAACGTACACCTCCATGTTCTTCCCGATCTGGTTGGCAAACATTCTATTCACTAGTCTCTGGTATGTAGCGCCGACGTTAGTTGGGTTCATGAAGCTCGTGTGCTCCTGGTCCGTCGAGTTCATGGTGATCTGATTATAACTTGAGTATGCGTCCATAAAGGACATGAGCTCGTGCCCCGCCGTGGCGTCCACCAATTGGTCGATCCTTGGCAAGGGAAAATAATCTTTGGGGCAGGCTTTATTCAGATCGGAGAAGTCGATGCAGGTTCGCCATTTCCCGTTGGGCTTCGGGACCAGCACAGAATTGGCAACCCAAACCGGAAACTTGGCTTCACGGATAAAGCTGCATTTCTTGAGCCGGGCTACTTCTTTTTCTAAGGCCCCAGCCCGAGTTGTTCCCAGACGCCTCTGTTTCTGGGATTTTGCAGGAACACTCTTATCCAAATGAAGGGTGTGCATGATGACATTTGGACTGATTCCCACCATGTCCTCATGTGACCATGCGAACACATCCAGGTTCTCCTATAGAAATCTAATCAGCTCCGCCTTCCTCTTGCCACAGAGGTTCTTCCCGAGCTTAACCATTCGTGAAGGATTTTGTGGATCGATATTTACTTCCTCAAGCTCTTCAATAGCTTGGAGCTTGGACTTGTCCTCGCCTATTCGGGGGTCAATATACTCACTTAGGATGATACTTTCCCCTTTGGCGCTCTGAGGTTTTTCAATCTCAGGATTAGTCAGAGGTTCCTGAGATTCCTCCTCTCCACCTTGGACGACCATTGTTAGCTGCCCGGGTTTCAATTTTCCCTTCATGGAAATGCTGTAGCATTCCCTGGCAGCAATCTGATCGCCATGGACCGTCCATATCCCTATGGAAGAAGGGAATTTCAGCGCGAGGTGGCGGACGAAGGTGACGGCTTCAAAAGCTATAAGTGTAGGTCGACCCAAAATGGCATTGTATGCGGCGGGATAATTGATGCCCACGAACTCAAGGAGTTTTGAGACTGTCCGAGGTCCCTCTCCTAAGGTGATCACCAGCTCGATCGTCCCTATAGTCGATGATCCTTCTCCCGAGAAACCGTAAAGCATCATGGAGGTCGCCTTCAGCTCGGCGACAGCCAAACCCATCTTTACCAGCGTGGACCGGAATAGAAGGTTTACCGAGCTCCCATTATCAATCAGCACCCTCCTAACCCTTTGATTAGCGAGCTGCACGGCTACGACCAGAGGATCGTTATGAGGGAACTGAACGTGGTTGGCATCTTCTTCAGTAAAAATGATTGGTTGCCTTTCCAATCGCTGCTGCTTTGCCAGGTGTTGCTCGGGGACGAACTCCACTCCATTATGAGCCTTGAGTTCGTTGACGTACCTCTTTTGGGCACCTCTGCTCGTGCCAGCCAAATGAGGACCTCCAGAGATTGTGGATATCTCTCCTCCTATCACTGGAGGAGGGACGTCTTGATCTACCCGAGACTCGGGCTGACTGGCCGGGACTTCCGGAGCAGGTCAACTTGCTGGAACCCTGTTCCGCGCATACTGAGCCAAGGGGCCGGCTCTGATGAGAGTCTCAATCTCATCCTTCAGATGTCTACAATCGTCGGTATTGTGGCCAATGTCGTTGTGGAAACGGCAAAACTTGGAGGGGTCTCGCTTCCCCTTCTGGTGCTTTAACGGCTCCGGCTTCTTCCAAGGGAGGCGAGTAGAGTTTGCTAGGAAGATGTTCTCCCTAGAGTGGGTGAGCTCCGTATAAGTCGCGTAGACCGGCTTGAATTTTTCCACGGACTTATTCTTCTTTGGGCCGTGCTGGTTTCCATCGCCGTTCCCCTTTCTCTTGACTCCACCGAACTGTTTATTCTGTGTAACGTCCTGGGTTGTTGTCACGACCTCCGTTCCCACTCCAGCGGGCTGCTCAGGGACCTGGCTGGTTCCTGCAGCTGAGGCTTGGGCCTCCTTCAAGTTGATCCACCCATGGGCCCTATTTAGGAATTTGTTTACTAAGCTGACTCCCTTCCTTTGTATTTCATTCCAGAGTCCCCCTAAGACGAGGTTTCCAGTCCTCAAAGCCATGAGCTTAGAGCTGTCATCTGCGTCTCTAGCCCGAGCGGCGACGTTCGTGAACCTGCTCAGGTAAGCCTTCAGAGGCTCGTCGGGTTGCTGCCTCATGTTAGCCAGGGAGTCGGCCTTGACGCGAGTAGCCTGGGAGGCTCGGAATTCTCTTTTGAAGTCAGCAGAGAAAGTTTTCTAGGAGCTGATTGACTGCTTCTTGCTTTGTTTGAACCGCTGTCTGGCCAACCCAGTCAGTGTGGAGGGAAATATCAAACACCTCAACTCGGGGCCAATGTTGTGGGCCATCATCAGGGTATTGAACATACCCAGATGATCTGACGAATCTCCATCTCCGTTGAATTTGGACAGGTGCGGCATACAGAAACCAGGCGGGTATGTCGTTGCGGCTATACTAGGGGCGAAGAGCTCAAGCTCGTCCCCCGAATCATATTCGTCTTTTTCTTTCTCCGACAGGAGCTTCCTCATTAACTCCTCCATCTGAGCCAGGCGCTCAAGGGTTTTGTCCTGATCTCCTTGGTTATTCCGGGGCTGTTCAACAACTCCAGATCCATTGTATACGTTTGGTGGGTTATTGCCCCTCCTATCTTGAGATAGGTTATTTGGGACATTCCAGCCGTTATGTACCTCGGATAGGTCTCGCCTTGAGCGAGCATGGCTGCCACTTCCTACCGGGTCCCCCTATGAGAGTTAAGGCGATCTCGTAGGTCGCCCCTCGGGGTGGCTTGAGGGCTTTGCGCCGAGCTTAGGCGTTGGCGCAGGTCTCCACCAGAAAGGTCACTCCGGCGACTTCCGGTCCAGTAGCTCCCGTTAGAGAAGCTCGAAACCCGCCTCTGGGGGTGAGGGTCCGGGACTTCTCTGGGCGCCCTGCTACGATGGGAAGGTCCTGCGGATGGTGGGTTTCTCCTGCTGCTCCCATAAGCTGGAATATCTCGGACAGGCCGAGGAGGAGATGGATATCTTATCGGTGATGGAGGATGCCTGACCAGGGATGCAATCCTGGTTCCATCAGGGCGGATCAGGTTAGGTAGGGGCCTTTCGGCCCTGCCAACTTGCGGGCCTTGCGCCTGGCGATCTGAGTGGGGCGCAGGACGGCTGGCCGGGACGGGATGTCGCTGTGAGTCCTCCCCGGATCTCCTTCTAGAATTCCCTCGAGCCCTCCTGGCCGAGCTCGAGGCTGGCTGTGAGCTGGGAGTTGAAGTTCAGACCGAGCGGCTATACTCTTGGTCGGCCCTGGGTAGTTCTTCGAAGATTGCCTCTCGACGGTGCGATGAGGGAGTAGAGTGGGATGTCGGAGGTCTGGCCGAGCGGCTAGGCCTGGACCGATTACCCTGGCGGGACTAATGAGTCTCACCTTGCCTCTTTCCGACCTTAGCGTCGGTTGTAAGAGGGGGTAGTCGGGCCAACACCTCCTTAATCTGCTAACTAGCTTTCGCCAGCTGACTCCTCAGCTGAGCATTCTCCATCTCTACTGCCGTGTAAAAATCCGGGTTCGGATTAGGTGGCCGAGGTGCCGAACTTCCAGTGTCATCCTGGCCTATTGGCTGCTTGCCCGGTCGCTGCTGAACTTCAAGGTTTTGTTCACCGGAGATGGCAGCATGATGGGCCTCATGCCCATCATGTTGTTCCGCCTCGTTACCGTGCCTTGACCGAGTGGTCACCATAGTTGAATATTTGCGATAGCACCAATCTAACAAGCTCTCAATGAAAGCACCAAACTATTGACGCGGTTCTTCGCCAACAGGTAATTAAGAAAATAAGATAAAGGGATTAGTGCTGAATAATGAACTGAAATAGATGAATGATCTTAAAATGGACTCATGACACGAATACGTTTTTAGGTGGTTCAAAGGTTAAAATCCTTCTACTCCACCAGCCAATATTATTGCTATATTTCTAGTATTTCTTACAAGGTATTTCATTATACAATAGAATCCAACCCTTTGCAATTCCCAGGATCTCCATATTTATAGGAGAGGGCACTTGGGAGTTGGTAAGGGGGGTCATCCTGTGACCTTCTTACCCATCATGTCACTTCTGTGACATTCATGATCAATTCCTAAAACCTGACAAATGAAGTGTGGTCTAATCAATAGGTAAGGGGGTAATGGGCCGCACGACCCAACCTAGTCGTGGGTGCCTGAACACGCACGTTCATGCTGCGTGTCCAAAAATTCAGGGATATATCTGACACATGATGTCTGATATATGCACATTTACATTGCGTGGTTGACTTTATAAAGGGTCACAGCTTCCAACTCCAGCTCGTAACTCGAGCTGGATGCCTCCTTGACCTTCGGTCTTCATATTCCTGACCCGACCCTTAAATAATCTTGGTAAACCTTTGGTTACCTCGAGCTAAAGAGGTAGGATCTGACAACAGCAGCTCCGGCCACGTGGTATCCACGTGGTTGATATTATTATTTCATATCTCAGCTCGCTAATAGCCCGTCGAAAATTAGGGCGTACACATGTAAATATATATTTATGTCAACGTTGTGTTTAGATGTCATATATTTAGAGATTATTGATAAATATATTTATATATACTATAAAACTATAATTCATTTTATTATATATATTTAAAAAAATAGTGAACAGTTTTTATTAAAATTATAGACAATATTTAAAATTTTAAAACTAAACAAACATACATTGCACGCGTTGCTGTTACCTAGCATATATATATATGATGAATTTAATTTACTTCATATTATACTTCTAATCTAATCCTTTAACATATTGCTTTAGACAAATAGACAGCCAATAATATACTTAATGTAATATTGTTTAGTACGATGGTAATTAATTATATATAATTAAAGATGTGATACTAGCGGTGAAATCATTTTAAAAGTTTAAGATTCTCTTGTTTTTGTTTTATGATACAGATATTGTAAGTTACGATCAATTCAAGTGCATTTGTTTATCAACTTTTAAAATGTGTCCAACGTGTCATGTTATATCATTTTTATATTTTTTTTAATAAACATAATAGATAATTCATAGGTTCAATTCAATAACATATATTATAGGTTGAATTGCGAGGTCATTAGTATAGGGGAGATGTTGCCCAATTTTTTTTGTAGATTTATAGGCCCAGGATAGTGTCAAGGGTCGTAATAGAGTCTTTATAGGGTCGGGGGTCGGGATATGGTCTTTACATGGTCGGGATAGGGTTCATAGGGTTGAGATAGGGTCGGGGGTCGGGATAGGGTCCTTATAGGGTCGGGGGATGATTATGGTATTCATAGGGTCAGGGGTTGGGATAGGGTCTTTATATGGTCAAGATAGGGCTCATAGGGTCAAGAAAGGGTTCATAAGATCGGGATAGGGTCGGGGGTCGGGATAGGGTCGGGGATCGGAATATGGTCTTAATAGGGTCAGGATAGAGTTCATAGGGTCGAGGGCCGAGATAGGGTCTTTAGAGGGTTGGGATAGAGTTCATAGGGTCAGGATAGTGTTCATAAGGTCAGGATAGGATCGGGGTCGGGATAGGGTTGGGGGTCGGGATATGGCCTTTATAGGATCAGGATAGGGTTCATAGGGTGGGGATAGGGTTCATAAGGTCGAGATAAGGTCGGGGTTCGGGATAGGGTCCTTTTATGGTCTAGGGTCGAGATATGGTCTTAATAGGATCGGGCTAGGGTTCATAGGGTCAGGGGTCGGAATAGGGTCTTTATATGGTCAGGATAGGGTTCATAGGGTTGGGGGTCGAGATAGGGTCTTTATAGTGTCGGGGGTCGGGATAAGGTCGGGGGTCAGGATATGGTCCTTATAGGGTCGAGGGTCGGACATCGGTCTTTATAGGGTCGAGATAGGATATAATGGTTCTTATCACATAGTGATAATTGTTATTATTTCTAAAATAAAAAAATTGTTATTATTTCTTATAACAAAAAAATTGTTATTATTTCTAATAACAAAAACTTCAGATGGTACATGTAATTGCAAATAACCTTTTTCTTTTCTACTATAAAAAATGGTAGAGTAACAGAGGGTTCGAGTTGGTGTATGCTCATGGAAAAGCCTTTAAAGTACCAACAAAATCATAATGATGTGTTTGTTACATCATTTTAATTTTTTTATAAAAGAAAATAAAATTGGCAAATATGCTCACCGACCAAGTCAACCAATTGACATAATTAATATTTTAAAAGTGTTTCTTTATTTGTTTCTAATTAGACCTTATTATACAACATACTAAATTTATGATTCACTAATTTAAAACAATACAGTAGCTCCACCAAAGAGAAAAGGTCATAGGTCTGCTGCTGGAAAAAATTTAGACAGCAGAAGGCGAGAAGTTGGACATCCACTCCCCATAGTGGTTGACCCTATCACGTACAAGGTGGTGGGAACGGAACATGCTGCTTTTGTCCGCTTTTTGGGCACCCAAGACACATCAGCGGTTCCAGGATAATACAAGGATTGGACAAGTGTCCAAAAACGGTATAAGGAAAATATCATTAGTAAAGTGAGGGTAAAATTTTTAGAATTTACTTTAATAATAATTGTATTATAATTTCAGTACGATTAACATTGTATGTCCTGATATTTCAGCCCGGGTCTTTTAGGCAGCTCGAGTACAGCTGGCTAGCCAAGAACAATACTAGATGATCCACGAGTTCATATTTCCTCTGCGAAGGCAGTGCGTCTACCCAGGTAAATAACACGAGCTGATGAATACGAAGCAATAAGACACGAGCTGGAGACGCATATGAAGTAGAGCGTCCGAGATGCGAACTGGCGTTATGTTCAAGTCGGGGTACGCTAAAGATCTGCCATTTCTAGGGACCTTTATAACCTTGGATACATTATATATAAATGTGCGTGATCAGACATCACATGTCTGTTTATCCTTGAATTCTCGAACATGTAACATAAATGTGCATGATCAGACATCACATGTCCGATTATGCCAGACGACCCATGATCAGTTTTACCTAATGATTAGACCATACCTTATTGTAAATTGTAATATTCATCATTTGTACAAGACAGGTCATAAGAAGGATTTGTATTCACGTGATGACCCCAACACCAATCCTAGGATGGTTCTTCTATAAATACCAAGATCTTGGTTAGGGAAAGGGGTTGGATCTTTTCTCTGTAATGTAAATACTCTGTCAAAATATAGAGAGATATACAGTAATAATACAGACTCGTGGATTAGGGGGATTTTAGCCTCCGAACCACGCAAAAAAGGAACGAGTATTCTTGATATTTCGTTTATAGCATTTCTAAGTGTCATTTTCCTTATTACGGTTTATCATTAAGCACTAATCTATTATAGCTAATCGCGTAATACACTGTTGACGAAAAATCACGTCAACAGTTTGGTGCTTTCATTGAGAGCTGTAAATTAGCTGTCGTGAAAGATTCAGATAAAAGTTCATCATGGTGGTCACTCATTCAAGGCACAGTAACGAAACGGATCAGCATGGTGGACAGGAGGCTCGCCATACCGTTGTTTCTACCGCCGAACCCGAACCCGGACTACTTGACTGCGGTGGAGTTGGAGAACATGCAGTTGAGGAGCCATCTAGCCAAATCAAACAAGCAAATCGAGGAGGTCTTAGCTTGGCTACCCTCTCTTGCAACCGACGTTAACTTCGGAAAGAGGAAAGGCAGGACTCATAAGTCCTGCCGGGATAGTCGACCAAGGCCAAGTCAATCGGTTAGAACCTCAACCCCGAGTTCTACGCCCATGTCACAAGATCACCAGGAAACCTTGTTTGGTGGCTTTCCCAGGGATCATCAACGAATCAGCCGGTCGGTCAGAACCTCGACTCTGAGTTCAGCACCACCGTCAAATGCACCCAGGAGCGCCCATGGCAACCCACGTAGAGGGTCAAGGGAAAACTCGCAGAGACAGCATGTCCCAACCGACCTCCCTGTGCCGCGATCAAATCGCCAGACACAGGGAATCAGAAATGGTGAAGCAGAGCGATCGCAGGCTAATTTGGTCTGACTTGATGGGACGAGAATCGCCTCGTCGATTAGACATCCTCTGTCACCGATAAGGCATCCATCTCCACCTCGTTCTATTCGAAACGTCCCCACCTATGGAAAATTATGAGGAATCCTCCTCTCGCTACCCCTACTTATGCTCCGCGAGCACGCGGGAGTATCCCAGATCCTCAACCTCAAACGCAAGCTCTAAGTTTCTCTAATGGAAGTTATTGGACCGAGGACTTCCAAAGCAGTAGAACCGGTGCGGATTTGAGAAATCAGCTGAGCTCGGCTCAGAGCCCTAAAGTTGATCCACCGACCGATCTATGAGATCGTCTAAATTCATAAAGAAGAAATCCAGCTCGCGAAGGAGTCAGTGGCACTCACCACGAGAGGAGTCCTTCTGAAGTACATGATAACGGGAATGTCCCACCAAACCAAGCTCGATTTTGGAGGGACAATAACCCGCCAAATGTGTACAATCGAATAGGAGCTGTTGAACAGCCCCAAGGAACCAAGGACCAAACCCTCATGAGGTTAGCCCAGATGGAGGAGCTGATGAAAAGACTCCTATCAGAGAAGGAAAAAGACGAATATGACTCAGGGGATGAGCTTGAGCTCTTCGCCCCCAACATCGCAGCAACGACATACCCACCGGGTTTCAGGATGCCCCATTTATCAAAATTCGATGAAGATGGGGATCCGTCCGACCACTTGGGAATGTTCAATACTCTAATGATGGCCCATAATATTGGACCTGAGTTGAGATGCCTGGTATTCCCTTCGACTCTAGTCGGGCCGACTAGGTAGTGATTCAAGCAATACAAAAAGCATTCTATCAGCTCGTGGAAGAGTTTCTCCGCTGACTTCAAGAGGGCATTCCGGGCCTCTCAAACGGCTCACATCAAGGCTGACTCCCTTGCAAATGTAAAGCAGCAGCCCGAAGAGCCTCTGAAAGCTTATTTGAGTAGGTTCACCAATATTGTTGCGCGAGCTAGAGACACGGATGAAAGTTCTAGGCTTACAGCGATGAGAACTGGAATCCTTGTTGGGGGCGACCTATGCAAAGAAATACAAAGAAAGGGCGTCAACATTGAGGATGAGTTCCTGAATAGGGCTCAAAGGTGGATCAAATTGGAAGAGGCACGATCTTCGGTCGTAGGAACCAGCCAAGTCCCTGCCCAGCCCGTTGGAGCGGTAGCAGACGTTGCAGCTACGGCTCAAACCGTTACCCAGAATAACCAAGGGGGAGCTAGAAAGAGGAAGGGAAGTGGTGAGGGCGACCAGAATGGTTCAAAGAAAAACAAGCCTGTGGAGAAGTTCAAACCGATCTATGCGACTTATGTTGACCTCACGGATACCAGAGAGCGCATTTTCTTGGCAAATTATGCCCGCCTTCCGTGGAAAAAGCCGGAGTCTCTAAAATTTTGTCGATTCCACAATGACATTGGTCACAACACCGATGATATCAAGCACTTGGAGGATGAGATCGAGACACTCATCAGGGCCGGACCTTTGGCTTAGTATGCCTGGAATCGAATCACTCCTAATTCGCTCGCTGGGCAAAACACTCAATCAGCTCCGGAAGCCCCCGCAAATCAGACCAGAGCTCAGGTCAATCAGGATACCCCTCCTCCGATAACATAGGGAGAGATAACAACCATCTCCGGTGGCCCTCATCTGGCATGCATGAGCAAAGGTGCCCAGAAGAGATATATCAATGAGCTAAGGTCTCACAATGGAGTTGAGTTCATCCAAGCAACAACGATTGGAGAAACAACCAATCAGTTTTACTGAAGGAGATGCTAGTCATGTCCAGTTCCCGCACAAAGATCCTCTAGTCATAACCATCCAGCTCGCCAATCGAAGATTTAAGAGGACACTAATGGATAACGGGAGTTCTATGAACCTGCTATTCAGATCCACACTGGAGAAAATGGGATTGTCTATGACCGAGCTGAAGACAACGTCCATGATGCTGTATGGGTTTTTCGGCGAGGGATCAGCAACTATCAGAACGATCGAGTTAGTGATAACCTTAGGTGAGGGACCAAAAACTATTTCCAAGCTTCTCGAGTTTGTGGTCATCGATTGTCCGACCGCGTACAATGCAATCTTGGGTCGACCCACACTGATGGCATTTGAAGCCATAACATCTGTCTGCCACCTTGTGATCAAATTCCCCTCATCTACGAGAATATTTACTGTCCGAGGTGATTAGCTTGCTGCCATGGAATGCTATAGCATTTCCATGAAGGGAAAATCACAACCCGGGCAGAAGACGATGGCCATAAAGGATGGAGGCAAGGAATCTCAGGAATTAAGAATTGATTCTGGGATGGAAGAACCTCAGCAAGCCAGTGGCAGGGGTACTACCTCGAATGATGATATTGATCCAAGAATAGGCGAAGATAGATCCGAGCTCCAGGCTATTGAAGAACTCGAAGAAGTAAACATCGATCCCAAAGATGCTTTGAGAATGGTTAAGCTCGGGAAAAATCTTGACATTGAGAGAAAGGCGGAGCTAGTAAAATTTTTACAAGAAAATCTAGATGTTTTTGCCTGGTCTCATGAAGACATAGGGATCGGCCCGAGTGTCATCATGCATACCCTTAACTTGGACAAAAGCATCCTTCGAAATCCCAGAAACAGAGGCGTCTGGGTACAACCCGAGCTGAGGCCATGGAAGAAGAAGTAGCTCGACTATTAAAATGCGATTTTATTCGCGAAGTTAAATACCCGATTTGGGTTGCCAATCCTGTCCTAGTCCCAAAGCCAAATGGAAAATAGCGGACCTGCATCGATTTCTCTGATTTAAACAAAGCCTGTCCCAAGGATTGCTTCCCATTGCCAAGGATTGACCAATTGGTGGATGCCACCGCGGGACACGAGCTCATGTCCTTCATGGATGTGTACTCTGGATAT
Organism: Humulus lupulus; assembly: GCF_963169125.1. NCBI lineage: Eukaryota > Viridiplantae > Streptophyta > Magnoliopsida > Rosales > Cannabaceae > Humulus > Humulus lupulus. The sequence goes on from NC_084793.1 coordinate 285,000,996, forward strand.
AACCAGATCGCTATGAACCCCGCGGACCAGGATAATACTAGCTTTATGACCCCAACCAACATTTACTATTATAATTTCATGCCCTTCGGACTGAAGAATGTTGGGGCTACCTACCAGAGACTGGTCAACAGAATGTTCGCTGATAAGATCGGGAAAAACATGGAAGTGTACGTTGATGATATGCTGGTCAAGTCAAAAACTGTCGATAACCATGTTCCCGGTTTGAAGGAATCTTTTGAGATCCTAATGAGGTATAGTATGAGGTTAAACACCCAAAAGTGTACTTTCGGAGTGGCATCTAGAAAATTTATGGGGTTCATAGTCAATACCAAAGGGATAGAGGCGAACCCTGACAAAATCAGATCGCTACTAGAAATGCCTTCGCCCAGGTCACATAAAGATGTCCAGAGTCTGACAGGAAGAGTGGTAGCCCTTAATCGGTTTATTTCTAAGTCCACTGACAAGTGTTTGCCATTCTATAACTTGCTCCGGGGAAATAAAAAGTTTGAATGGACTGAGGAGTGCGAGTAAACATTTCGCGATCTAAAAACACATTTGGATGAACCACCAGTATTTTCTAAACCAACGGTGAGAGAGCCCTTTTTTCTTTATTTAGCTGTTATGGAAAATGCAACCAGTGCCGTGCTGGTCCAGGAAGAGGATCGAGTTCAAAAGCCAGTATATTATATAAGAAAAAGACTTCTTAGAGCTGAATCACGGTATCCCTTAATGGAAAAGATGGCGTTCTGCCTTATTACGGCCTCCAGGAAGCTTAGGTCGTATTTCTAGTCCCATTCAATCCACCTCATGACCGATCAACCTTTAAGGCAGATACTGCAAAACCCTAAGGCATCGAGACGTCTTTTGAAATGAGCAATCGAGTTCAGCCACTTCAAAATACTGTACATACCACGGACTACGATCAAAAGCCAAGCTCTGGCTGAATGCACTGGATTCCAGGAGGAGCTTTTGAGTGAGTCGATACAGGCATTGTGGAGAATCTTTGTGGACGGTTCATCTAACCAGAACGGGTCCGGAGCTGGGATCATTTTGATATCTCCAGAAGGGCATCATTTCCACTCTGCACTGCAGTTCGGGTTCGAGGCGTCCAAAAACGAAGCCGAATACGAAGCTTTATTGGTCGGGCTTAGAGTGGCGAAGGAGTTGACGGCCAAGGTCATCCAATGCTACAAAGATTCCCAGTTCGTGGTAAACCAAGTGTCAGGAGAATACCAAGCGCAGGGAACCAAGATGGCGGCTTACCTAGCCAAAGTGAGGAAGGATCTGTCCGAGTTTGAATATGGCCTAGTCGAGCAGATCCCTCGTGAGCAGAACGCCAACGCTGATGCTCTGGAGAGACTCCCTACCTCCAAGGAAGTCGAGACCTTCAGCATAGTACCGGTGGAATTCTTGGAAAGTCCAAGCGTGGCAAAAAGTACGATGGAGGTCGAGATGATCGACACCAGACCGACCTGGATGACTCCCATAATTGAGTATCTTACAACAAGGAAGTTGCCTGATGAGCGAAAAGACACAAGGAAGATACTCTATCAAGCTCCGAGGTATGCAATCGTGGATGGATGTTGTACTGACGTGGCCATTCCTTGCCTCTTTTGCGATGTGTTCTGCCAGAGGAAGCCCAAACTATTTTGCAGGAGGTGCATGAAGGCTTCTGTGGGGATCACGCTGGGGGGAAAACCTGGACTTCAAAATATTAAGGCAAGGATATTATTGGCCCACTTTATCAAAGGATTCCATCGCCTATGTCCAAAAGTGTGACAAGTGCCAGCGGTTTGCCACAATCGCCCAAGCTCCACCAGTCGATCTAAAAATGATCTCATCCCCATGGCCATTCGCGGCCTGGGGAATTGATTTAATTGGAGCCCTGCCCACAAGAAAAGGAGGAGTTCGCTATGTGGTGGTGGCCATTGACTATTTCACGAAGTGGGCAGAAGCGGAGCCCCTGGCAACAATCATCTCAAAAAGAGTCCTCGACTTTGTAGTCAAGAGTATTGTTTGCCGATTCGGACTGCCAAGAAAGATTGTATCAGACAATGGAACTTAGTTCAATAGTGATCTCTTCACCGAATTTTGTGAGAGGCATGGCACAATTAAGAGTTTCTCTTTTGTGGCCTACCCACAGGCCAACGAGCAGGTCGAGGCCGTGAATAAGACACTAAAAACGAGCCTTAAGAAAAGGTTGGACGAGGCCAAGGGAGTCTGGCCCAAGCAGCTCCCGCAGGTACTGTGGGCGTACCAGACCTCCCATCGAACTTCTACAGGGCACACCCCTTTCTCCCTGACTTTCGAAAGTGAGGCCGTCCTTCCCGTCAAAACAAAGATAGCCATGCACAGACTCCAGACCTTCAGCCAGGAGCAGAATGATAAATTGCTCAGCGCGTCCCTCGACCTAATTGATGAAAAACGAGAAGATTCGCAGCTATATCTCACTCATTACCAGCAAAAAATCACTCGTTATTTTAATTCAAAGGTCAGGAGGCGTATCTTTGGTTTAGGCGACCTGGTACTTCGAAGGGTCTTTTTGGCCAGCAAAGACCCCAAAGACAGTGCTTTGGGTCCGAGCTGGGAAGGACCCTATCAAATAGTGGAGGCCGTGCATGAGGGAACCTTCAAATTGGCTCGGCCTAATGGAGAAACAGTCCCACAGACCTGGAATGCTATGCTCCTAAAAAAGTATTATCAATGATCATACCACCCATCTATGTAAGGCTTAGTTATAAAAGTCATTTAATTTAAGAAATAAAAGAGTCATTGTCTATTTCTTGTATCTTCATATGGTTTCATCTACGTGTTAGTTCAGATGATAGCGTTTGTCCAAAGCAACCAAGAAAGTTCACTTTCTGATTACTTGGGGGGCATATAACCCGAGAAGGGGATTAAAACTTGGAAGTTAGTAAAATTGATTAACCAGTTTTTTTCTAAAAAACACGAGGTGTCAATAAAACTAACACGAGTTAAGTCTTAATTAAAAATCTTGGATACAACCAGGTCCAAAACTTGGAAGTTAGTAAAATTGATTAACCAGTATTTTTTCTAAAAAACACGAGGTGTCAATAAAACTAACACGAACTAAGTTTTAATTAAAAATAATGGATACAACCAGGTCCAAAACTTGAAAGTTAGTAAAATTGATTAACCCGTGTTTTTTCTAAAAAAACACGAGGTGTCAATAAAACTAACACGAACTAAGTTTTAATTAAAAATCATGGATACAACCAGGTCCGAAACTTGAAAGTTAGAAAAATTTAAGATTAGGTGGCTTCCTCAGAAGCTCGGGATAACGATAAAACCTGATGAAAACTAAGTTTGGAACATTCAAAATCCCGGATACAACCGGGTTCAAGGCCTGATACTTAACAGGTAGGATATAAATCAAAATCAATTTTGGTCACAACCAAAATTAAAGTATCTATCTCAACCTAAGAGTCATTCCTAAGATTTTGAATGTACAATTCAAGAACATAAGGAAAAATCAAGGAATAGATAAAAAAAAGTAGATACTGGAATTATAAATAAATTGTCTTGAGGAAAATAACCTCGTACCAAGCCAAAAACGGCAAATGTTTACAAAAACAGAAAATATGTAAGATAACAAAGACAAAAGAAAACTAGGACCCTCCAGGGCACTCTGAGGACGTCACCTCCTCGATCTCTTGCTCGCTAGTAGTAGAGGCCTCCCTGGTCTCGAACAGCAGCTCTTGTTGAAGCCGAGCCTTGAACTTCTCGAGGTAACGCTCTCACACTTCGGAGGTCAGGAAGGAGAAGTTGTCGTCCTGGTTGAAGGCTCAGCAATGATACAACATGCTCTCCATGGAAGATATCGAGGCCGCCCTTTCCTCCTTAGTAACAGAGTTGGCCTCCAGCTGTTTGGCCTTGGCCTCCGCGAGATCGGCTTGAAGAGCAGTCAAGGAAGCCTTTGTAGCCTGCTCGCCCTCTTGAGTCACTGTTAAAGCAGCCTTTGTAGCCTGCCCGCCTTCTTGGGTTGCCGTCAGGGCAACTTTTGCGCCTAGTTCGCCTTGTTGAGCAGCTGCGAGGGAAGCTTGGGCAGCAGCCAGGGCGGCTTGAGAAGTCTGGAGCTCGGCCTTGAGCTCTTAGTTCCTGGCCCTGGCCCGAGCTATACTACAGTGCTGAGCAAGGACCTCCTGCAAAAAGTAAGAGAGCGAGTTAGGCACATACCAAGATAAAGTCAAAAGAGTGTTAGATTAAGGAAAGAGGTCTTACTGTAAGGTTCATCCCTAGCGTGGATTCCATGACGTTCTCCAGGCTCCTCTCCTCGATCACCCTCAGTCATTCGGGTTGCCCTTGTAGAAATGCTCAACCGTATGGTTCGCGGTCTTGTAGATAGTCCCCCGAAAGGTGTCTGGAATCTTCTCCAGTTCCTAGGCATTAACAGGGATGCGTACGGTGGTGGCGGGGACCATAAAAGCTGGAGGACCCACTGATGTTGCCTAGTCCCAAGCAAGGGCCGAAGGAAATTGGAGAGGGGGTGCAAGCGGACCCCTCTTCTCCTGAGCTGCAACAGCCGGAGCTGCCGAACTCTGGCCTTTCCCCTTGGCCGGGGATTTGGAGGTCTTCCCGGCAGCAAGAGGCATCTTCTTTGGTGTAGGCCAGGGTTTCTTTACGAGAGGCCCAGAGGTGGATTTTCCCTCCTGGAAAATTGCGCAGATGTCAGGGGCCCCAAATTGTGCCATCTCCTCACCTGAAAAAGAGTGGAAAAGACGTTAATGTACATACATAATCATTAGCCTACATAAAATATGTACACATGCTTAGGTCATAACAAGAAGTCCTACCCTTCGAGCTAGAGGATGAGTCTATTGCCACGACCTCCGATCTTGGAACCGCTATAGGAGAAGGGGAGCCTAAGTCTATAACTTCTTGGATTAGGGAAGGTTCAGGCTCAGGTTCTACCTCTGGGCTGGATTCCTCCACATATTTCCTAAGTCTAGGGGCAAAGACACCCTGGAGATGGGAGGGCCACGACCTAAGGTTGGTCTCGTACTCTTCGAAAAGGGCTGACCTAAAGGATAGGGTGTTATCTACGACTATAGTTCCCTTAGGATAGCTCATGTCATGGCGAACCACTAAATTATCCACACACTGAAGCAAGGTTATGTTATGGTCGGGGTCATTGGGGTGGCGATGAATGAACTGGTTCGGGTTAAACCTAATTAGCCTAAGGTCAGCGGCAGCCTTGTCTAAATCCCTAAAAGGATATGGGTTACCTTGGCCGGAGGGACCGACTACTGCCCCCAATAAAGCTCGCTCCACGTCAGGGTCTCGAGCGGCCTCAGGTGTTCGCCTCTTTCGCATGAGTGACACCTCGGCTTCTTCTTGCTCTTCGCCTTCGTTGGCCTCAGTGCCTCCCTCGGAGATAGGCGCTAGCTCGCGGGCTATCAGGAAGTTAGCCTGAGTCCTTCTCAAGGCCAGAGTCTGGCCTTCGGTAATTAGCTTACACGCCAACATCGTGTCATCAGACACGAGCTGGCAGTAGTCCTTCTCGCTGGGCGGAAGCCCCACCAAAGTATCGTATTGACCCCCAAGGGTCACTGATTTGGCCGTCCTTGCAAAAATGGCTGCACGAAGATACTCCAGTCAGTATACACGCGAGAAGACTAAGTACGCAAAGAATAATTTCATGAACTAAGAAAGGAAAGGAGACTTACGAGGACGATTGAAATAAAGGTGTTCGTAATTGTGAAACCCATTCGACATAAAGAACTGATCTTTAAAGTCGTTGGGATGGCTGGGCAGCTGTAACGCCCTGGTTACCCCAGAACAGTTATGGTGAACGGTGAACCGGAAATTTGACCCGCTACCCGAGTCCTTTGGTTAAAAACGTGATCTAAGTGTTAATATCAGGTTAAGGTGAAAAACCATCAAAAAGGAAAGGGTACTTTTCGTTAAGTAAATAAACTGCTCATGAGCTTTTCAAAATATTTACAAGTAGTTTATAATACAAAAGAGTCACTACAGTTCCAAATTTACAATCCCCGCCGGCCTAAGCGGCAAAAATAGGGTAAACCCCTAGTCCCTCCGAGAACTCCTTGACCGTGGCGGTCAAGCGGCCCTGTATGTACATCACATCGGCCCAAGCTCTCCACTCAAGGCTGGCCAAGCTTTTCCTTTCCTTTACCTGCACCACATAGCACCCATGAGCCAAGGCCCAGCAAGAAAACATAATAAAACATGATGTAATATCAACAACGACCATATTAACCATTCAGGACTATCAGTCCAACAAATAGGTGCCAATAGCCAAAAGTCACAGTAATGAGCATCGCTCCCTCCTTCCCATGTGACGATAGGGTCACCAGGGCTTAACTGATAAGTGATTTCTTTCATAAGCATGTTCAGAACAGGTGCATGGTGATTGGTCACCAACATAACCTTCCTCACGACTCTAGGGTCGAAACTATGGACAACGTCCCTTAGCCACGTGACAAACGGTCACCGGGGTCATATACCTTGGCTATAGTCTTCTGGTCGTAGACCAGGCAAGCGCTTATAAGTTCATCGACCTTAGGGCCGGTCTCGCATTAATGCCATAGAGCCATTCAATGCGTGATCATCGACTTTAGAGTCGGTCCCTAACTAGTCAGTGTCTCAGACAGGTAATCAGCATTCATTAGCATTTAATATGCAATCCACATTCACATATATCAACCAACATGCCCCAATATCAAACCATGCATGTCATATACCTATACAGGGTGCAACTGTATCCATACACTGTTTTCTTACCTCAAGTTCGAGCGAGAAATATGATAAAGACGACCCCTGAGAACGATCGATCTTTTAGTTCCTTAGCGGTTACCTAATCACAACCAATTATAACCTACATTAATGAGAATCCACAATAATAGGGTCTTAACCTAAGCACCACCCTCGGGACCTCGAAACATGCCCACACGGTGAGTAGATTCGATCCCGGGCCTTAAGGATTGAAACCCCAAGTCAAAAACCCTTAAAAACACTCAAAACGGGGTTTGGAAGGAACAGGGTAGCGCTACAGCGCTCAACCCCTAGCGCCACAGCGCTCTACTCAGAACCTCCCAAAGGCCAAAAACCCTCCTGAGGAGCGCTATAGCGCCCTAGGGTGGGCGCTGTAGCGCTACCTCCAGCCCAAAACATCCCTGAACCGACCTTCTTCATCTCCTTCGTTTCTAACTCGATCTCCAAGCTTCCAAAGCCTATTCTTGATGCCAAATGAACCCAAAAACCATTCCAACACACCCCAAACATCACAAGCATGGGAACCCTAGCCAAAACTCCCAAGAAAACCCATGAATTCACCCTAAACATTTCAGCTGCAAAACAAAACCAAAACAGAGCAAACCAGAGAAACTATGGTTAGAAACTTACCCAAAGCTTGGCTTATGAAGCTCTTCAATAGTGGAACACACTCCCAAACTCCCAAGGCTTGCTTCCCAAGCTAGAATCCTCAAAGTTGGCTCAAAAAACACAAAGAAAAATGAAGAAAAGAAGGTACGGGAGAACTCCTTTTTGCATACTCTGTTTTCATTATTTTCTTCAGCCAACAAGTGTTATATCTATCCTAGGGGTGAAATGTCCATTTTACCCCTAGGTCAATTAATACTTTCTAAAGGCTCCTAAGGGCATTTTTGGTACTTTCCTCCTAACTCGTTAATCATAATTAACGCTCTCCAATACCCGTTATTCTCGAAAATCATAAACACCAATAATTCACATCCCGTTACCCTTTATCTCCCGGTAACGCTCTAATCATAAAAATCACCCCGAGACTCAACCCAAGTCCCAACACTTAAACCTATTGTGACTAAACCGCTAATCAATAATCTACGATCGTCTCATGTCAAATAGCTCGAGCAAAACCACATCATAATGTGGTCTCAACACATAACATCGATATGCATACAAGTAACATTATATTATAATATAATTCTCATAAATATGCATAAACACATTTAATAGCGTAATTAAGCAATTATGGCACTCCCGGCCTACAAATCCAGCCGCTAAACCACAATAGGGAATCTGGGGCATTATAGCTCAATGACTGCGGGTGAGTTCGGGAATCGGGTCATATAGTAGAACCCGTCGCCTTGTCCCCATGGATCCGGGCTCGCCTTGAGGCAGAAGAAATATAGGATATCCGCAGGGGTGTGGACCTCCCACATCTGCTTCAGGAAGAGGAACTTCAGCCCAGCCAACAGTCAGTACGAGTTCGGGGGGAGTTGAAACGGCGCCAACTTCACGTAATTAAGGAAGTCGGTGAAGTATTGGTCGAGGGGGAGGAAGGCCCCTGCCTTTAAGTGCTCATCATTCCAGGCCACGAAATCATCCTAGAGTGGTGCGTAGCTCCTATCCCCTTCAATGGGCGGTCGGGCGATGAGAACGCCAGTCCTGACCTCAATGTTGTGGGACAATATTTTCTTGTTGACCCTTCCTTGGGTCGTGATATTGGAGACTATTCTCTTCACCTCGAAGTAGGCATCAGGTCCCACCACGACCTCCTTCTCCACCGTAGGGCCGAACTGAGGGATAGGGGATTCTGGCGCAACCTCATTTCCCTTGTTAGTTTGTTGGGACAATGAGCCGGTTACGCTCTTCTCAGATACGTTCTTCTTGGGCGCCATTAGATCACCTAGCGAATAAGAGTGGTAAATCACTTAGTAGGCGACCTCAAATTTATATAAAGGAATGAAAGCAGAAAGGCAAAGGGTTTTAGTCCGCGAGCTGAGGTAATCTCAGCGCGTGGCGTGACAGCCACGCGCTATCTATGCTACGCGCCTAGGTTTCCCAACAAACCCTTGATATTTGGGGATCCGCATGTCAGACGATCAGGCCACTACTTTCCTTGGGGGGCAGTTTTGACCAATGTCACCCTAGAAACTTAGCCTCTAAGCAACCTAATTTCAAGCCCTAAAATCCTTTCGTCTTCTATATGCCTAATGGGTATTTCTTAAAATTACCCAGGGATCACCCAGAAATTACCCAGTTTATGAACATCACAATCCTAGGAACATTTTAGGGCCTAATCAATCAACCTAATTCGAAGCCTATGTGCCAAAAACATTTGGGGAGGAACCTAATGCTGACTGCGATGAAGTGTGGATTATCATGATAAAAAAAAAACACATGAAAACCAGTAAAAGAAAAGTCTCGACAAAGCCAGAAAACTTACAGCGTATTCTTCTTAAAAAGAAGTTGACGGCATAGAGAAGAGTTCCTGAAAAGATCCTTGGTGACTGGGTTTCTGAAAGTTTGGCGACAGAGGGATTTTGGGATTTTCTCTGAAAATGAAGAAGGGTTCGGAAATGCAGAAGAGAGAAAATGTAGAAAAATTTCAAATGAAAGGTAGTGAACACTTAAAATTTCCAACCTTATTTATACGTAAAAGGCATGAAGCGTCGTGGACCGTCCGATCAAGCTGGTGCAAGATACGAGGATCATGTTTTGAAAGATTAAATGGTGGAAAAAAGTTGGCCAGGCCATTTAAATGAAATCCTTGAAACCCAAACATACGCTAATTACGACGTTCCACGTGTCCCATACTTAAGTAGTGCCGAACCTGGGTAATTGCGGCAGAAGTTTAAAAGCCCCCACAGTGTCAGTCAGAGGATGATGTCATAAGACACGGGCAGGGACTTGGGGGGAAAATGTACGTCCTGATATTTCAGCCTGGGTCTTTTAGGCAGCTCGAGTACAGCTGGCTAGCCAAGAACAATACTAGATGACCCACGAGTTCATATTTCCTCTGCGAAGGCAGTGCGACTCCCCAGGTAAATAACACGAGCTGATGAATACGAAGCAATAAGACACATATGAAGCACAACATCCGAGACGCGAACTGGCGTTATGTTCAGGTCGGGGTACGCTAAAGATCTACCATTTCCAGGGACCTTTATAAACCTGGATACGTTATATATAAACATGCGTGATCAGACATCACATGTCTGTTTATCCCTGAATTCTCGGACACGTAACATAAACGTGCATGATCAAACATCACATGTACGATTATGCCAGACGACCCATGATCAGTTTTACCTAATGATTAGACCATACCTTAATGTAAATTGTAATATTCATCATTTGTGCAAGATAGGTCACATGAAGGATTTGTATTCATGTGATGACCCCAACACCTATCTTGGGATGGTTCTTCTACAAATACCAAGACCTTGATAGGGAAAGGGGTTGGGTCTTTTCTCTGTAATGCAAATACTTTGTCAAAATATAAAGAGATATACAGTAATAATACAAACTCGTGGATTAGGGGGATTTTAGCCTCCGAACCACATAAAAAAAGAATGGGTGTTCTTGATATTTCGTTTATAGCATTTCTAAGTGTCATTTTCCTTATTACGGTTTATCATTAAGCACTAATCTATTATAGCTAATCGTGTAATACACTGTTCACGAAAAACCGCGTCAATAAACATGTTTTCTCTTGATTGTAGCACAATTATCAAATAGATGGGCGACCAGATTATACCACCCTCATTGACAGTATCAATGTTGAGATGGATGAGAGTAAGGCTGTGAAAAAAAATTTACAACCCGCCCAACCCAAATAAACTGTCCAAACCAACCCGAAAAATCCAAAAAAAATACAACCCGAATTAAATTTAACCCGCCCATTCTGTTAATTGGGCGGGTTGAAAAATAGGTCCAACCCGCCCAATTAAACTTTTATTTTTAAAAATGTTTTTTTAATATTTTCTTGAACTTTAAGCTTTAATATTTTTTTATTTTAAGAATAAATTTTTGTGTTAACACTTTAATGTTGATTAAATTAATATATTAAAAGTTGCAAAATTTTTTGAAATTTTGAAGCTTGATACATAACAATTACACTAACAACATATTGTAAAAAAAATTATATAATTTTTCCTAATTTGGGCAGAATATAAATTAGGTAACTAAAATTGATTATATAATAAACCGATTTAAAATTCTTATAACCCGCCCAATGCTCAGCCTTAGCTGAAAGATACCGAGATAGGAAAACTAAGCGGCACACCCACTTCAAAAAGTTCTACAAAGGACCAGATGATTAGGATGAGGTCCTAAAGAATCAACCCAAAGATGTCAACGTCGATGGTGGAAAAAAATTTGTGAGTTTTTCAGTAGTCCATAGTTTATTGCGTGCTCCATGAAGAACAAAATAAATCAAGACCAAATGAAGTACTCTACAACACAAGGCACGAAATCATTAGCGGCCACTCGTCATGAAAAAGTAAGTGAAAATATTAACTTAATTAAGTTGTATGAATTTATAAGTTCTCTAGCATTCTCATTTTCTTTATTAGTTGAACACGAACCTCATTAAGGAATGGAAGGAGTATCACTAGACAAAGAAGAACAAGAATTTTGTCAACGAGGATGCTGAACGAGATTATGTAAGTTTAACTTTATTATCAATTCAAATAATTATATTTTTCTTTTGTATTATAATATTTTTTTTTAAAACAAGTGAAGTTGAAGTCAACTCTTGAAGCTGAGACTCAGCAGACAGTTGAATCTGATACCGATGATTCTTCCTTGGTCGATCAAATGAAGATACTAACTCAGGTTCTTGGTGAAAGGCGGGGTCACCAGCGAGGATTTGGCAGCAAATTATAGGGAAAAGCATTAACCCATCCCTCTCAAAACACTCAGTCTCAGGCATAACCTCAACAGTCCACTGAGGAAATACGTGAATTGGTTGATATTGTGAAGGCCATTAATAAGCAACTTCAGTATGTGTATCAGCAGCTTCCACCTGAAAAACGTCTGGTAACAAACGTGGAGATGCAGAATACATATAAGCAGTTTTTTGAGAAGTATGTAGGCTTGTCTTTTGAAACTCAGACACATCACACGTCTCAAGCTTCAACTTTTCAGCCTTCACCAGGCCTTCCTGACACGCTTGCACCAACTTTTCCATCTCAACCTTTGGCCTAGCCATATATGTATCAATGGCTGATGCCTCCGTAACCTCAGGCTTATCATCCTCATATGAGTGGACCTTCGTCCCAACCCCCTCCTCCTCATATTAGTGGATTGTTGTCTCAACCTCCGCTCTATCCTTATCCATACATGTATGGACCTGGAGGATCATCGTTACCTCCACAGTATCCATGGGCGATGCCCCCACACACACCACAGGCACAGCAACCACCGCATGCACCAGAAGAAGGGGACAATACGAAGGACGCCGAGGATCGAGATGTTTTATATATTATTGTATTAAAAAAATAACTTTTAATTAATATATTATTGTATGGATATTTAATTGGGATAATATTTCATTAGTTGTGTAATTTGAATAAATTATTAATTTTATGCATATTTAGGTTTAATATTATTATTGTTGACCCTCGTTTTGGTCAACTGACACGGAGTCAAATGCTTGATGTGATAGAAAGTATTGAAATAAATCTAATGGAAAGAAAAGTACACGACCCGACAAATTATAGTGGTTCGGCCCCACGAATTGGTAATGACCTACGTCCACTTAAGCTATTATTGATCTTGATTCTCAAAGGAGTGATCAAAGAACTAGGGTTCTTAGAGTTTCACAAGCCTTAGAGGGATGAGTAAATACAACCGAAAGATAATAGCTAAAATTATCTTCTAAAGCATATATCAAAATTATCCAAAGTCCCTCCCTTGAGCTATTTCTCTTTATTTATAGGCTCAAGGAGGGTTACATGAATTAGTTACAGATAATTTTTCCTAACTAATCGGATAATCAGGTATCATGGGAGATAATCTCGAATATGATTACAATTGTACAAGATTATCTCAAAATATATGGAGTACACGACCAAGCTGGTCGTATATAAAACCCAAATGATGTGTCAGGGGAATCTCCATGGTTAATGGTCGAACAGAACCTCTGCCAGGTGTCAGCCACGTGTTAAAAATGTTTGCCACGTCATCCACACCTATTTTTTGGATAACATTTGCCCTCCAAGTTTATTTATTACGACCAGTAATAAATAAACTTTTAGGAAAATGACCATTCGATTACCCCACCAAATCTGTCAGAGTAGTTCGTGCCTCCTTAGAAAAAGTGACCTACCCCCGTCCAATCATACCTTTTTGGTTCCCAAGCAAACCTATGACGACTATCACTCTTCCCCACGCTTCGAAAAAGGAGAACTTATGATTACCTCTTTTTTTGATATCCCAGACAATATATATAGCTTCCAGAATTTCCTTTTCACTTTTTACAAGCTATTTTTCTGTCAAGAACTCTTCCAAGAACCCCCAAGTCAGAACCCAAAATTTCTCTGAAGACCATCCTTCGTCGTTCTAGGAATCTGCTGTTCGCACACCTACTCTCGAAATTTCTCTAGGACTTCACAATCTTCGTATAGGTAAGCTTCATAAATTTTACACCCTTTACTTTGTTGTGCATGCCGATTTAAGCTAGCTTTTTAGGTTCTGATACTGCTCTGTGTTCTTGGGTAGAGATGCATGAAAATAGGGCATTTGTCGAGTGATGCTAGATATGGTAGTGTATATTCGCCTTTTAGGGGGTATGAATTAGTTTGATAGTCGAGATCATAAATTTAGGACGTAAAATCGAAGTAAAAATTCGATTTTTAGGCTAGTTGAAAAACTAGGTTTTTCCCGCCCTTACTGAAGTTGAAAAAGCTTTTTAAGAAAAAACTTTTTACTTTCACTTTTTGATCTGTTTTTTCAAACTGTTCGTATGAAAAATTTAGTTTTCGTTAGAATGCTACTGTATAAAAGTTAGACTTTCATACACGAGCAGCGTTAATCTATCCAACTTTTTAGGCTCTTCATCCTTACCTCCCCCTTTTTCTGTTCGCAGATTTTAATGCCAGATTTGTGGGGAGATGAGAGGCCGATAGACGACGATCTACTTGCGCAGCTGCTCAAAAGCGAAGAACAGCCAGCCCAGTGCATCCACGAGATTCCTTTCTCCAGAATTTCTCCTCCCAGACCTCAACCAACTCCAGTTATAATGGGTCGTGTTAAGTTCACTGCCCAAAAGAAGAAAAATCCTGAAAACCCTTCAAATCCTCTAGCCCAGCCTCTTCGACTAGTGGTCGAGAAAATATTGTTCCTGACCCTCACATCCAAGTTAGGGCCCGTCCTCAGTATTCAGTTATTCCCGACGTTGAGTGGTATCTTTCCCCACTCAGCCATGTAACCCTTAGGATGCTAGCCAACTATTTTAGAAAGTACGACCTTTCTGGAGTAACCCTCCCTTCTAAAGCATATATCAAAACTAGCCAAAAGTCTCTCCCTTGAGCTATTTCTCTTTATTTATAGGCTCAAGAAGGGTTACATGAATTAGTTACAGATATTTTTTCCTGAATAATCGGATAATCAGGTATCATGGGAGATAATCTCATATATGATTACAATTGTACAAGATTATCTCAAAATATACGAAGTACACGACCAAGCTGGTCGTATATAAAACCCAAATGCTGTGTCAGGGGAATCTCCCTGGTCGATGGTCGAACAGAACCTCTACCAAGTGTCAGCCATGTGTTAAAAATGTTTGCCACGTCATCCACACCTGTTTTTAGATAACAATTATTTTTATGCATATTTAATTTTGATATTATAAATTAAAAAATATTATTTAAATATTTTATTTTAATAATTTTTAAATATTTTTTAATTATATAAAAGTATTAGGGGCGACAAATGTCACTCCTAATTATCAGGGGTGATGTAACGCCCTGGGTAGCCAAGACCGTTACACTGTGTATTTATAAAGGTGCAAAACTTGCTAATCAAGTCATTTATTTTAAAACGTGTCATTAAAACCATTAATGAGCCAGGGTTAAAAGGTTTTGGTCATAAAAGATACACTATATATAATTTAATATTTTGTACATGGGATCCCAAAAGAAATAACGTTTGAAGGACAATTTACAAAATTGCTAGGTATAAACAACCGCTAGCCACTCTAAGGGAAAAATAGACATTTGTGGTCCTCCTGTTCCTGTTCCTCCCTCAGCTGTGATGGCCGGGGAGCTAAACATGTACATTCCGCCCCTAGAGCTTTCTAATCAGGGCTGAACAAGCTTACCCTTGCCTTTACCTGCACCACATAGCACCCGTGAGCCAAGGCCCAGCAAGAAAACATAATATCACAGCACAAACAATGAAAACAATCAAATAATTCCTTAAGCATGCAAACCACATTAATCACATAGTCCATAGACATAACCAGAAAATCCACAAACTAATAACCAACTATTCGGCATGTCATTTTCAACAATTAACAACCATAACCAAATCACATAATAATCAGGGTCGACTCTTAGGTTGCACCCTCTGTTTATCCCACTGACTCTGGCCCACTTAAACCAAGCTCAGTGAATATTAAGCTGTCCTCAGCTACCAGTGGCTGAGCCGCGCCCTGTGCGCAAATGTAAACCCCAGCACCCTCAAGCTGTTGGTTTACTATTCTCATGGCATAATACCAACTTTCGTAATGCATACAAGAGTAGGGAGCCCTTAGTCCCGTTATTAACTCACAATTGGGTGCAGTTTTCTTACCTTTAATTCCAAGTGCTTTAATTAGGAAAGACGACCCCCGAGCACGATCCTGTCCCGATCCCAAGCATACACCTAGTCACAACCATGATAAAGGATTCCATTAATAATTGTGTAAGGATTTCTGGATAGAGTTCTAGCCTCCGGGACATCGAATTCCACCAAACACGGTAGTGGGATCGATCCCGAGCACCCTAGGTTAAGTTCCCATGCTTTAAAGCCCAAAAACACAAATATCCTTAAGGGTAGCGGCTCAAGCCTCCCCATGTCGCGACATGGCCCCAAACAGAGGCTCAACCTCGCCCAAAAATAGACACGGGCCGCAGCCCTACAAGCCCCATGATGCAGCCCGCCCTCCTTCCTCGCCATTCATCTGCTTCAGAGGGCCGCGGCGCACCAAGAACTATGTCGCGGCCCGACCCCTTCGAACCCAGAAAAATCACCATTTTCAACACTCAAACCTCACTCAAACCCATCCAAATTCATCCTAATGATACAATCCAATTATCACAAACATTCTAACATGATTTCAGCAGAAACCTAGTCTAGAAACTCATCAAAGTAATATTTTGATCTTTGAAACTCACAAGCTTAAGAACACTAAAACCATTCAAGAGAACTCAGAATTCAACACTAAACTATAGATTAGAGCTTACCTTCACTGAAGAACCAATCCATCAAGCAATTGCTGAGCTAATTCCCAAATCCTTGCCTCAATCTAATCTTCAAAAGTTAAGAACTCAAAGCACTTAGAACCCAGCTCAAAACTATAGGATTTAATTAGCTAAACCACAAATCAGCACTTACCTAAATTCCTGGTTGAACCTTCAAATTGCCATAGAAATTCTCCCCACAATCCCAGCTCAAACTCATGAGTTTCTAGCCCCAACAATCCTTTGTTTCTGTGGTTCCCTTTAGAGTAAAAAAGAGAGAGGAAGAAGGTCGGTTTAGGATATCTTCTACTATTTTCCTTCCTTTGTTTTATCTATCCTTAGTTACTTAAGTCAATCCCAAGACTCGGGGTACCGAAAACATCCCTGAGGGCAAAATAATAAAACTCCCTAGTATTCCCACTTAGGCTTCCTAACCTCGAATATATCTCCAACTATTTATTTCCATAACTCGATAACCCAAATAACCGTCTAATATCCCAAATACCCCTTGACTCACCCCGAGTCAAGTATCAGGTCCCGTTGTGACTTTCCCCGTTACTTACTCCCTAAGATCGCCTCGTGCCGAAGGCTGCAAACACATATATCCACATAATAATGTGGCTCAACAATTTATCACAAATAATCACGTTTATGCCCTAACAGGCCAAAATTACAATTTATGCCCTTACCAGCCAAGCAGAGCCTGCATGCTTATACAATACCCATAAACATGTTTTCTTACCATTAATTCTCATAACCTCCAATTATGCCCTCCCAGCACACTAATTAAGGTCATTTAGCCTTATTAGTAATTTTGGGTCGTTATAGGTGAAATATGATATGGGAATCGCGATTATTAGGGGCAATGTTCAATTTATTAGGGGCGAAATTGTCGCTGCTAATACTAATTATTAGGGGTGACTGTTTTGTCACCGCTAATAATCGACATTAGTGTCGAAATATTAGTGGCGACAAGCTAGCAGCGACATGTCACCGCTAATGACTATCAGCGACGACTTTGGGTATTATTAGGGGCGACAAACCCTTTTTGTTGTAGTGTAATACCATTATTAAAAAAAAAAAGTAGTCAAATTGAAATTCATGCAACACAACATAATAACACAAAAATAATAAACCCAAAAAAAAAATAACAAGCAAAAGAAACCCCCTTCTATCAAAATACCCATCCACCACCCTAGACCCCAATCTCCAAGAACCCAAACTTCAACCTCATGTATCCAAACCCACCCCCATAGCCCCAAGAAAATCGTCCTCACAAGCCTCCAACGAATGGATCAAGAACCCACGCATCAAAATCTGCTTTGCTCTTCTTATTTGCACCTGACCGATCTGAGGATATATACGCTGAGGATGACTGAAAACCAGAGACGTGAAGCTCCACCAATCTTCCTCACTGTCGAAGACGGATAAAAAATACCTTAAAGTTGGAGCCGAGAAACCTGTTGCTGCCTGCGAAGAACACTAATTCACTTGGCCAAGGCACTGGTAATGCTCCAACCAAGGGGATGAAAACTAATAATTGAAGGTTTCTTTCCTTAGGCTTGTGACACTAGAGAGAAAACTAGGGCACTGTCATTTTGTCAAGTTTATAATTAATTAGATTTTCATTTATGAAATCAATTAAAAATTAGATTTATTTTATTTTAATGTTTCAAATAATTAAGATATATATTTTAATTGATTTTTTTTATAAGTTATATTTTATAGGTTTTTAATTTCTTAACCAGAGTTAGAAAATTAGGAAAAACCACACTATATAAAAGCTTAATAAACTAATTAAAGTTGCTATTATTCTATATATAATATAATTTATATACCATCATTTTATTTATAATTAATTGGCATCTTTAGTACTTGACTAATGATGTTTGCTAATAGAGTAGTAATAAGGTATGCATGCTACTCAATCTTCATTAAATATATATATAGGATTAAAATTTAAATTTGTTTCTCAAAAACTGTGTTTCATCAAATTAATCAATTTGTTGCTCAAAAACTGTGTTTCATCAAGTTAATGAGACAAAGACACATAATTAATTATATTATTAACATGATTTACTTCTTCTCAAAATATCAATCATAAAGCCAGAAGGTTAAGGAAGAAAATTTGAGTTTTCTTCTTCT
This sequence comes from Humulus lupulus, assembly GCF_963169125.1. Classification (NCBI taxonomy): domain Eukaryota; kingdom Viridiplantae; phylum Streptophyta; class Magnoliopsida; order Rosales; family Cannabaceae; genus Humulus; species Humulus lupulus. Next base: position 285,019,337 of record NC_084793.1, read on the forward strand.
TGATGTAATAATTAATTATGTGTGTATATAATAAAACCTAATAATTTTTTGTTAGAATAATTTTTATATAGTTATACAAAATTATAGTTCTAACTTTGGGTTAAATATATGAGGAGTGCTAAGGAGACTCTAAATTACACTCTCTTTTACTCTCTCTTTTTAATATAGTGACATGTATCATCTTTCAAAGAACATCTATTTTTATATAATAAATAGTAATAATATTTTAACTTTATTACAATTATGTCATTATAATTAAATATATCAACTCACTTCTTTATTTTTTTTTAAGGTACTCATTTCTATTTCTATAATTCTCTAAAGATAAACAAATAACATAAGAGAAATAGATATAGCGATGCCTATATATATCTTTATTTATATTCATATAAATAAATTTTTATTGTTGAGTTAGTACCTGTACTTATTTTATTCTTGTTATTTCTGTTTTATTTATATATATATATAAACATTGACTTTTTTTTAAAATAAATATATACATTAAGTTAATAAGGTTGAACTCATATTTTCTTTTGTTATATGTTATATATATATATATATATATATTAATTATAAATGAATTTGAAAGCAAGTAAAAACAATGTGAATTATTTTCAGCTTTGAGAATTATAGAAAAAGAAATGAGTTCCTTAAAAAAATAAAAAATAAAAACAAAGAAATGAGTTGAGTTATTTAATTATAAGGGAATATACTCATTTGGTACCCTATGTTTTTGCAAAGTATCATTTTGGTACCCTCTGTTTTCAATAATGCTCATATGGTATCTTGTATTTTAAAATCGTACATATTTGATACCCTAAACTCATATTTGATAAATAAAATTTTGTCAATTTAATCAAACTGTTGTCAATTATGTAAGTTACAAATTTAAATTTAATTACATAATTACATATAACTGATGACAGTTTGATCATATTGATAAAATTTTATCTATTAAATCTAAGTTTAGGGTACCAAATATGTACGATTTTAAAATACAAGGTACCATATGAACATTATTAAAAACAGAGGGTACCAAAATAATATTTTGCAAAAACATAGGGTACCAAATGAGTATATTTCCTAATTATAATGGCATAACTGTAATAAAGTTAAAATATTATGACTATTTATTATATAAAAATAGACATTCTTTCCATGAAGACACGTGTCATTAAATTAAAAAAAAAGTGCAAAATTAAGTGTAATATAAAATCTCTTTAGCACTCCTTTAAATATAAATAAAAATAATTTTACAACGTAATAAGAGATCATTTTTCTTAGTCACATTTAACAAACTTGCCTATGATGTTGTAGTAAAAAATATTTAAATACTATAAAAATTTACTACGTACGTTATAAAATAAATTATATACTTAAAACTATTCGAAACAATAAATTTATTTTTAGAGCTGTACATAATAATTTGACTACATGAACACATTAATTCTTATTAAATTCGAAATATTTTAACAAATGATAACATTTTCATATAACAATAATAATAAAATATTACAACTATATAAATTTTATGAGTATTGCTAAGGGGTAATAGAGGTATCCAACATCACAAGGAGTTGACATACTGTTATTAATGCAATTCAATATCGGCCCTCACACATTTTAATTTAATAAGTATTATAAGATATCGTTAACCAACCATAAAGTGCCACCCGATTTAGTGTTGGGCACATTAAGGTGTCAAATAACAACACTCAGTATTGGTAAAGGGCACTAGTGGTGTCCATCATCACTAGAAGATAACATATTGTTATTGTTGGTGCAATCCAATATTGGGTCCCACATATTTTAATTTAATAAGTATTATGAGATATCGCTATCGCTAACCAACCATAGAGTGCCACCTGATATGGTGTTGGGTACCTTCAGGTGCCATATAGCAACACTCGGTATTGGTAAGGGGCACTAGTGGTGCTCAACACCACAAGAATGTGGCATACTGTTATTTTTTGTGCAATCCAATATTAGGCCCCCACATATTTTAATTTAATAAGTATTATGAGTTATCGCTAATCAACCATATGGTGTCATCTCATGTGGTGTTGGACACCTTAAGGTATCAAATAAGAATACACAGTATATTGCTAAGGGCATTAGTGGTGCTCAACACCACAAGGAGGTGACATACTGCTATTGGTGCAATCCAATATCAGACTCCACACATTTTACTAAAATAAGTATTATGGGGTATCATCAATCAACCATAGGTTGCCACCTCATGTGGTGTTGACTCTAATACTTATTAAACTAATAAAATGTGTGGGGTTCGATATTAAATTGCACTAATAGAAGTATGTCACTTCCTTGTGATGTTGGACACATTGTACTCCTTAGCAGTACTTTAATATATATATATATATATAGTATATATTCACCAATCTCAAGACGAATGCATCTTCCAATAATAATTGTATTGATCACAATTAAAATTAAAGAATAATTCACTTGTTAAATTTGTGTTATCCCTTGTTGGGGATTATGACGTGCACAACACAACCAATACATTGCACAAAGAACAGCAACAAAGAAGAATGAGTAATAAAAACAATTAATCAAACACAAAGTAATCAAAAGTAAAACACAAAAGAAAAAACACCAAGAATACTTGGTTCGGATACAACCAGTGTAGTTGATCCTACATCCAAGGCTAGGCATTAGTCAAATCCACTATATCATAAAAGATTATACTCTCCAAGCTTTCAAGATTACATCAACACTCATCCAACTTCTCTTGAAACACTCTCACACTTGAGTATTACAATACAGTTCTTGCTCTCAACTAAAACTCTGAGAAATTGAATAGCGCTCGGTTGATCAGACCTAAAACTATATATAGGGACAAGATACAAGGACTAAAGAGCCTAACAGAAACTAATACCAACTAACAACAATATCTTATTCTGTTATGAACTACTGGTTTCTACACAGATGCAACTAGAGTCTAAGTAGTTGCAATTGGAACTGCAAACTATTGTGAGTTGTCATTTGAGTAATCTTTTGATTGGTTAGGGAAAGAAGTCACAATCTTCATAATTCTCCACCTTGGCTTTAGATTATGAAACATGAATTAGTAGATTAGACAATGTTTCCATAGCTTTAGCTCTAAGGGATTCCCATTTTGATGCCAAGCAAGTTCAAGGCTGAAGTGAACTTGCTCACGGGTATGACCTTAGTCATCATATCAGTTGGGTTGATCTCAGTGGATATCTTCAATCTTGATAAGTTGTTTCGAGACAATATCTCTGAGAAAAATGGAACTTAACATCTATGTGTTTCGTCCTTTCATGAAACACTGCATTCTTAGACAAATATATTGCAATTTGTGAATCACAATGTAAAATCACATGATCTTGTCTAAATCCCAGCTCACTCATCATCCTTTTTAACCAAAGAGCTTCTTTAACTACTTTTGTGAGAGTTATGTGTTCTGCTTCAATCGAGGACAGAGCCACAACATGTTGTAAATTAGACTTCCAGCTTACAACATTCCCTCCAATAGTGAAAACATACCCAGATGAAGATCTTCTTTTATCATGATCTCCAGTAAAATCTGAGTCACAATATTACATATTCACATTGTTTCTAGTCTGACTTTGTGTACATAATCCGTAGGTTTGCAGTGCCCTTCATGTACCTTAGTAACCATTTCACAGTTTGCCAATGTTTCAAGCTTGGTTTGCTCATAAACCTACTAACCAAACCAAATCCATATGCTAAATCTGGTCTTGTTGATACCATAGCATACATAATGCTACCAACAACATTAGCATAAGAAACTCCCTTAATCTTTTCTTCTTCAAAAGACACTTCTTCTTCTGTAAGAGCCTTGAGCTTGAAGTGGACTCCAATGGGAGTGTTGGCAGATCTGACTTCCTTTTGATCAAACATTCCCACTACCTTCTTGAGACCATCTCAGTATGCCCTCATCTCTGTCTCTAGATATATCCATTCCCAAAATCTTGACAACTGCCCCCAATTACTTCATATCAAATTCTTGACTTAGCATATCCTTGAGCCTTTCCATTTCAGATCCATGTTTACATGCTATAAGCATGTCATCAACATAGATTAACAAGTAGATATAGCTTCCATCGTCAAGAAATTTGAAGTAAACGTAACTATCAAACTTTGATCTTTGAAATTTCTGCCTTAGCATAAAATCATCAAATTTGAAGTACCATTGTCTTGGTGATGGTTTCAAATCATATAGAGATTTCTTCAGCAAGCACACCTTCTCTTCCATCCCTGTCTGTATGAATCCTTTAGGTTGTTGCATGTGTATTTCTCCATCAAGATTACCATGTGTATTTCTTCATCAAGATTACCATCAATATAATTCTTATAGAAATGTGTTTGACAACAGGGGAAAACACTTCATGATAGTCTATCCCTTCAACTTGAGAAAAGCCTCTTGCCAGCAACCTTGCCTTGAATCGAGGTAGCTCAACTCCTTCAATCCATGGTTTTCTCTTATAAACCCATTTGCACCCTATTACTTATTTGTTCTTAGGTTTATCCACCAGAATCCATGTCTCATTCTTCGATAAAGACTCCATCTTTTCTTTCATAGCCTTATTCCATTTACTCTATTCAACATTATTCTTGGCTTTCTTGTAGCAAATACGCTCATGTAGCTCTAGTAAATCAGGTACACTAAGGGCAAAAGTAGTCATATTAGCATGTGCAAATCTTTCAGGAGGTCTGATATGTTTCCTTGCTCTATCTCTAGCCAAGAGATAATCTGAAGCTTGAGTATCTCTGTCATCAACTTCAGTGCCATCTGCATCACTTCCAAATGCATCTATAAGTTTATTTTCCTGAGCTCCACCTTGATTCTCATTTTGTGATGAGTCTCTTAATTCAATATGCATAGTGTCTTTCTGCTCAACTTGTTTAGAGCTGGCCTGATCACTGATCACTAAATTTCATGTTAGTTTTATAAAAGCAATGTTCATTGAATATAACATCACGACTGATAATGATTTTTTTCTCATCTATTAACCAAAGTTTATAACCCTTGACACCACTTGGATAACCAAGAAACACACCTTGCATAGACCTAGGATTCAACTTCCCTTGACTAATATGAACACAACCAATACAACCAAAATGTTTCAGGTGTTTGTAACTTGGTTCATGACCGAACCAAACATGTTCAGGAACCTTACAGTCTAATGAGGTAGCAAGCAGTAGTAGTTGCCTCTGCCCAAAATGTTTTTGGCAAACCTGAATCAACTAACATGTATCTAACCTTATTCATGGTTGCTTTATTCATTCTCTCAGCAAGACCATTTTGTTGAGGGATGTTCCTAACTGTATGGTGCCTAACAATGCCATTATCAGTCCAATAAGAATCAAACTCAGCATTACAGAATTCCAAACCATTGTGAGTTCTAAGTTTCTTAACTTTCTTCATGGTTTGATTTTCTACCATAATTTTCCACTTTCTAAACTTTCCAAAAGCCCCATCTTTAGTTCTAAGAAAATAGATCCAAAATTTCCTAGAATAGTCATTAGTTATAGAAATGAAATATTGAGCTTTACCTAGAGATAATGAACTTGGGATGAACCCTATAAATCTGAATGAATATAATCCAATATTCCTTTGGTTTTATGAGTTGAACTTGCAAATTTTAACATGTGAGCTTTTCCTACAACACAAATTTCACAAAATTGTAAGTCTGAAATATCTATAGAGTTCAAGAAACCTTGCTTACCAAGTTCTACCATTCCCTTGTAACTCGTGTGTCTAAGTCGTTTGTGCCATACTTCTGTGGTATTAGGTTCTGTAGTTGAAACTCCAGCAGACCCAGTTGAAACTCCAACATACCCAGTTATGGTCTCTCCTTGCAGTATGTAAATTCCTTGTCTTAGCTCACCTCTCATAAACACCATTGTACCTTTGGATATTCTCAAGACTCCACCTTCAACTTTGTAGCTGTAGCCTTTGGAATCTAAAACACCAAGAGACAACAAATTCCTTTTTAGTTCAGGTATAAATATAACATTAAAAAGTACATTTATGGTTCCATCTCTCAATTTGATCTTGATAGAACCAATTCCTTGAATTCTGGATGTGTTATTTTTTCCCATCAGCACTTGCCCTGTACTTTCTTCTTTTAGATCAAAGAACCAATCTTTTCTTGGTGACATGTAAAATGTACACCCAAAATCCATAACCCATTCACCCTTAAGATCACTGGTTGACACAGTGAGAACATTAGCATCCATAGATCCATCTGTGACATGAGCTTCATCTATGTTGTCTAGCTTTTGGCCTTCATTCCTTCTCTGAGTTTCTTCTGAAGTGACCTTCTTGGTTACAAATCCAACAAGTTCTCCTTGGTTTTGACTTAGATCTTGATCTCCCTTTGCTCTTTCCATTTCTGTGGCTATTGCCATCTTTTCCTTCAGGTCTTCCTCTCACATTTAGACATTTGGCTTAAGATCTTGACACCTTAATGTTAGCTTTCAAATATAATTCCTTTGAGTATGCAACACCAATCACTTCTTGCAGTAACAATGTATCTTTACCATACTTCAAAGTGTCCCTTAGATTATCATAGGCCTTCAAAAGTAAGTTCAATATAAAGATTGCTTGATCCTCTTCTTCAATCTTTACATCAATTGACTCCAAATTTGAAACTAACTTGGTGATGTCGTCTATATTATCATCAATAGACTTGGATTCCTCCATCTTGAATCCATAGAATCTTTGTTTGAGATAGATTCAATTTAGTAATGGCTTGGTCATGTACAACTGTTCTAACTTCTTCCACATATCGTGAGGTTTCTTCTTTGATTACTTTCCTCATAACTTGATCATTCAAACTCAGAAGGATTGTGTTCTATGCCTTTTTTAGCACCTCTGCCTTATTTTCCAGCTTAGCCATTTTACTTTCTTCTTTCAGGGCTTCTTCACATCCAAGATTACCCATATGAGCCATCATCTTTGCACGCCATAGACTGAAATCCTTCTTTCCATCAAATTTCTCCACCTTAAACTTGGAAGTCGACATATTTAAGAGAATTACTCCTAGCCAGCGAACAAATTCTCAATTGTGGAAGTACTTCTGTTGATGCTCAAAATCTCATCAAGGGAAAACACGCGGTTTACAAGGTGTGGGTGCTAAGATGTCATGGCCTCGCACGGCCCCGCTCGAATGCTTAGGCACGAGGCGACATGGCCTCGCTTGGCCTCGCCAGCCCCCGCCACCAAAGTGGCCTCGCGAGATGCCTAGGCCACACCTCCAAAGTGGCCTCGCGAGAAGGTCTCGGCCACGCCACTAAAGTGGCCTCGCGAGATGCCTAGGCCACGCCACCCAAAGGGCCTCGCGAGATGCCTGGGCCACACCTCCCAAGTGGCCTCGCGAGATGCCTAGGCCACGCCACCCAAAGGGCCTCGCGATATGCCTAGGCCACACCTCCCAAGTGGCCTCGCGAGATGCCTAGGCCATGCCACCCAAGTGGCCTCGCGAGACGCCTAGGTCGCGCCTCCCAAGTGGCCTTGCGAGATTCCTAGGCCACGCCACCCAAGTGGCCTCGCAAGACGCCTAGGCCGCGCCACCCAAAGGGCCTCACGAGATGCCGAGGCCACACCTCCCAAGTGGCCTCGCGAGATGCCTAGGCCGCACCTCCCAAGTGGCCTCGCGAGATGCCTAGGCCACGCCACCCAAGTGGCCTCGCGAGACGCCTAGGCCGCGCCTCCCAAGTGGCCTCGCGAGATGCCTAGGCCACGCCACCCAAGTGGCCTCGCGAGACGCCTAGGCCGCACCACCCAAAGGGCCTCGCGAGATGCCTAGGCCACACCTCCCAAGTGGCCTCGCGAGATGCCTAGGCCACGCCACCCAAAGGGCCTCGCGAGATGCCTAGGCCACACCTCTCAAGTGGCCTCGCAAGATGCGTCCATGGTTTCGCCCATGGCCTTGCCCATGGCCTCGCCCATGGCCTCGCCCATGGCCTCGCCCATGGCATCGCCCATGGCCTCTCCCACGGCCTCGCCCACGGTCTCGTGCCGATGGCCTTGGAGGTGAGAATACTCACAAGGGGCAAGGTACATGCATGAATATGGAATGTGCCTACAAACCTAAAGAAGCCAGAGTACAGATATAGTACCCCTACCAGACAAGTAGTGGGAATGCCAGGAGTGGGTATGCAAGGATAGGAGTTATGGTCCGTACGTCTACGGCCATAGGTTAGAGCCGACACCACTACCTCCTGCGCCACTACGCATGCCACCACGCATCAGACATGGATACAGACAAGTAGTGGAGACATCCTCCTGACACCTGCTCCTGTACGGGGTGTACGACCACAGCCTCTGGAGCCACTCCCCTGACACAGTACGTATGTACCACTTGGTCCCCTGGACCACTATGTACCTAAGGCCATTAGAGCCTACTATAAAATGAACTCTAAAACCACCTGAAAGGGGGTTGGAAATTTTACTGTAGCAGAGGTTTGAGTGTGAATGAAAGACTGAATTCTCCATTATTGTTTTATCATTGTTCTTGAGTTATTGTTCAAGTTTTTACAGTTTTCCGATCAATGATCTTGATTTGATAATTTTTCCAACTTAACTTCGTTGACGAGTTCTCACCGTCAACAACTTCAAAGTTCTTTATCTTTCTTGGAGAAATCACAGTCGAAGATGGTGAAGAATGCAACCACTCTGACCTGTCTCTGATACTAGTTAACGGGGATTACGACCTGCACAACACAGCTAATACAATGCACAAAGAAGAACAAGTAATAAAGACAATTAATCAAATACAAAGTAATCAAAAGTAAAATTGTAACGCCCTAGTTAGCCAAGACCATCACACTGTGTAATTTAAATAGTGTTTAACTCGCTAAACGAGTCATTAGGTCATAAATGTGCATCTAAGTGTTATTAATGGGCCAGGGTGAAAATTTCGGTCAAAAGGAATGAATATATTTTACTAAAAACATTAAACTGTACACGGGATTCCATAAAAGTGTTTACAAAGTTGTTTACAATCCAAAATGGTCATTATAGTTCAAAAGTTACAATTTGATGACCTAAGCAGCAAAAATAGGGTTAAACCCTAGTTCCCTTGAGAAACACCTTGGCCATGGTGGTCAAGCGACCACATATGTACACGTCGCCACCTAAGCTCTCCACTCAAGGTTGGGTAAGCTTTTCTTTCTCATTACCTGCACCACATAGCACCCATGAGCCAAGGCTTAGCAAGAAAACATATTACTGCATGTATATAAAATAACATTAAATGATCATGTAATCATTATGGGGTCCTGCGTCCTGGATTGTTGACTATTAAGTCATTCTGGGGACCAACGCCCTAACTAGATGACTAGTAAGTCATTCTGGGGTCTTGTGCCCTAAATAGATGACTAATAAGTCTCTCTAGGGTCCTGCGCCCTAAGCCATGTGCCTATCAAGTCACCTAAGCCTTTTAGCCATGGCTTTGAGTAACTAGTCATGGACTAGCCAAGCGCTTTAGTTTTCTTCGACCAATAGGTCGGTCAAGCATTTAATGCTCATGTTGATTATATCTAATCATTTCGGCCCGCGTTTAATATGCTAATGCCACTCTTGACTTATAAGTCAATTCTATACGACAAGTGCTCAGTACCATTGCCGATGATGACTGATAAGTCAGAGCTTCACGACCAGTACTAAGCACCATTTTCATTTCTAACTAATAAGTCGGTATCATTCACAAGTAAGCAATACTGCCAAGCATTTACAATGCAACCAATGTCCATATATAGAGCACTCAACATGTCTCATCAACAATCATGTTTGTCACATACTGGGTGCAGTTTTCTTACCTCAGACTTGAGCATAAAATAAATAAAGAACGACCCATGAGAACGATCCTGTCCTTAGGCCCTTAGCGCTCATCTATTCATAACCAAATATGAAATCTCATCAATAAAATAAGTAATAAAAGGTTCATGGACTAAAACCCAGCTCCCAGGACCTCGAATCCTACTAAAACGGTTAGTAGATTCAATCTCGCGCCTTGAGACTCGAAAACCCGTGCTTAAAACTAGTTAAAACCCAATCTGGCTCAAAGAGGACAGGCGGGTCGTGACCTGCCCCAAAGGGTCGTGGCGCGCCTCCCAAATAGACTGGCCCCCTTTCTGGGTACCAGGGGTGGGCCGCTACTTGCCCTTGAGGGTCGTGGCGCGCCTGCCAGATAGAGCCCAGTGAAGGCCCTGGGGTTCACTCAAGTCGCGACTTGCATGAACTCGGTCGCGACTTGACCCCCCGAACCCAACTCCCTTGCATTTTTCTCAATTCTAACTCAGCCAAAACTTATCAAACATATCTCCAATATCACAACCAATAATAAATACAACATAGCCACCAATCTAGCTACAAAACCCAAGCCTCTTGTTGACTGCGTTTTTAGCCAACGACGTGAGAATGTCAAATACGACAAACCTTCAAGAGAATGTAAACGACAACAGACGGTATAAACAAGAAAAGTAAATAACACACAGGATTTTTATAGTGGTTCAGCCCCGATTATCGGTAATAGCCTAATCCACTTAGAGTTGTAATTTATAGATCTATACTCAAGATCAAATGGACTGAGCCAACTGAGTTTCTTCAGTACAGATTGTGAAAATACAAGAGTTCTCTCAAATATCAGCACTTTCTCTCTCTAGAATACACATACCCAATTTTCTCTCTCTAGAATACACAGACCCAATTTTCTCTCTCTAGAAAGAATAAGCAGAAGCCCCTCTCTTATCCCAAAAGCTCTCTATTTATAAGCCTGGGATCCTCAACTGATATCCCCTTTCGATAGGAATATTTTATTATTCATCTTATATTTATATTACAATAAATGTTTAAAATACAACTGATTCCTCAATTTGAGTATTCCCGGGTGCCTAGACCAATTCTTGCTAGAGTCGCTCTGGAGACTTTGACGTAGTCTCACATGCATATTGATTACTCCTTCAAGCTTTCCTTGGACCAAGGTGATACAAGCTTGGCTCTCCTCAGACCAAGGTGGTCCGAGCCAACTCCCTTGGCACCTCACCTCGGGCAACTTTGAGGCAACCTCCTCCATGACATGTCCAATCGGACATGATGACCTTCTCCTTGGACCAAGGTGGTCCAAGGCATCCTTCTCATGCCTTCTCCTCGGACCAAGGTGGTCCGAGGCATCCTTCTCTCTTGTTTCTCTCCTCGGACAAGTCCGAGTATACCTCCTCCATTCAAAGTCCCTTCGGACCTTGTGGCCTTCTCCTCAGACCAAGGTGGTCCGAGGCATCCTCCTTGGCATCTCACCTTGGACAAGTCTGAGGCACTCTCCTTTAGCATCTCCCAACTATGTCCGATCGGACATTGTGTAGGCTCTCCTTGTCAAAATCTAAGTCTCCATTCTTGACTTGCATGGGACTCCTCCTCCTTAGCTACTTACCTTGGACACTTTCGAGCCAACACTTAGGAAACCTTGGGAGGCTTACCTCGGACACACCCTTGGGGTCTCCTAGGACCACATCCTCCTTGGGGTCTCCTAGGACCACATACTCCTTGGGGTCTCCTAGGACCACTTTCTCCTTGGGGTCTCCTAAGACCACTTTCTTGAGTCTCCTAGGATGCATTTTGTCATCTTTATTGCCACGTTATTGATCTCCAATTTTCGGGTATAACACCTCTCAACACCTGAAACACCATCAAATTCTCAATTACACAATCAAATTCTCAACTTACAAACCACCTTAAAAATAGAGTAAAATTAAAGGTTTAAACTTAGAATTCCTTACCTCAATTGCGAATCAACACGTTTCACACAATCCTAAACTCTCAAGCCTCAAATCCCCAAGCTTAATCTTCTAGATTGCTTCAAAATTCCAAACCGAGAGAGAGAGAAAAATGATCGAGAGTGAGAGAGAGAAAAACCTCTATTTTCAGCATGTGTAATTCTACAGCCTTCCTTGGCTGAGTTTATCTAATGGTCTAAATTACTAAAATGCCCCTAGGGCCACCTAAAGCCTTCAAAGCCACCCAAGGGCAAAATTGTCATTTCCCACCTATCCAGTTAATCATAATTAACGTCCTCCAATTCTCGTCATTCCAAATATCCTCAAATAATTATTAAATCATATCCCATTACTCGTTCATTCCCGGTAATGTACTAAATACAAATTTACCCCTAGGTTCCCCCCGAGCCCGATAATTAACCCGGTTATGACCAAACCGCTAACTTGCATCCTAGGATCGTCTCATGTCGAATAGCTCAAACATAATCACATAATAATGTGATCTCACCCATATATCACATACATGCACATAAATATACAATTATGCCCTCAACAACCAAAAATATGAAAATACCATTCTTATAAGAAGTGGGCCCACATGCATGCAATTATCATCATATGATAATATAATTCACATAATCATGCATATTAAATCAATTATGGCCCTCCTGGCCCCATAATCCAGGCACTAAGCCACATTAGGGAATTTGGGACATTACAAAAACACAAAAGAAAGAACACCAAGAATATTTGGTGTAACATCCCAAATTACCTAATAAGGCTTAGGGCCTTGATTAGGGGGTCAGGATGGCAATTGTAATGCCCCAAAATCCCTAATGCGATTTAATGGCTGGATTAGTAGGTCGAGAGGGCCATAACTATTTAATTAGGCCATTAATTGATAATATGCATGTTTATGTGAATTATATTATATTATTGTTGACGGCGTTTTTCGTCAACTTAAAATATAGAGCAATTAAACAATATGAACTATGGTGCAGATGAATAATATGGTAGAACAACAAGAGTTTTACGTGGTTTAGCAGTTAACTCTGCCTAGTCCACGAGTCAATTTTATTAAGACTTGGAGTTTTCTGGAAATCCTTCACAGATGAATTCTCCAGAGTTTCTCTCAAGATAGCAAAAGATCCGTCCTTTACAAGTGTCCATGACCTCTCTATTTATAGAGAGTTTTCAGAGTTCATTCCCACATATTTCGGGAAGATACTCCTGCTTATTAATTGAAATAATGATATTAAATGTTGTAACTCCTATATACAAGGAAACGTCCCCTGAAGACCAGGAAAACAGATAACAGACTTGTTAATATCCCTTTAATCTTGGGACGTTACAACAATAAATATCTTTAAATGTACAAAGCGTGTTACATCAGATGATTCATCAAATCTCCGAGATCAACAATCAACATCACATCAGTCAAGGTTTACAGACAGGTTACGAAATGGCCATCTTATTCCAGGATCTGCTCGGAGCAGATAAATTCTATCGAGGTTGTCATGATTCGAGCCTGCACTCTTTAAGCTCGGACTATTCGATCTGAAGGCACTCGGTAATGGATGTATCCCGATGCTATGCCTTTCGAGCTTGGAAAGAATCTCGAGGTTACGTGTCTTCGAGACTGCCATCTTGCCTCGAAGGTTTGACCTTAAACATGTGTTTTATATATCTCGAGCTCATACTTGACGAGTCCAGCTTTCGAGGTCATAATTTATGGTCTCGAAAACTGGGTGTAACATTTTGCCCCCTCAAAAGTATTTGTTCGAATCCTATGAGAGGGAAACTTTTGAAATACTTACATTGGGAATCGTACCATTAAATATACACGAGTGTGGACACACGTCAGTTGGGTATTGATCACTCAAATTACTTGAGTACCTAGGAAACCTGCCCATGCCTATCCGTCTGCCATCCTGTATAGTACCATCGAATCAATTGTCCCAGACCGTTGGATCGGATACGAAATATGGCCAACGGCTCAGAAAAATTTGGCCTTTGATATTTCCAAGGGCCTATATATACATCCCCATCGTCTTCCCCACTCTACTTTCATTTGTGCTTTCAGAGAAAAAAGAAGAAAAAACCAGAGTTCGATTTGTCCTGGTTCTTGCATGTTCTCCAAACCAAGAAAACAAAATAACGTTGGCTTATTCAACTCCATGAGATCGTTCTTGCAACCACTCCTTCGGTCTTCGATTTCTTAGTACCCGCCAGCTTCATTGTGTAAGTATCTGTTCTTAACCTCTTATATTCGCATTCATACTATATCTTTGCATGTACGTTTATGCTTCTGTTGCACTTTAGCACTAGGATTTATTTTTGGTCCATTCATTAGTTTAATGCACCAGGATGCTTCGACTAATAGACATTAGATTCAAACCCAGTTCTTGTGTGAAAAGGTTCAAATATAGTTCCTTCTCTGGGTTTTCAAATCTCAGAGTACATATCTTGCACACCAAGATATCGGGTAAAAAATCAGGGTTGTTTTAAAAAACAAAAAAAAGAATGCATGATTCCAAAAATATCACCTTTTTAATAACCGCAATTTTTTTCCCCGATATTTCAGGATTTCCCATAACATGTCCACCTTCTTTCCTTTCGGTGGTATACACGCTCTGAGATTAGCCTCATCCTTTGGATCGAGCTTGCCTTGTAGCCTCGATCATTTGAGTTTAAGTATTATTTATCTCATTATTTCTTGCTCGCTTGGCCCTCACCCTTTTGCTTTCTTGTTAGATGCCGCAGAATTCGGGAAAGTGGTGGGGGTCAAAGCTCACGATTCCTTACTCACCAGTAGCTTTGAGCCCGGAGTCTCCTTTTACTCGGAACCAGTGCTTAATTATGGAGCACGAACTGAGGCGTGAGTAAGAGGACACCTGAGACCACTTCCGACGTCAGATAAACGAGGTCGAAGAAGGGAAAAGTAAATGACTAAGGGTCGCCCTTTATCCAGATTCGGACATCGAGCCTAGACCGATTCCTCTCGACCCTATGCTCAAAGTAACAATCTCCTTCAAGCCGGGTGATCTTCAATTTTCGCTGATGGGGGAACCTTCTACCTCACAGCCGAGGAGAAAATTTTTCGAGGCCGAGAATTATTGGAGCTCGGTTATGTCGCTAGGTCAGATAACTGATATTCTGGCCTTTCATGGCAAAGGATTATTGGGCTCGCTAAGGTGTCGAGCTCTGACCTCCCACGAGCGGAGTTGCCGCACTCCAGGAGATGGAAATCCTGACAGCAAGCTAAGATACGCAGCTTGGAGCCAGGAGCATATGAAGGCAGGGGCAATACTGCCCTTGAAGTCTTTTTTCAAGTACTTCACGAACT
Source organism: Humulus lupulus (assembly GCF_963169125.1). Lineage (NCBI taxonomy): Eukaryota > Viridiplantae > Streptophyta > Magnoliopsida > Rosales > Cannabaceae > Humulus > Humulus lupulus. Next base: position 285,034,473 of record NC_084793.1, read on the forward strand.
TTGTTGGGCTGGCTCTCTTCCAGCTCAACACCGATTCTTACAAGGTTCTGTCTGCCCTGAGGTCATTGTACCACGAGCTGAAGTGGGCAGGACCTTCACCAGAAGAGATTTTGTATCTCTTTTGCTTGAAAAGCAATCCCTCCCGAGCTCAGGGAGGGGACAACTTCTATTACCTTTTGAGTTATCCCAAGGAGCCAAAGATCTTCGGGGATTTACCCAATCATCCACCAGAGTTCAAGAAAGCCTTCTTCTGGATAGATGGCCTTGCTCCGTCTAGATATTACTCGTTCAGATGAATTCGTAAGTATCTCAACTTCTTTCTTTTTTGTGCTAGAATTTTGCTTAGGCTCGTATTTAGTTGAAATGTGTTTGATCTTCCAGCCAATTACCATCGCCCTACTCCCACCAAGGAGATGAGGGAGCACAGAGATACTTTGCTCCAGCTTCCCTACGGCAGGAGGTCCCTTTCCTATCTCCTGCATGAAGACAAGCTCCGGGCTTGCGGCCTTTTGGGGGAGGATCAGTCTACATCTGACTGGTCCAATAAGAAGTATGACCGGTGGGAGCTCGTGCCTCTTCGAACCAGCAACCTTCCTCCGATGAGAAATGCAAGGCCTCCATCTCTAGCTCAGCGTTGCAGGAGTCCACAATCGGGGAATGAGGCCAATGATGAGGCCTCGAGCTCGGGCTCGGATGAACAAGGTACAGTCATCCTTAGCTCGGATTTGTGGTCTCCCTCATTACTTAAATATAAACCCGATAGATTAATATTGTGCAAGGACGATAGGAACCATTTCTATGTATGGTCTTGGGTAGATGACATGGGTACATAGGTTCGATAGCTGGCTCGGGAAATACGACACCATGTATAGCCTGAACGAGGTATGGGACGGAATAGCCGTCCAATATGGGACTAACGACTATAGGGACCTTTTGAGGTTGACATCCACCTATAGGGACGGTACTCCCCCCGCCTCTTCTGAAGATAGGGGAATTTCGTGGTCGCCGAGCACAAGCTCAGGGGAGAGTTCCAGTTAGGTTTCTCTCCACTTGTCTTTTTATCCCTTGTCTGTCTACATCATGTTAATTTATTTTGTTTTGGGATAACTCATAATGTGATGTAAATGTGCAGGCGAGATGGACTCTGACCTTGAGAACATCCTAGTGAGTGGCGGAGCCAAGAGGAGTAAGCGCCCGAGGGGGTCACGAAAAACAGACCGGCCTGCTAAGGTCCTTAAGAGGACCGAGAAAAAGCCTCCTCCCCCAGCTCCGGTTGCTCCGAGCCCCATTTTGAGTCCACCTACTCAGGCCAAGATGTCCTCTTCGAACTTACCTCCTGCTCCTCCTATAATCCAGGTCGATTCCACACTTGGCCTACCTCCGAGGAAACCCTCAGCCTCAAGAACACAGTTGCTTTCGGTTTCTACTCACGTCGATGAGTATGTGATTGACAACGCAGCTGGACCCCATGGAGCTACGCTAGGTCAGATGTTCTATCTCGGGTGGGCCAGAGTTTTGGTAGCTTTGACGCCTCTCACTGGCAGTTTTTGAACAATGCTCGAGATTGCAATACTCTTTACGAGAAGAGCATCGAGCTTACTGCTGGAGTAACCTTTCTTCTCTTACTTCTAGCTGTACCTATATTTGGTTCATATGCTGATTTGATTTCTTCGTATGCCAGACTCTTCCTGTCTCTGCTCAACTTAATTACAGGTTGAACCACGAGGTCTACACGAGTATGTCTTTTTCTCAGGAGGCAAGGGTTCTCCAACTCAAACAGAGTGACGAGCTCAAGGCCACAAAGGTAAAGGTGGAGGCAGGAGCTGAGGAGCTAAAGGTCAAGACATCTGAGCTTGAAAAGCTTAATGCCCGGCCCGCAGAGCTGGAGAAGGAGAATGCTCGAGCCAAGGAGATCAATACCAAGCTCGAAGAAGAGAAGGCGGCCACTTTCGAGATCATGGAGGGTGAAAAGACTCGTCTTCTTGAAGAGTTTAAGGAGAAGAAGGATCGGGCAGTCGACATGGCCATGTACAGAATCTGGGCCAACAATGTCGACCTTGACACCAGCTTCATAGGCCATCTTGAAGCAAAGCTCGTGGCTAAATGGCAAGCTCGGCTTGATGATGAGGAGACCGCTCGAGATGAGGCAGAGGGAGCCAGGGGTGATGCCGATGCTGAGAAGGCCAAGGAGAACGCTTCCTCTTCTTAAATCTTGCCTCGGGGCTGCATTTCTTTGAATCTCTTGTAACAGTTTTTTATGTTTGATTTTTCATATTTTATGCCCCCGGGGCCAAGACAATTTTATAGCTCGTGAAAGAGCTACCTTTTATGATATTTGAGATATCATTTTTTGAATTTATTTTAATACATTTGCTTTACATTTCTTGGGTTGAAATATTTTGCGCATTTTATATTAAAGTGTCATATATGCCTGTTTATTCATACAAACATAGTTTGGATTTAAGCTTGAGGTTCAATGCATTAATGCACAGTTTGCTCGAAATATCCGTTTCCGACCTCGTTATTTTATCAAGGTTGACAATTACTTTTACCATGCACCCGAAAGTACTTATATGGTGTGTAATGCAAATGGTTTAGTTTTATTTTACTTTTTAAGTTAATTTTTCTCGTCCTTGGGTAGTTCCCCGAGGTTATGAGGTCGAAACTATTGTTTTGCAAGATACTCCAGCAAACTATTGTTTTATCAAGGTTGACGATTACTTTTACCATGCACCCGAAAGTACTTATATGGTGTGTACTGCATATGGTTTAGTTATATCTTACTTTTTTAGTTACTTTTTCTCGTCCTCGGGTAGTTCCCTGAGGTTATGAGGTCGAAACTATTGTTTTGCAAGATACTCCAGCCTTGATCTCGACTTAACGCGAAGTGGGTTATGCTCCAACTTACTGTCGATTAGTTTTAGCTAGTTTGTTCCAAACCTATTAAGGTCGTGTTTGGTTTGTAATCCAACACTTATCTCTTGATAATTTGATTATGTTCAGACTTTCTTATCTCACACATTTGGTTACGCCCAAACACTTGTATGTTTTTGATAGTTTGGTCATATCCAAACTATCTTAGCTCGCGCATTTGGTTATATCCAAACACTTGTATGTTTTTGATAGTTTGGTTACATCCAAACTATCTTAGCTCGCGCATTTGGTTATATCCAAACACTTTCATGTTTTTTCGTATATGCTATTTTATTTTTTTTGAGCTGATGGTATATATACCGCTAATGCCCCCTTAATATCCTATGAATGTGACCATAGGTTATTCAATTAAGAGAGATTGCAAAAAATACAACATATTAAAACGAAATCAAACTTTATTTGAAAAAATCAAAAATAGAAAAACAGTACAGATAAACAAGCATGGTTATAGGCGATATCCTTCCTACACTATTGATAGTAAGGTCGTAGGTGTTTGCCATTCCATGCTCGTGGTACCAGACTTCCATCCAATCTTGCCAACTTGTACACGCCAGCTCGGATGAACGATTCTATCTGATAAGGTCCTTCCCAATTTGGCCGAGCACGCCAGCTGCTGGATCCTATGTTGCCAAGAATACACGCCTCAACACCAAATCTCCTACGCCGAATTTTCTATCTCAAACTCTTTTGTTGAAGTACTGGGTAGCTCTCCGTTGGTATGCAGCATTTTTTATTTGAGCTTCATTCCTTCTTTCTTCGATCAGGTCCAGAGTTTCTTCGAGCTGAGAGTGGTTCTAGGTTTGCTCATAAGCGAGGGCTCGAATTGAGGGAATTTCGACCTCGATTGGTAACATAGCCTCGCAACCGTACGCTAAAGAAAACGGGGTATGTTCTGTTGATGTACGGGTCATGGTCCTATACGCCCATAGAACTTAGGGAAATTCTTCGGGCCAGTGAGCCTATGAGGTCGATTCCCCAGACTGCAAATGGCCACGGGGAGGTCATCATAGTTAGCTCGGATGGTGGAGCTTGAGGAATTGTGGCGAACCGTTGGCACTTATCACACCTCTTGACGTAGTGAAACAAATCTAATTTAATGGTAGGCCATAAGTATCCCTGACGTATGATCTTCTTGGACAGGCTATGCCCCCCAGTATGGTCTCCACAGAATCCTTCATGAATTTCTTCTATGATTTTCTTAGCTTCGGGTGGGGTCACACACTGGAGTAGCGGCATGGAATATCCTCTTCTATACAGCTTTCCATCTATAATGGTATACCTAGGGATTTGATACATCAATTTTCGAGCCTTGGTCCGTTCTTCCGAGAGAAGGCTGGTCTCAAGGTATTCAACTATCGGAGTCATCCAGGTTGGCTCGGAATTGACCATACACACATCCTCCTGTTTTGGCTCATCTATACTGGGCGTCGCGAGATGTTCGATTGGCACGACATTTAGTTCGTCATTCTCGGTAGAGGTAGCAAGCCTGGCTAAGGCGTCCGCGTTCGAGTTCTGTTCTCGGGGGACCTGTTCTATCACATAGAACTTGAAATGCTCCAGTGCTGATTTTTCCTTTTCTAAATATGTCACCATTCTCCTACCATGAGTCTGGTACTCTCCCAAAATTTGATTAACCACCAGCTGGGAGTCACTGTAGCAATGTATGGCTTTGGCTTTGAGCTCCTTGGCTATGCGGAGTCTTGCCAGTAGAGCCTCGTACTCGGCCTCATTATTCGACACGTCGAAGTCAAATCTTAAGGCACAGTGAAATCGGCTTCCTGCAGGGGTGATCAAGATTACTCCTGCTCCCAATCCATTTTCATTAGAAGACCCGTCAACATAAAGTTTCCACAACTCGCGGGTTGGGGTTATAACTTTATCATTGGCCATGCCAGTGCATTCCCTTATGGTCGTCCTTGGATGATAAGTGATCTCGAATTGTCCGAGTTCAACAGCCCATTTGAGCATTTACAATGAAGCCCAGGAATTTCCCTGAAGATACTCCAAAAGAACACTTCTGAGGGTTAAACTTCATGTTATATCTCTGTAACACGGCGAAGCATTCTTCGAGGTCATCCACATGGTTATTGTTAAGTGAAGATTTAACTAAGATGTCGTCAACATAAACTTCCATGTTATTACCTATTTGTTCGGAGAACATCATGTTCACGAGCCGCTAGTAAGTGGCTCCAGCATTTTTGAGCCCGAATGGCATGGCGTTATAACAATACAGCCCTTTGTCTGTTATGAAACTCGTATGCTCTTGGTCAGGGGCATGCATGGCAATCTGGTTATATGCAGACTAGGCATCCATGAACGATATGAGTCCATGCCCTGCTGTGGCATCCACGAGCTAGTCGATCCGTGGTAAAGGGAAGCATTCCTTAGGACAGGCCTTGTTAAGGTTCGAGTAGTCAATACAGGTCTGCCATTTCCCGTTAGACTTCGGGACTAGTATCGGGTTGGCTACCCAATTGGGGTAAAAAGCGTCCCTGATGAATCGGTTTGCTTTTAACCTGTCGACTTCCTCTTTAAGGGCCTTCTTCCTATCGTCATCCAGTAGCCTTCGCTTTTGTTGCTTCGGTAGGAAGCTTTTGTCGATATTTAACACGTGGCTCACCACATTTGGACTTATCCCTATCTTTTCCGAATGTGACCATGCGAAGACATCCTGGTTCTTCTTCAAAAAGCAAATTAATTGCTGTTTGGTTTCTTCGGGGAGGTTTTTCCCAACCTTCACTTTTTTTGGGGGGTCTGCTTCTTCGAGCCTGATTTCTTCAAGCTCTCCCAATGGTTCGAGATTAGTTCTTTCCTCTACTCTTGGATCGATTTCTTCATCTATCTCCAAGACTGTCCCTCCCTTATTCTGAATAACGACGAGCGCTTGTGCGCTTGTCTGCTTCTTTCCTCTTATGGAAATGCTATAGCATTCCCTTCCAGCTAACTGGTCTCCCTTCAGTGTCCCGATGCCACTAGAAGTCAGGAACTTGATGGCTAAATGCCTTACAGACGAGACTGCCCCAAGCCCTACTAAGGCGGGTCTCCCGAGCAACACGTTGTAGGCTGATGGCAAGTCCACTACTACAAACTCCATCATCTTGGTTGTTGAGACTGGGTAGTCTCCCAAGGTCACAGGGAGTTCAATGGACCCCATACAGGCAATCTCTTCTCCTGAAAAACCGTATAGCGTCATTGCACAAGCTTTTAGGTCACGAAGCGTGAGTCCCATCTTTTCTAAGGTGGCCTTATAGAGAATGTTCACTGAGGTCCCATTGTCAATGAGAACTCGGTGAACCCTCTTGTTCACGAGCTGGAGAGTGATGGCCAGTGGGTCTTTGTGAGGAAACTGAACATGGGACGCATCGTCCTTAGTAAAGGTTATAGGCTGAGATTCAACCTTTTGGTACTTTGGAGCTCTGGCTTCGGGTTCATAAGGGGACCCGTCCTCAGTTTTTAGCTCGTTCACATATTGCTTTTGGGCGTTCTTGCCCGATCCTGCGAGGTGAGGCCCGCCCAAGATGCTTACCACATCTTCTCCATCAATCGGAGGGGGTCTCTCTTCTTCCCTAGCCCGAGAATTATTGTTTTGGGCAGGCGGCAGTGCAGCTGTCCTCTGGCTGGAAGAAGCCTGATTATTGTTCTGGTTTCTGACATACTCCCTGAAGTATCCTCTCGAGATCAGACCTTTGATCTCGCCCTTCAATTGCATGCACTCATTAATAGTGTGCCCAGTATCTCTGTGAAATTGACAGTATTTACTGGAGTCTCTCTTGGACTTTTGGTTTCTCATGGGGTCTGGACGCCTGAAAGGGACCTAGTTTTCATTAGCCATGTAAATAGTCTCCTAAGACTCGTTGAGCTCGATGTACACCTTGTACACGGAGAAATACCTTTCCCCTTTCTTCTTCTTTCCCCCTTCCACCTCGGGGTTACTTCCTTCATTCTTCTTCCTTTTGGAAGGGTTTTCTGCAAGGGTTTCGAGGCTGATGGCTTTGCCAAGGTCGAGGCAGAGTTTATGTTTGTCGTTGTAGTTATTGGCTGAGAGGTCATATTCAGTGTTCACCTCGCCTCCTCTACATTGACAAACCTCTGAGCTCGCCTATTAAACTCGGTTATTGACCTGACAGGCTTCCTCTGCATATCTTCCCAGAGGGGACTTCCCGGCATTACCCCAGCTCAGACGACCATTAAATGACCGCTGTCGTCTACATCCCGAGCTCAGGCGAATTCCAGATTGAATCTTGTAAGGTAGCTTTTCAACGTTTCATTTGGTTGTTGCCAAACATTGGTCAGGGCCGATGCCTCGGGCCTTATCCCGACCATGGCTCTAAATTTCTTCTTGAAATCTTTTGACAATTGATCCCAAGAAGTGATTGAATGCCTCTTATATTTTTCAAACCAGTTTTTCGTTGGTCCTGTAAGCGATGCTGGAAACAGCATGCATCTAAGCTCGTAACCCACATTACTTGCTCTCATTATAGTGTTAAATGTACTTAAATGACTGTACGAGTCGGATTTCCCTTCAAAAGGTGGGACATGAGGAATCTGAAACCCTTGAGGAAATGGAGTTTTTGAAATGTGGGGAGCAAATGGTTCGAGCTCCTCATCAGAATCTTCGTCCCGATTCCAACCTCGCTCATTCTGTAAGAGCCTAAATGCTCTTTCCAGTTGATCAATTCTTTCCTAAACTATATCCACAGGGGGCCTCGCCTGAAATTGGTTATCATTGATCACAATTCCAGGCTCGCGCCTTCGCATGGGATCCTTGCGTCCATTTATCCGATCTCTCAGGTCTGGGTTCGAGGGATTACCACTACCTCGATTTTGATTTAGGTGTTCTCGCAGGTCAGGGCGGTTCCTTTGGTTTCCAATATTTCTGCATCCTTGATAATACATACTGACTGATCTGGTGTCCCCTGAGTCGTCGCTGGCGAGGCTCGTCGCATGATTGTTTCAAGATGGATTCCTTTCAGGCTGCCTCGTCTCTACAGTACGAGATTGAGACATTTGGCTTCTCGTAAGCTGGGCGCCTCTCCGTTCTCTAGCAACTTCTCCATTCCCCTGCTTCCGTCCAGCTCGCCTTTCCCTATCACCCTGAGTCGGTTGTGTGTTTCTCCGAGGCGGTGAGGGATATCTTATTGGCGATGGAGGAAACCGTATGGGTGATGGTGGCTGCCACCCATTTTGGGGTCTGGATGGTCCCGAGTTTGCCTGTGCCGGCTCGGTAACATTTTGTGTGTTACTGGGATTCTGAGTCCGAGCCTCTGCAGGGGCTCGGTTGTTCCAAGTTTCAACTGGTAACTCTGTAGTTGAGTTAACCGGATCTCTAGCCTGGGTGTTTCTTCAGGGCCTCGAGGGAGCAGGTTGTTCTGCCAGTGGCGGAGGTTGCTCTGTTCTTCTTGTGGCAGAGTTTTTGCGAGGTCGCCCATGAGGCTTGCGGGGAGGAACACGAACATCCCACGGAGGTAGGGCTTGGACCTCAGGCGGAGGTTGGGGCTGAGCCACCTGCGCTTCCGTAGCTAATCTAGCCAGCTCCTTGTTACGCTTCTTGGCCTCAGCCAACTGTTTTCTTAACTGTCGGTTTTCGAGTTCCACAATGGGGGCATATCGCTCAGGATTATAATACATCTCCTCATCGTTCCTGGGAGCCGGAGGTGCCGGAGGTCCTCGAGAATCGGAGGACTCACTTCTCTCTTCTAGTTCTGGATTCGTCATCGGCTGCTTCCCAGGGCGGTGTGGATAGTTTTCTTCAAGAATAGTCTGATCACTTGCAGCCATAGCTAATTAGGGATTGTACTGCTTAAGGCTCTCAATGAAAGCACCAAACGGCTGACGTTGTTTTTCATCAACTTAAAATGTAGAGCAATTAAACAATAGGAACTATGGCGCAGATGAATAATATGGTAGAACAACATGAGTTTTATGTGGTTCAGCAGTTAACTCTGCCTAGTCCACGAGTCAATTTTATTAAGACTTGGAGTTTTCTGGAAATCCTTCATAGATGAATTCTCCAGAGTTTCTCTCAAGATAGCAAAAGATCCGTCCTTTACAAGTGTTCATGACCTCTCTATTTATAGAGAGTTTTCAGAGTTCATTCCCACATATTTCGGGAAGATACTCCTGCTTATTAATTGAAATAATTATATTAAATGCTGTAACTCCTATAAACAAGGAAACATCCCCTGAAGACCAGGAAAACGGATAATAGACTTGTTAATATCCCTTTAATGTCGGGACGTTACAACAATAAATATCTTTAAATGTACAAAGCGTGTTACATCAGATAATTCATCAAATCTCCGAGATCATCAATCAACATCGCATCAGTCAAGGTTTACAAACAGGTTATGAATTGGCCATCTTATTCCAGGACCTACTCGGAGCAGATAAATTCTATCGAGGCTGTCATGATTCGAGCCTGTACTCTTTAAGCTCGAACTATTCGATTTGAAGGCACTCGGTGACAGATGTATCCCGATGCTATGCCTTTAGAGCCTGGAAAGAATCTCGATGTTACATGTCTTTGAGACTGCCATCTTGCCTCGGAGGTTTGACCTTAAACATGTGTTTTATATATCTCGAGCACATACTTGACGAGTCCAGCTTTCGAGGTCATAATTTCTGGTCTCGAAAACTAGGTGTAACAAATATGATGTTAAATGCTTGCATGTGGGTCCACATTTCATTTCAGGGGTGTTTTGGTAATTTGGCCCGTTGAGGGTGTAATTGTATATTTGTATGCATGTCGGTGACCTATTGTTGAGACCACATTATAATGTGGGTTTGTTCGAGCTATTCGACATGAGACGATCTTGGAATATTAATTAGTAGTCTAGTCATAACAGGTTTAAGTTCGGGGCTCGGGATGATTTTAATGATTAGAGCATTGCCGGGAATTAAAGGGTAACAGGATGTGAATTATTGGTGTTTGAGAATATCGAGAATAGCGGGAATTGGAGAGCGTTAATTATGATTAACAAAATAAAAATAGGTGGGAAATTCCAAATTTGCCCTTCGGAGCCTTTAGAAACCCTAAATTGAACTAGGGGTATTTTGGTCTTTTCACCCCTAGGATAGATATGAGCCATTGAAGGCTGTAGAAAGAAGAGGAAAATAGAGCAATTTCAAAGCTTCTCCCGTACCTGTTCTCTTCCTTTTTCTTTGTGATTTTTGAGCCTAACTTGAGGATTCAAGCTTGGGTAGTAAGTCTTGAGAGGTTGGGAGTGTGTTCCACCATTGAAGAGCATCATAATCTGAGCATGAGGTAAGTTTCTAGCCATTAAATTTCCTGGTTTGCTCTGTTTTAGCTTTGGTTTTCAGTTGAGATTCCTAGGTTGGATGATTGGTTTTGTTGGGAGTTTTGGCTTGGGTTCTTGTGGTTGTGATGCTTGGGGCATGTGAGGATGTTTTTTGGATTCATTTGGCACCATAAATGAGGTTTGGAAGCATTGGAATCAATTTGGAATTGAAGGAGTCGAAGGAAGAGGTTTCAGGGGAGATTCTGGCTAGGTGTAGCACTACAGCGCCCACCAGAGGGCGCTATAGCGCTACACAGGGTTCTGCTGGGCAGTTTGGGGTTCTGAGTATAGCGTTGGGGCGTTATTGAGCAGCACTATAGCGCTACTCTGTTCCTCCATAATCCTGTTTTGAGTGTTTTTAAGGGTTTTTGGCTCGGGGTTTCAATCCTTAAGGCCCGAGATCGAATCTACTCACCGTGTGGGCATGTTTCGAGGTCCCGAGAGTGGGGTTTAGGTTAAGACCCTTTCATTGTTGATTTTCATTAATGGAGCTTATAATTGGTTATGATTAGGTAACCGCTAAGGAACCAAAAGGGTCGATCGTTCTCAGGAGTCGTTCTTGTTTTATTTCTCGCTCGAACCAGAGGTAAGAAAACTGCACCCTGTGTATATGACATGGATGATCGTTGTTGAGGGATGTTGGTTGATAAATGTGGATATTTATTGCATATTAAATGCTAGCAGATGTTGTTTACTTGTGTATGGCCCTGATTAGTCAGGGACGGCACTGGTCGCATATTACTAACCTGAGAGTCAGAAACAGCGTAAGCATCCTGAACGCAGGGCCGATTAAAGATTAGATCTAATCGATATCAGCATTGAATGACTCTAGAGCATTAATGTTGGACCGACCCTAAGGTCGATGAAACTTATAAGTGCTTGACTAGTCTAAGCTTACTCAAAGCCAGGGCCTAAGGCCTAGGTAACAGCTTGTCACATGGCTAGGGAGCGGAATCCCACGGTTATGACTCTATGGTCATGCGATAGGTTATATTGGTGACTTGTTCATCGAGCACCTGTCTTGATAAGCTAGTGAAAAAATCACTTATTTGTAAAGCCTAGTGACCCTATCGTCACATGGCTAAAAGGAGCTAAACCCACCTTAGTGACTTTTCCAATTGTCACTCATCTGTTTTGGACTGAAAGTCTTGAATGATTATTACGATTATTGTTGATATTATATTCATGATATATTGTGTTTTCTTGCTGGGCTTTGGCTCATGGGTGCTATGTGGTGCAGGTAAAGGGAAAGAAAAGCTCACCTAGCCTTGAGTGGAGAGCTTAGGTGGTGTTGTGTACATATGCGGCTGCTTGACCACCATGGCCAAGGAGTTCTCAGAGGAACTAGGGGGTTTACCCTATTTTTGCCGCTTAGGTCGGCGGTTTTGTAAAGTTTTAAACAGTAATGACCATTTTGAGTTGTAAATAACTTGTAAATGTTGTTTTTACGGGCCCATGAACAATTTTATGTTTTAAATAAAATATATCATTTCCTTTTTATTGGTTTTCACTTTAGCCTATTAATAACACTAGAAGCACGTTTTTAAGCAAAGAACTCGGGTAGCGAGTTAAATTTCTGGTTCACCGTTCACCGTAACTGTTCTGGGGTAACCAGGGCGTTACAGCAATATATGGAGTTATATGCTTATATGAGTTATATTTGTGTGTAATTATGTGATTATATGAGTTGTATGATAAGATGACTAGTTATGTATGTTTAGGAGTATTAAATATGCATGTGGGCTCGTTTCTTATTAGAAGGGAAATTTTTGTAATTTAGCCGTTATGTGCATAATTGTATATATGTACCTATGTGAGATATCAAATTATTATGTGGGTTTATTTGGGTTTACTCAGCATGAGACGATCCTAGGGAGCAAGTTAGCAGGTTCACAATAGGACCCAATACCCGATTTGAGGCGAGTCAAGAGGTATTGTGGGTAACTGATACATTATCGGGTTATCAGGTAAAGGGAATGAATAATTAAGGATATATTTGGAGTTAGTGAGATTATGAGGGATTTTGACAATTTTTCCCTCGGGGACGTTTTTGGTATCCCGAGCCTCAGGATTAGTTTAAGCAACTTAAGCCTTAAGGAAACAAAACATAAACACAAAAACATTTGTAGCAGCTCACTCCAACCGACTATCTTTCTCTCTCTCTCTCTCTCTCACTCTCTCTCAATTGTGAGTGAAGTTATTGAGAAATTAAGGAGATTTTTGTCTGGAAACCAAGGAATTGAAGGCTCGGATTTTGATTCAGGATTGGTTGTGGCTAGGAGATCACCATTCACAGCAGAGGTAAAACTTTAATCCCTATTTTAGTTAAATTTCTATCATGTTTCCCTTGAGTTTTGAGGTGTTCTTGAGCCTTGTGGCTCAAGTGATAGATTGTGAATCTTGATGGGTTTTTAATCGAATTTTAAGTTGGGTTTTGCTGCTGATATTTGGTTGAATCTGCTCTGAGGAGTAGTTGTTGTTCTAGGAATCATTTGGGTAAGTTTTTGGCTGGAGGAAAACATGGAAATCTGGGTTTGTAGGGTCAGGTCGCGACCCTGTTCTTGGGGCCCCGCGACCCAAGGGAACCCAGAGCCAAGGGGGAGCTTCTGCTTCAGGGGCGCACCGCGACCCTCTAGAGCAAGTCGCGGCCCACTAGGGCAGTTTTGGCTACTATAGGGTTTTAGCGATGGGAATTCAAACCTAAGGGCTCGGGATCGATTCTACCACCCGTTTTAGTATAATTCGAGGTCCCAGAGGCTAGGACTCGGTCCGAAAGCCTTTATTTTCTCGTTATTGATGGAATCCTATATTATGGTTGTGACTAGGTTATCGCTAGGGTGTCGCAACCGGGATCGTGCTCGAGGGACATTCTTATTATTACGCTATACTCGGACCTGAGGTAAGAAAACTACACCCAATACGTGATATATATGATTAGGGCTTGGGCCAGAGATATAGGCCAGGGAAGAGAATAACCAGGGCCAGGCCCCACCGCCAGCTTCAGAAAACTGGCAACAGGAGCTTGCTGGTATGCTAGCCAAATTAGAGAGGCAGGAGGATGATATTCGCCTCTTGAGATAGCAACAAGTTCCAGCAGGGAACCCACAGCACACAGTACTGGCAGTGACATAGCCAGAGGTACCAGCGGTAGTGCAGCCCTAGGAAGGGTGAGATAGATGGGAACCCCTGTGTGAGAGGTTCAGGAAACAACACCCTCCAGTGTTTTAGGGCAGCTCAGATCCACTGAAGGTTGAGAAGTGGATGACCATGATAACCACTATCCTGGATTTTATGAGGGTAGGTAGTAATGAGAGAGTGGCCTGCGCCACTTACATGTTTCAGGAGGATGCCCAAAAATGGTGGGAGGTTGTATCCCAGACCAGAGCAGTAAACACCATGGAATGGGAAGAGTTCAGAAGTTTGTTTAATGAGAAGTACTACAACAACGCACTTAAAGCTGTGAAGGCTGAAGAGTTTAGCAAGTTACTTCAGGGTAACATGACAGTGACCAACTATGCCCTAAAGTTTGACAGACTAGCAAAATTTATCGAGCATCTGGTGCCCACTGATGGGACCAGAAGTGAGAGGTTTCTCTAGGGGCTACAACCTATGATAGCCTGAGATGTTCGTATTACTACTGTGCTAGGATTGACCACCTATGCACAGGATTTGGAGAAGGTGCTTACAGTTGAGAGCGCAGAGAACAAGATCTAGCGTGAGAGTGCGACCAGAAGGGATTCTAGGAGGCTGGGACCTCTATTTATAGGTTTTGGTAGGGGCGGGGGCCCCAATGACCAAAAGAGAAAGACTCCAGATATAGTTTAAGCTCCAAGGCTAGATAGGAGGCCACAAGGCATACAGATGGGCCGTTTTCTAGCGCTGGAACCTTCTATATTGTTTTGATTGATTCGGGTGCTATGCACTCTTTTGTTGCTAGTAGGATTATAGATGGATTGTGTAGACCATGTGACTTTTATCCTATGGGATTTGGTACTATGCTGCCTACTAGGGAGTTAGTGGTTTTCAGGAGATGGATTAGATTACTACCTGTTACAGTGGATGGCAGGAAATTGTTAGTTGACTTAGTGGAGTTGGTGATGACTGACTTTGATATAATTCTGGGTATGGATTGGCTAGAGAAGTATGGGGCAACGATAGATTGCAAGAAGAAGATGGTAACCTTTGAGCCTGAGGGTGAGGACCCCTTTGTATTTTTTGGCACGGTGCATGGACCCCGTATACCTATGATATCTGTACTTAGAGCTAGATACCTATTGCAGGGGGATGCATAAGGTTCTTAGCTAGTGTGGTGGATACCACTCAGGTCATACCAGTGGGATCAGAACAAACCCAATTAGTCTGTGAGTTTCTGGATGTGTTTCCAGAGGTTTTGTCAAGGTTACCTCCACACAGGGTGATAGAGTTTGTGATTGAATTGGTGCCAGGGACAGAGCCAGTGTCTAGGGCACCTTATAGGATGGCTCCACCTGAGCTGAAGGAACTAAATGTTCAACTACAGGAGTTGTTAGACTTGGGTTTTATCAGGCCCAGTTTCTCGCCAGGGGCCCACCAATTCTTTTTGTGAAGAAGAAAAATGGATCTCCGAGGATGTGTATCGATTATAGAGAACTGAATTAGTTGACTATCAAGAACAGATATCCTCTGCCAATGATTGATGATCTATTTGATCAGTTGCAGGGTAGGATGGTATTCTCCAAGATAGATCTTCGATCTGGTTATCACCAGCTGAAGATTAGGGGGGAGAATGTACCGAAGACAACTTTTTGCACCAGGTACGGGCATTTTGAGTTTTTGGTTATGTCATTTGGACTAACTAATTTCCTAGCAGCATTTATGGATCTAATGAACAGGATGTTCAAAGATTACCTGGAACGGTTTGCGGTCATCTTTATCGACGATATAGTAATATACTCTAGGTTAAAGATAAAACACGAGCAACACCTTAGATTGGTACTACAGAGGTTGAGAGTACAGAGGTTGAGAGAACACATGTTGTATGTGAAATTCAAGAAATGCAAATTTTGGTTGCCACAGGTGACTTTCTTAGGTCACATAGTCAGTAAGGATGGAATTATGGTGGATCCAGCAAAGATTGAGGCAGTCAGAGATTGGTCGAGACTGAAGAACGCTTCAGAGATCATAAGTTTCTTGGGATTGGCAGGGTATTACAGACGCTTTGTGGAGGGGTTTTCCAAGATCGCATCATCACTGACAGAATTGACACGCAAGAATCAGAAGTTCATATTGTCAAACAAGTGTGAAGACAACTTCCAGAAGCTAAAGAAGAGTTTGATCACCGCTTCGGTTCTAAGTCTTCCTACAAATCAGGACAAGTTTGTGGTTTATTGTGACACCTCAAGGCAGGGCCTAGGTTGTGTCCTTATGCAGACAGGGAAGGTGATTGCCTATGAATCATGTCAGCTGAAGGAGTATAAGGAGAGGTACCCCACACATGATCTAGAACTTGCAGCAGTGTTTTTTGCACTGAAGGTGTGGGGACGCTACTTATATGGTGAGAAGTGTGAGATATACACTGACCACAAGAGTTTAAAATACTTCTTCACCCAGAAAGATATGAACATGAGGCAAAGACGTTGGTTAGAGTTGGTAAAGGATTATGATTGTGAGATCCTCTATCACCCTAGAAAAGCCAACATGGTAGCAGATGCCTTAAGCCAGAAGGGTCTGGGACAATTGTATAGTAACAGGCAGATATCCAGGGAGTTGGCTGACGACTTGGTTAGAGCAGAAATTAAGTTAGTGATGGGTTAGTTAGCCAACATCACCCAACAGTCTACTCTCTTGGAGAGGATTAAGGAGAAGCAATTAGATGACCCACAGTTGGGGAAGATTAGAGGGACGTCCTAGTTGGAGTAGCTAAGGACTATAGAGTGTCAAGCATGGGCTTGTTGAGATATAAGGATCATATCTACGTTCTAATGGACACTGAGATCAGACGAGAGATTCTAGATGAATCTCATACTACCCCTTATTCTCTACATCCGGTCACCACGAAGATGTGCCAGGATTTGAAAGTTTTATATTGGTGGCCTGGGATGAAGAAAGACGTGATTGAGTACATGGAAAGGTGTCTGACCTGTCAGCGGGTCAAGCCAGAGCATCAAAGACCAACAAGGCTATTACAGCCTCTGGATATTTCAGAGTGGAAGTGGGAGGATATCACAATGGATTTTGTGGTAGGATTTCCCAGGAAAGTGGGCCAGCATGATTCAATTTGGTTCATCAAAGATCGGTATTCAAAATTAGCTCACTTTTTACCAGTGAGGACGAATTACACGGTTAATCAATATGCAGATCTATATGTGAGAGAGATAGTTCGCCTTCGTGGGACTCTGAGGTCTATCGTGTCTGATAGGGACCCTATCTTTACTTCCAAGTTTTGGGGAAGCTTACAGAGGGTGATGGGTACACAGTTGAAGTTCAATACAGCTTATCATACTCAGACTGATGGTCAGTCTGAGAGGACTATCCAGATATTGGAGGACATGCTGAGAGCATGTGAATTGGACTTTGAAGGGTCTTGGAGTAAATATTTTCCTCTAATAGAGTTTTCCTATAACAACAGCTACCAGTATACCATTGGAGTGGCACCTTATGAGATGTTGTATGGTAGGAAGTGCAGATCACCCACTCACTGAGATGAGATGGGTGAGAGGAAATATTTGAGTCCTGAGGCAGTTTAGAGGTCCACTGAGGCTATTGAGAAGACTAAAGCATGGATGCTCGCGTCTCAGAGTAGACAGAAGAATTATTCAGACCCAAAGCGGAGGAACGTGGAGTTCCAGGTGGGGGACTATATCTTCCTTAGGGTTTCACCACTGAGAAGGGTGAAGAGATTCGGGAAGAAGGGCAGGTTAAGCCCTAGGTTTGTGGGACCATTTGAGATCCTGGAGAGGATCGGCCAGGTGGCTTATAGGTTGGCCTTACCCCCTGCACTGTCTAGTGTGCACAATGTATTTCGTATTTCCATCCTGAGGAAGTATGTAACAGATGAAACTCATGTATTGAGTTATGAGGATCTAGAACTAGAGGTAGACTTGTCCTATGAGGAGTAGCCAGTTCAGATTTTGGACAGGAAGAACAAGGTCCTGAGGAACAAGACTGTACCTTTAGTCAAGGTATTATGGAGGAACAGCAAGGTTGAGGAAGCGACATGGGATCTGGAGGAAGATATGCAGACTCAATATCCCGAGCTGTTCAGGTAAAATTTTGAGGATGAAATTTCTATAAGGAAGGGATAGTTGTACCTTAAGCCTTAAGGAAACAAAACATAAACACAAAAACACTTGTAGCAGCTCACTCCCAACCGACTCTCTCTCTTTCTCTCTCTTTCACTCTCTCTCAATTGTGAGTGAATTTCTTGAGGAATTGAGGGATTTTTGGCTAGAAACCAAAGAATTGAAGGCTCGGGTTAGGATTCAGGATTGGTTGTGGCTAGGAGATCACCATTCACAGCAAAGGTAAAACTTTAATCCCTATTTTAGTTAAATTTTTGTCATGTAATCCTTGAGTTTTGAGGTGTTCTTGAGCCTTGTGGCTCAAGTGATGGATTGTGAATCTTGCTGGGTTTTTAATCGATTTTTAAGTTGGGTTTTGCTGCTGATATTAAGCTGAATTTGTTCTGAGGATTAATTGTTGATCTTGGAATGATTTGGGTAGATTTTGGTAAGTTTTTGGCTGCAGGAAAACAAAGGAAATCTGGGCTCGCAAGGTCAGGTTGCGACCCTGTTCTTGGGGCCCTGGGACTCAAGTGAACCCAGGGCCAAGGGGGAGCTTCTGCTTTAGGGGTGCGCCATGACCCTCTAGGCCAGGTCGCAGCCCTTGTCCAAGTTCCAGGAACGAGGGAGCCTCTAACCTAGGAGGCGTGCCGCGACCCTCTAGGGCAAGTCACGGCCCGCCAAGGCAGTTTTGGCTACTGTAGGGTTTTAGTGAGGAGAATTCAAACATAAGGGCTCGGGATCGATTCTACTACCCGGTTTAGTATAATTCGAGGTCCCGAAGGCTAGGTCTCGGTCTAGAAGCCTTTATTTTCTCATTATTAATGAAATCCTACATTATGGATGTGGCTAGGTTATTGCTAGGGGATCGGAACCGAGAACGTGCTCGAGGGACGTTCTTATTATTACACTATACTCAGACCTGAGGGAAGAAAATATAACGTCCCAAATTTCCTAATAAGGCTTAGGGCCATGATTAAGGGGCCAGGATGGCAAATTGTGGAATTATGTGACTATATGATATTTATATGTATTATTATGTGATTATGTGAGTAATATTATAATATGACTTGCTATGCATGTTTAGGTGTATTAAATATGCATGTAGGCACATTTCTGTTTAATTGGGCAATTTTCATAATTTGGTTGTTATGGGTATATTTGGCATATATGTGGTATGTGTGTGGTACTACATTACTATGTAAATATGTTTGGGTTACTCGGCACAAGACGATCCTAGGGAGCAAGCTAGTGGGAAAGTCACAACGGGACCCATACTTGACTCGGAGTGAGTCAAGGGGTATATTGGGTATTTAGCACATTACCGGGATATTGGGTAATGGGAATGAATATTTGATGATATATTGGGAGTTAGTGAGATCAGGAAGGAATTCTGGGAATGTTGACTATTTTACCCTGGGGGAGTTTTTGGGACCCTGAGCATTAGGATTTGCTTGAGGTTACTTAAGCTCAAAGTAACATGTCAGAAATATAAAAGAATGTTTAGAATGTTCTCTCTCTCTCTCTCTCTCTCTCTCTCTCTCTCTCTCTCTCTCTCTCTCTCTCTCTCTCTCTCTCGCTCTCTCTCTCTCTCACGTTCCCATTTTGACACCATTCGCATTTTCGAAGGAAACTCGAGTTTTAGGACTCGAATTCAGGCATAGCAATTCTAGGGAAGATTAAAAGCTTATTAGTCTGAGGATTTAGTTAGGAAACGACTAAATTAGAGGTAATCTAAGTTTTAAGTTTTAGAGTTTTTATGCCTTAATTGGATTTTTACATTTTGAGGAGTTTTTTATTTGATTAGGGCTTGGATTTTCATGGTTTTTGAAATTAGGATGTTTGGGAACTTTGTTTTTGGGATTTGGATATGTTTGAATAGGTTTTTGGAGGATTTTAAATGGGAGAAAATGTAGGAAATAGCTGAGTTCGAGGTTGGGTCTCGACCTTGTTCTAGCAAGTTACGACCTGGGTGAACCCAGAACCAGGAGGGCTTTGCCTGGGGGGCGCGCCGCGACTCTAGAGGGCCAGGTCGCAGTCCGTACCCTGAAACCTAGGCAGAGGGCTCTCTGTCAGGGAGGCGCGCCGCAACTCCCAGGGTCAAGTCACGACCCATCTGTGCAGGTTTTCCCAGGTTTGGTTTTTAGTCGTGGGAGCTTAACTTTAAAGGCTCGGGATCAATCCTACTACTCGGTTTGGTAGGATTCAACGTCTCGGAGGCTAGGATTCAGTTTGGAAGTATTTATTTACACATTTTTTATGGGACTCTATATTATGGTTGTGACTAGGTTATCGCTAGGGGCTTGGAAATAGGATCGTGCTTGAGGGTCGTATATTGGTAACTTGTGCTTGGACAAAAGGTAAGAAAACTACACCTAGTATGTGATGCATGTGATACATTTGGTTATGGCAGGGCATGAATGTTGAATATGGAATTGATCAGAGCTTGAGTCTCTGTAATTATGCATGATTATGATTATGCTTGTGATTATTGATTAAGCATGTTGAATGCCTTATATCTGGATATTTGACATATGATATATGTCGGTTTGCATTACCTCATTGAGAAAGCCCTGACTTATTAGTTAAGAAACGATAATGGTGTTTAGTACTGGTTGTGAAGCTCTAACTTATCAATCATAATCGGCAATAGTATTGAGCGCTGGTCGTATGGAATTGACTTATGAGTCAAGAGAGACATTAGCATTTTTAATGCAGGCCGAAATGATTATATTTAATCAACATGAGCATTAAATGCTTGACCGACCTATTGGTCGAAGAAAACTAAAGCACTTGGCTAGTCTAAGGCTAGTTACTCAGAGCCAGGGCTAAAAGGCTCAGGTGACAAGAACATCACATGGCTTAGGGCGCAGGACCCCAAGGAGACTTAATAGGTCATCTATTTAGCGTGCAGGATCCCAGATTGACTTAACAAGTCATCCATTCAGGGCGCAGGACCCCAAATTGACTTAATAAGTCATCTATTCAGGGTGCAGAACCTCAGATTGACTTGATAGTCATCTACTCAGGGTGTAGTCATTTATTTAAACTTACATGCATGCATGAATAGGGTTATTATTGCTAAGCTTGCTTATTATGATTTGATGACATATTATTAACTGCTTATGAGCATGTTTTTTAGTTTCCTTACCAAGCCTCAGCTCACGGGTGCTATGTGGGGCAGGTAAAGGTAAAAGAAAGTTGGACCATCCTTGAGTTGGAGAGCTTAGGTGACGATGTGTACATATGCGGCTATTCGACCACCACAGCCGAGGGTTTAAAGAGGAACTAAGGTTAAACCCTATTTTGCCACTTAGGTCGGCTTGTTGTAAATATTTTATTGTAATTAACATTTTAAATGTATTTTGGGATCCCAATGTATACAGTAAGCGTTTTAGTGAAACGTTGTATCTTTGAACAAAATTTTTAACCATAAACCGTTAATCACATTTAGTTACACAATTATGGCCAAATGACTTAGTTAGCGAGTTTAGCACTGTTTAAAATACACATCGTAACGATCTCTGGTAGTAGGGCATTACAACTTGGTATCAGAGCGAGCCAAGGTTAAGGGTTCCTGTAGACAAGTTGGGCATGTACACTCGTCACTAAAGACAAGCTTCACTCAGGGTATGGTAACTATTTATGTGGTTATGTGCTTAACTGCTTAAATATAATGTAAATGCTTTACCTGCAAGCCTTATTAGGGAGCATGAGATTCTGTTAGGGCTTAGCCCTTGACTATTGATATGATTATATGATTACATGCTTAGTGAAAATATGAATGTGTTATTTGTATGTTGGAGTTGAGAGCATGGTGTGTATGTTGGAAGAGCAGGGATTATGATTGATGTATGAATGTTGTGGGAGTATTTTTAGCATCGCAATGGTATATGAATGTGGTGTTGTATGATTGTTCCTGTGGGGGAAGGCTTTTGAATGTGGGCTTAATGGATCAAGTTATTGACTGCAGACTGATCAGAGGTTATGTACCCAAGGCAGTTAATGGGACCCGATGGTGGTTATACCGAGACTGAGAATTACAGCCAGGGCTTGAACCCTTCATCTGCCCTTCAGAATTTGCAGCAGGTGTTTACAGATATGCAATTAAGATTGCAGAGGCAAGAGGAAGAGATCAGGTGTTTAAAACAGCGGCAGGTTCTATCAGGAAGCACCTCTTCCTTTACTATGCCAGGAGTGGCACCAATATTGGCTCAACCTAGGGTTGAGAATAGGTGGTAATTTCTTTGTGGAAGATTCCAGGAATACTACCCTCTAGTATTTTAGGGAGGCCTAGACTCATTCAAAGCTGAGCAATGGATGGGCATGATCAGTTCCATCCTCAAAGTATGGGGGTGGTAGGTCACGATAGGGTGATTTGTGCTACATATGTATTGTGGGATGATGCACGAACGTGGTGGGAAGTAGTATCCTAGACATGAGATACGGTTGCGATGAACTGGAAAGAATTTAGGCAACTGTTTAATTAAAGATATTACTGTGATGCAGTCAAGACTGCTAAGACGAATGAGTTTCTAAACCTGGTTCAGGGAAATGCAAAAGTAACCGAGTATGTTAACAGATTCGATGGGTTGGCCAAGTTTTCTTTTGATATGGTACTCACTGATGTAGCTCGAAAAGAATGATTTATTTAGGGATTGAATCCCATAATAGCTCAGGGCGTTAGAGTCGCCCTAATGCATGAAATCTCCACCTGCGCTCAGGTGGTAAGGAAGGCTCTTGTTGTGGAGGGCATAGGAAATGAGATTGAGAAGGAGAGTGTCAGAGAGCGCGGAGCTCAGACAGTGATACTTCCGATTATTGGATCGGACAAGGAAGAGGATTGGAAAGTCTACCCCGAATGCACTCGGTGTAAGAGGCGTCATGTGGGACAATGTCGAGCAAGGGCATGTTTCTTATGTGGGTTGGTTGGGAACTTCAGGAGAGATTGCCCAAGGCGAAGGAAGGATGATCAAAAGGGGGCAGACAGCTCGACTCCAGCTCGAGTGTTCGCTCTGATGCAGTCAGAGTTAGAGACTGAGGTTGGTTCCTCAGTAGTGGCAGGTCAGCTTCCTAGTTCTAATTTTTGTATTATATTAATTTGTTTGGTGCCATGTTGTTCTTTGCTTGTTGCATCTAGAGTGGCATAGACTTGATATGCAGATTACATGGTTATGTTGTGATGAGAATGTGATACTCTATTTGTAATTTTAAGAGATGGGTTAGGTTATGGTGAAAATGACTCATCAGTTAATTTGATAGAGTTGGTTATGACTGACTTCGATATGATCCTTGATATAGATTGGTTAACCAAGTATGGGGCAATGATAAATTTCAAGGAAAGGATGGTAACCCTTGGGTTTGAGGGTGAAAACCCCTTGTATTTGTTGGCATTGTGCATGGACCTTGTATGTTTATGACATCTGTATTTAGAGCTAGAGACCTAAGCCAGGAGGATGCATAGGACTCTTAGCTAGTGTGGTGGATACCACTTAGGTCGTGCCAGTGGGACCAGGACAGATTGGATTAGTCTGGGAGTTTCTGGATATGTTCCAGAGGATTTGCCAGGATTACCTTTACACAAAAAGATAGAAAGGTGATTATGCTGGTGCCAGTAATGGAACCAGATCTAGGGCATTGTATGGAACGACTTCAGTGGAGCTGTAGGACTAAAGGTTCAATGTTTGAGTGAGACAGTATTCTTTAAAGTGGATCTTTGATCTAGTTATTACCAGCTGAAGATCAGGGAAAAGGGTATGCAAAAGACTGCTTTTATATTAGATATGGGCACTAGGAGTGCTGAGTTAAGTTTTGTGGATTTGATTAATGCCTAGTTGTTTTGATGGATTAGATGAACAGAGCATTCAAAGATTATCTTAATTGGATTTTTGATCGTCTTGATCGATGGTATTGTGGTATACTCTTGGTTGGAGAATTGCAAAGGTCAAGGAATGCCTCAGAGAATAAGAGTTTCCTTGGATGGACAAGATATTACATGTGCTTTGGGCAAGATATTACAGATCAGAAACAATTTATAGAATATTATGATATCTCATTGACAGAAAAGGTGATTGCCTAAGCAACATGTTAGTTGAAGGGTATGACCAAAACTAGAGCAGAGTTACTGGTGAGCTAGTTGGCCAATATTACGCTTCAGTTACTCTTTCAGAGAGGATCAAAGGAAAAATTATTAAGTGAGCCACATATGGAAAGAATTGAGTGGAATGTCTTAGCTAGATTAGCTAAATATTATGCAGTGCCAGGTATGAGTTTATTGAGGTATAGGGATCGGACTTGGGATTTAATGGACAATGGGATTAAATGGGAGATTCTGGATGAATCTCATATTACCCCTTATTCTCTTCATCTAGGCATCATGAAGATGTACCAGGATCTGAAAGCTTTATATTGGTGGTCTGGGATGGAAAGAGACGTAACTGAATACGTGGCAAAGTTCTTAACCTGTTAGCAGGTCAAGACAGAGTATCAGAAACAAGTAGGGCCATTACAGCCTTTGTGTATTCCATAGTAGAAGTAAGGAAACATCTCAGTGGATTTCGTGGTGGGGCTGCCCAAAATAGTGGGCCAGCATGATTCTGTTTGGGTCATTATAGACAAGTATACAAAGTCAGCTCACTTTTATCGATAAGGACAAGCAATACAGTTGATCAGTATACAGACCTCTATGTGAGAAAGATAGTACGCCTTCATGGAATTCAAGGTCTATCTTATTAGAGGAGGACCCTATTTTTACTTCCAAGTTTTGGGGAAAGTGGCAGAAGGTGATGAGTATGCAGTTGGAGTTTAGTACAGATTATTATCCTCAGATTGATGGTAAATCAAAGGGAGTTATCCAATTATTGGAAGGGCATCTTATGAGATGTTGTATGGTAGGAAATGTATATTGCTCATTCACTGGGATGAGATGAGTGAGATGTTATATTTGGATCCTGAGGTGGTTTAGAGGATCATTGAGGCTATTAAAAAGATTAGAGCTTGGATACTCACTTCTCAGAGTAAATGGGAAAGTTGTGTTAATCTGAAATGCAGGAACATGGAGTTCCAAGTGGAAGATTGTATCTTTCCTGGAGTATCACCATGGAAATGGGTGAGTAGATAAGAGCAAGTTAAGCCCTAAATTAGTAGGACTGTTTGAAATCCTGGAGAGGATTGGTCAGGTGGCCTTATCTTTGGCACTGTCGGCCATATACAATGTAGTTCATATTTCCATGTTGAGGAAACACGTGTTAGACAAGACTCATGTGTTGAGTTATGAGGATCTGGAATTAGAGGCTAAGTTATCCTGTGAGGAATAGCTAGTCCAGATATGAGACAGAAAGAACAGAGTTCGGAAGAACAAAGCTATACCTAGGGTTAAGGTATTATACAGAAACAGTAAGGTCGAGAGAGCGACCTGGGAACTGGAATCAGTTATGTGGGATTGATATTCCGGGCTACTCAGTTAAAATTTTGAGGATGAAATTTCTGTAAGGAGGGGATAGTTGTAACGTCCCAAATTTCCTAATAAGGCTTAAGGCCTTGATTATGGGGGAAGGATGGCAAATTATGGAATCATGTGACTATATGATATTTAAATATGACTTTATATGCATGTGTTAGGTGTATTAAATATGCATGTGGGCCAATTTCTGTTTAATTGGGAAATTTTCATAATTTGGTCATTGTGGGTATATTTGGCATATATGCAGTATGTGTGTGGTACTACATTACTATGTGAATATGTTTGGGTTACTCAGCACAAGACGATCCTAGGGAGCAAGCTAGTTGGAAAGTCACAACGGGGCCCATACTTGACTCAAAGTGAGCCAAGGGGTATATTGGGTATTTAGCACATTACTAGGATATTAGGTAAGGGAAATTTGAGTTTTTATGCTTAATGGGGTGGTGTAATTCAAAATAATGCTAGGCATTTTTATCATTTCAAAATGATGCCAATTCTTTTTAGCATACCAAAAATACCCCTGTCACAACTCTCTCCTCTCTTCCCTCTTCTCTTCCTTCTTCTCGTTTCTTCCTCACTCTCCTTCACTCACCTCACCTCACTCCACCACTAAGAGCACCACAGTAGAGATCCCTGCACTACCAAAAGTCGAGCAACCCCCTACGAAGGAAGCCATTTGTAGAGATCAAGACCAAAGTAAGGGTTGAGGAATCTTGGAGAAAAATCTTATGGGTAAGCAATTTTTTCTTAAATACTTGGATTAGTGATGTTTCCTTCAAACTTTTTGGGCATTTCGAATAGATCTGAGCAATATTTGCACATATTTTGCTTCTTCTTTTTTTTGTCGATCTGCGTTTTCTGGAATTTTTCTGGGTTTGAGTTGTGCTCGATGGTTGCTCGATGCCTGCTCGATGCAGGCTTGATGGCACATCATTTTTTACGGTTGCATGTTGTGATCGATGGTTACTCGATACCTACTCGATGGGTGCTCGATGGTAATGTGCATTCTCACCATTTCATGCATGCTTGATGCCTGCTCGATGCAGACTCGATGGCACGTCATTTTTTACGGTTGCATGCTTGCTCAATTATTACTCCATACTTGCTCGATACAAGCTCGATGGTAATGTGCATTCTCACTATTTCATGCATGCTCGATGGAGGCTCAATGCCTGTTCGATGGCCCATCATTTTTTACGGTTGCATGTTTGCTCAATGGTTACTCGATACCTGCTCGATGCAAGCTTGATGGTAATGTGCATTCTAACTATTTCATGCATGATCGATGGTTATTCTATGCCTACTCGATGATGGCTCAATGGTCATGTGCATTCTCACGATTCATACTCGATGGCATCCTCGACGCATTCTTTTTTATTTTATTTTTTCTAGTTTTTCAGCTAATTGTATTTGTGTTTTTTTATTTCAGGTTCTACTGTTTACGTATTTGTTTCTTACAACGGTATTTGGGAAACAGATGGTAGGAAATGATATTTTAAGGATGCTGAAGGTGAAGTGATACCAGTAGAGAATGATGTCACTTACTTGCAACTACTTGACATACTGCACAAGACATTTCAGGTGGATAGAGAGGTGTATGAATTGAAACTCGAGGTGCCATACGTATGCGGAGACCAACCATTTGCACCGGTTCAATTGAGGAATGATCGTCAAGTTCGTGTATTCTTAGGAATAAGCTTGAAAGAACAAATAGTCTTATGTGTGACTCCAGTTAAGAAGAATGTCATATCAGATCCTTCTCCTAGTGTGAAGAAAAAAGACACGACCAGTGTCGATCCATCTCCTGCAGGTAGCAGTTACAAGCATCTTAGCAAGGTGGGCACTTTTGTTCCAGTTACTGATCTGATGGCTACTATTCAGCTTGATATATCACAAGGAGATCCCACAGGTGTGCTTGAAGCATATGAGTACGATCCCTATGTGAATGATGATCCAGTTGGTAATTGCTTTGAAGATAATGATGATGGATCTGAGGATGACTTGTATTATAGTGCAAATGTTTCAAATGAGGAGTTAGACATTTCCTAAGCCCAACAAGTAGAAGAAGAGTCAGGACTGCCTCTTGCACAGGCACACCTGCCAGAAGTAGTAATCAACCTGCTAGGACAGAAGATAACGCTGGGTGGAGGGAGACAATTGTATCAAGAGAAGATCACACCAGATGGAGTGCCCCAATGTTTACAAAAGAAGATATTGAGGCATCTGCTAAAACCCATTCCTCATCATCTGGTGGACCAATGGGAGAAATATATGTTGGTAAGACTTATGAGGACAAGATTGATTTAAAAACCAAAGCTGCTCTATTTGCAATGAAGAATAACTTTGAGTATATGGTGAAAAAGTCTGGTACTGACTTGTGGTATATCACATGCAAAGATCCTGACTGTTGTTGGAGACTGAGAGGGAAAAAACTACCAATGTCCCCCATGTTTGAGATCACGGTATACAATAGCGTACACACATGCTCACTAGAAGTGCGACAAAAAGGTCATCGTCAAGCTGCACCGTGGGTCGTTGGACACCTCCTAAAGAACAAATACGCAGTTGATGGGACCAGTTACATGGAAAACAACACAAAGGAGGATATGAAGAAAAATTTTGGTATTGATATGAGTTAAGAAAAGGCATGGAGATGTAGAGAGAAGGCACTTACGTATGTTAGGAGGACATATGAGGATTCGTATTGCAAGTTGCCATCCTACTTGCACATGTTGCAGATGGTTATTTGATGATATATTGGGAGTTAGTGAGATTAGGAGGGAATTCTGGGAATTTTGACTATTTTACCCCGGGGGCATTTTTGGGACCTAGAGCATTAGGATTTGCTTGAGGTTACTTAAGCTCGAAGTAACATGTCAGAAATATAAAAGAACGCTCCAAACATTCTCTCTCTCTCTCTCTCTCTCTCTCTCCCTCTCTCTCTCACGTTCCCTTTTTAACACCGTTCACATTTTCTTTTTTAACACCGTTCACATTTTCGAAGGAAACTCAAGTTTTAGGACTCAGATTAAGGCAAGGATTGAGGCATAGTGGTTATAGGGAAGATTAGAAGCTTACTAGTTAGAGGATTTAGTTGGGAAACGACTCAATCAGAGGTAATCCAAGTTTTAAGTTTTCAAGTTTTTAAGCCTTGATTGGATTTTTACGTTTTGAGGAGTTTTTTATATGATTTGGGCTTGGGTTTTCATGGTTTTGGAAATTAGGATGTTTGGGAACTTTGTTTTTGGGATTTGGATATGTTTTGGATAGGTTTTTGGAGGATTTTAAATGGGAAAAAACGTACGAAATGGCTGAGTTCGAGGTTGGGTCTCGACCTTGTTCTAGCAAGTCGTGACCTGGGTGAACCCAGAACCAGGAGGGCTCTGCCTGTGGGTGCGCCGTGACTCTAGAGGGCCAGGTCGCGGTACACACCCTGAAGCCCAGGCAGAGGGCTCTCTGTCAGGGAGGCGCGCCATGACCCCCAGAGACAAGTCGCAGCCCGCCTGTGCAGTTTTGCCTGGGTTTGGTTTTTAGTCGTGGGAACTTAACTGTAAAGGCTCAAGATCAATCCTACTTCCCAGTTTGATAGGATTCAACGTCCTGGAGGCTAGGATTCGGTCCAGAAGTATTTATTTACTCATTTTTTATGGGATTCCATATTATGGTTGTGACTAAGTTGTCGCTAGGGGCTTGGAAATAGGATCGTTCTTGAGGGTCGTATATTGGTAACTTGTGCTTGGACCAATGGTAAGAAAATTGCACCCAGTATGTGATGCATGTGATACATGTGGTTATGGCAGGGCATGAATGTTGAATATGGAATTGATCAGAGCTTGAGTCTCTATAATTGTGCATGATTATGATTATGCTTGTGATTATTGATTAAGCATGTTGAATGCCTTATATCTGGATATTTGACATATGATATATGTATGTTTGCATTACCTCATTGAGAAAGCATTGACTTATTAGTTAAGAAACGAAAATGGTGTTTAGTACTGATCGTGAAGCTCTAACTTATCAGTCATGATCAGCAATAGTATTGAGCACTGGTCGCATGGAATTGACTTATAAGTCAAGAGCGGCATTAGCATTTTTAACGCAGGCCAAAATTATTATTTCTAATCAATATGAGCATTAAATGCTTGACCGACTTATTGGTCAAAGAAAACTAAAGCGCTTGGCTAGTCTAAGACTAGTTACTCAGAGCCAGGGCAAAAGGCTCAGGTGACAGGAACATCACATGGCTTAGGGCGCAGGACCCTAGGGAGACTTAATAGGTCATCTATTTAGGGCGCATAATCCCATATTGACTTAATAAGTCATCTATTCAGGGCGCAGGACCTCAGACTGACTTGATTGTCATCTACTCAGGGCGCAAGACCCCATAATCATTTATTTGTACTTGCCTGCATGCATGAATAGGGTTATTACTGCTAGGCATGCTTATTATGATTTGATGACATATTATTATAAGCATGTGTTTGAGTTTTCTTACTGAGCATCGACTCATGGGTGCTATGCGGTGCAGGTAAAGGTAAAAGACAGTTGGACCATCCTTGAGTTGGAGAGCTTAGGTAACGATGTGTACATATGCGACTGCTCGACCACCACGCCCGAGGGTTTAAAGAGTAACTAGGGATAAACCCTATTTTGCCGCTTAGGTCGGCTGGTTGTAAATCTTTTATTGTAATTAACCTTTTAAATGTATTGTGGAATCCCAATGTATACAGTAAATGTTTTAGTGAAACATTGTATCTTTGACCAAAATTTTTAACCCTAAATCGTTAATCATATTTAGTTACACGATTATGGCCAAATGACTCAGTTAGTGAGTTTAGCACTAATTAAAATACACAGCGTAATGGTCCCTGGGTAGCAGGGTGTTATAGAAAACTACACCCAATACGTGATATATGTGATCAGGGCTTGGCCCAATTGTTGATTATAATTACGAATAGGGCTCAGGCCCCTGAGAATGTATGTGTTTGAGTTACGATTGTGCTTTTTGATTAAACATACTTGAATATTATTTTTCTGGCTAAGTGTTATATGATTATTCGCATGGTTTGCGTAGCTAGGGCTCGGCCCCGTTAGGGAACATGGTTATCACTATATTTGCATTCAATTGATGGTGTTATATGATTAATATGTACGCATACTTGTATTGTTTGAAGTATGCTTATCTGTGTCTGTATCTGAATACCTGGATCAAGGCTTGACTTATTAGTCAAAGGCGGCAATAGCGCGTTACGCGCTGGTCGAAAGGCTCAGGCCAAAACAACAACGTACTATTACGTTGACCGACCCTATGGTCGTTGGAAAACAAAGTGTTTGGCTATGGTTAGTTACTCAGAGCTAAGGGTGAGGGCCCCAGGTGACTCTATGGTCACATAGCTAGGGCATAGGGCCCCGGGGTTGACTTTATGGTCAACTATTCAGGGCAGCGGCCCCAAAATGA
Organism: Humulus lupulus; assembly: GCF_963169125.1. NCBI lineage: Eukaryota > Viridiplantae > Streptophyta > Magnoliopsida > Rosales > Cannabaceae > Humulus > Humulus lupulus. Next base: position 285,064,887 of record NC_084793.1, read on the forward strand.
TCAAATTTTTTGTAATTGTATGCATGCATGAGTAAGTTATCACTGCTGAGCATGCTAGATACGTATGTAGAACCTGCGTTTACTGTTCATGTACAAGTTTAAGTTTTCTTGCTAAGTCTTGGCTCACGGGTGTTATGTGGTGCAAGTAAGGGGAAAGGAAAGCTTGACCAGCCATAAGTTGGAGAGCTTCGGTGGCAATGTGTACATATGCGGCTACTCGTCCACCATAGCCGATCATATTCCAAGGAACTAGGGTTGTATTCCCTATTTTGCCGCTTAGGTCGGCCGGTTGTAACTTTTGATGTGTATACACCATTTTAAACGTTGTTTGTAATATTTTGGGATCCCATGTATGTATTAAACTCTTTAATGAAAAGTCAACGGTTCTTTGACCAAAAATTTTAACCTTGATTCTTGACATTAACCCTAGTTACACGTTTTGACCAAATGACTTGGTTAGCAAGTCTGACACTATTTAAAGTACACAATGTAACGGTCCTGGATTAGGAGGACGTTACACTTGGTTCGGATACAACTAGTGTAGTTGATCCTACATCTGAGGCTAAGCAACAATGCCTAAGTCAAATCCACTATATCATAAAAGATTACACCCTCCAAACTCTTAAGATTACAACAACATTCATCAAACTTCTCTTAAAACACTCTCACACTTGAGTATTACAATATAGCTCTTGCTCTCAAGGTTGATCAGGTCTAAAACTATACATAGGGATGAGATACAAAAACTAAAAATTCTAACAGAAACTAACAATAATCTGTTATTATGTTATGAACTACTGGTGTCCACACAAATACAACTGGAGTCTAAGTAGTTACAACTATAACTGCAAACTATTGTGAATTGTCATTTGAGCAATCTTTTGATTGGTTGGAGAAAAAAGTCACAATCTTCACACTAACAAATCATTATAATTTAACTAATCATTATTTTTTTTAGTATTTGTATATAAGTACATTGATACATATATTTCATGCTATAGATTCAATTGTGTTTTAAGTGTCATTATATATACATGAAACTTTTGGCAAAGTACTACTAAAAACCACAATTAATTCGTAAACTACGTAGATCTTCTAAATCTATGTTAGTACAATGAAAAAATATGATATATATATATGAAATCGGAAGGAGTGGAGTGGAGGCATAAATTATCGAAGACCAAACCAAAGTTGCAGTATTCGATCATTTCGTCACATTCATTGCACCTCATTATCACAAAATCTTGATCAGCAACTTTATAGAACAGTGATCAGATCCTCAGAGATCACTACATATCATGTTCGATCAATAAAAAACTGTAAAAAAAGAAATAATAAATAAATAAAAAGAATGCATTGCTGTGCATACAAAAGTACCAAAATGCAGGGAAGATTGAAGATCATAATTAGTCCACGGCCATATGTACTCATTAACCATATAAATATAATGTATATATTTACTTATTATAACCAGTACAAGTAGTTTCCAAAGCAATTAATGAACACACTAAGAACATGAGAATATATATATACATATGAGGAATCATGTGCCTTGCCATGATTATATACCTAAATTTTAGTAACAATGAAAAAGCAGCATTTCTTCTTTTCAGACTATTAATTTGCAATAAACTAGCTCTCTAGCTATGTATGGGTTGTAAATGTGAAGTGATCCATCTCATAATTTCTGACAAGTAGTATTGGTTGGACCCAATTAATAAATTTGTGACTAATTAGAAAAAATATATTATATATCTAGTCACAAATATTGTAAAAGTGCGACGTTTAATTAATTGCCGCATATCATAATTTTCGTGACAATAATTTTGCCAAAAAGCTTGTGATCACGTATTAAAATGATTACATTCTTTTAATAATAAAAAAAAAATTGACTTTTTTTCTAAAAATAAGATATTTTTTTAAAGTGTGAGTGTTTAGAGAACGACGTACTCCTCTTCTTGTATATATCTCTAGAACAGCGAAAGAAGTGGTCCCTTCTTTAAAGCAAAGGAATTTTCCATCGTGCTGTAGAGAACTAGTTTTTTGAGACAAGAAACATTAGATAATGTAGGGAAAAAAAAGATCACTCTTCACGTAGCAAACCACATGGTATGGTCAAATTTCACACATTTTTTTTTTATATATAATATATATATAGTTCAAGTACAATTGACAACCACTATGTTCTCCTCTCTTTCAAGTGGGGGGTACCCCACAAGTAATATATGTAGATTCTATACATCCATTAACCTCATATATTTACATATATATATATCTATATTTATGTGTTGGAGTTGTAGGACCTTAATATGTATTGTGTGTATGTTTCCATTTCCATGGAGCTATATATATTGTAGTGATTTTTACAATCCATATACATCACAAGTACTCCTTTGACCGGATCATGTCGGAATAGGCCAAAGAGTAATTTTTTTTCCCAAAACTATAGTTACGGTAGAGTTCTGTCCCTTGACTTATTTTTTGCGACTAAAATACTTCTTGAATTATAAAAATTATTGCAAACATGACTATTTTGTTATATTCTATTTATTTTTTTTAAGCAGTTTGCTAAGTAGTCACATGTATAGTTACAGTACAATGATTTATTTAACTAACTGAAATTAATCAAAATTGAATTATTGACGCTAAGCATACAAAAATTAGTTCTAAAAATACATACATATTTTCAAAAAAATTGTCACTATATCACTATACATGTATGTATTTACTTATTAAGACTGTCGAATCTTATCATATTAGTACAACATCAGTGCTACGTGAGCGAAATGTTTAAAAAAAATGAACGAAATACATTATAAAAAACACATTTACAATAATTACTATAATTAAGGGTGTAAGGACCGTCAGACACCGTCTATTTCCCCATTGGTATGATATTGTCCGCTTTGGGCCTAAGCCCTCACGGATTTGTTTTTGGACACCTTCCCAAAAGGCCTCATTCCAATGGAGATGGTGTCCAACTTTATATACCCAAGATCCTTCCCATTTCTAGCCAATGTGGGACTTTGGTTGTACACCCAACAATCCTCCCCTCAAACAAAGGACCACCTTGCCTCCCCTCAGACGATTACAGATCTAAACCTGAATCCATCGATTCCAACACTCAAGATCCCCTTGAGTAAGCTAGATGAATTCACCAGCTAGATTCGAAATCCCTTCGAATACTTGAATCGCTCGATTCCAACACTCAAGATCCCATTGAGTAAGCTAGATGAATCCCTTCACCAGCTAGATTCGAAATCCCTTCAAATCAGATCTGAACCTCTGATGGCTCTAGCAGCAAGCTTCACCTCCTTTGTTTGGCAATCCGAGGATACATTCACATGGCTAATTTTGGGATCCGGCTTTGATACCACTTTGAAAGTGGGTTTGCTACTCTAATGATTATTTCAAATTACTTACAGTAATTAAAGAACCTTATACTCAATGAACTCAATTATTGATCAAACATGAAACACTTGTAATCTTTCAAGAAGATTTATTATAGATCTAAAATCTTTCAAACAAAGTTTATAAAAACAACTTACAAACAGAAATACAGAATATAGATTGAATGTACACTCCAATCAATCTATGTACACCAATTAGTAACCAATCAAGATCTACAGCAAAAACCTGACAGAGAACTTTCTTTGAACTCCCTTCAAAGAATCGACTGAACTCCCTTCAGTGAATGTCTGTACCAAGCTTTAGCTGCTCCTCTTCAAAAGCCCAAGTAGATCACCAGCTTCTTCTCCACACTTATCTCTGCACCACAAAGAAAAGTCCAAGAAACAAGATCTACAATATCTAGGGTTTTTTTCTCCAAGAGTTAGTTCTTCTGTTTAGCACAATGATCTATATATAGAAAGGACAGAATCAAGTGACAACAGCTTGTCACGTGTGGACTGCCAGCTGGAAAAGATCATTATTATTTTAAGTAACAACTAACCTGTCAAAACAATGTTAACCCTTTAATATTGAGATAAGACAGATCGAAACCTAGACAAGACAAGATGCATAATTTTTTACAACAAACAGCAAGAACTAAAAATTAACATTAACAATGAACAAATGTATGACAGGTTAACAATCTGATGTGGAAAGTCTGGATCAACAATCTGCTTATGAACAAATGTATGATCAATGGGTGACTATGATCAAGAAGGTAAAGCAGATTGAAGGAAGAAATCAAGAATTAATTCTGATTAATAAATATCTTGAGGGAAAAGTCAAAAGATTGCTAAGGGAGATTGATAATAAGAATGTGTAGTTCCAGGCCTTACGATTTGAAGCTTTGAAAGTTAAAAAACCTCGTGATGATTCAGGAGCAGGGGGTATCGAACCAAGGTAAGACTTCTAAATAAATGTGGAAAGGAGATTCTGATTGATGATCCATCTTCTTCCAAAAGTCATCAGTCAAATGCAGTTTTATCTACAAATTTTCAGACTCAAGAAGATGAATCATGGAGTAGGCCAAGTATGCAAAAAAATTTCAGTAGTGGAAGATTTGTTCCAGTCTGTCACTTCTGCAACAAACGTGGTCATATACGCCCAAAGTACTTCAAGTTACAGAACTATCTCCAAAAGTTAGTCGAGAGAAAGGAGGGATTGAAGTCTTCAGAGAAGATTGTTCATGTTCCTTTTGACATTTGTCCTAACACAAGTTCTGAGGATACAAAAGTTTGTGTGGCTCATATATCTCTATCTGCATTTAAGGATGACCAGTGGTATTTTGATAGCGGTTGTTCACGACACATGACTGGAAACTGGCACTATTGATCAACTACCAAGATAAGATAGAAGGAGCTGTTACGTTTGGTGATGGGAACAAGGGTGCTATCAAAGGAAAAGGGGAACTTCTTCTGAAGAATCTTCCATCTTTGAAGGATGTTCTGTACGTTGAGGGGTTGAAAGCAAACTTGATCAGTATAAGTCAGCTGTGTGATTCGGGTTATTTGGTGAATTTTTCTAACAGTTGTTGTTCTGTTGTTTCGTCAGATGGAAGTACAGTCGTAACAGGCAAAAGATCAATTGACAATTGCTATAAGCTAGACAGTGAAGTTCTGTGTAATAGAACTGTTCTGGAAAAATCAGATTTGTGGCATCATAGAATGGGTCATCTAAACTACAGAGATCTTCATAAACTGATCAAGCTCAAGGCACCCAGAGCTTGGTATGACAGGTTAACCTCTTTTCTTCTCAGTAATGGTTTTGTCAGGGGAAATGCAGATCAAACTCTGTTTATCAGACAATTGCATCCAGGTATATTTGTAGCTCAAATTTATGTAGATGATATCATTTTCGGATCTACTTGCCCTGGTGCTATAAATCATTTTGTTGAGTTAATGCAGTCCGAATTTGAGATGAGCATGATAGGTGATCTTTCATTTTTCCTAGGATTACAGATCAAACAGTTATCCACTGGAATAATTATTTCCCAGTCGAAATATACTCTTAACATGTTAAAAAAATTTGGTCTAGATCATTCTAAGCATGCTAGAACTCCTATAGGCACAACCTCTAAGCTTACTAATGACATGTCAGGCAAACCTGTAGATCCAACACTTTTTCGTAGTATGATAGGGAGTCTTCTTTATTTGACCGCTAGTAGACCTGACATTTGTTTTAGTGTTGGTTTGTGTGCTAGATATCAGTCCACTCCCACTGAGTCTCATCTTACAGCTGTTAAGAGAATAATGAAATATATGGTTGGTACAGTTGAATTTGGTCTGTGGTACACAAATGATTCCAATATGTCATTAGTAGGATATAGTGTCTCAGATTGGGCTGGAAATTTAGATGATCGAAAGAGTACATCTGGAGGGTGTTTTTATCTGGGAAACAACCTTGTATCTTGGCACAGCAAGAAACACAACTCTATTTCTCTTTCCACTACTGAAGCCGAATATATTGCAGCAGGCAGCTGTTGCACTCAATTACTCTGGATGAATAAGATGCTTGCTGATTATGGTTACCCTCAAAACTCTTTACTCATGTATTGTGATAATACTAGTGCCATTAATATTTCAAAAAATCCTGTGCAGCATTCTAGGACTAAACATATTGACATTCGGTATCATTTTATTCGAGAATCGGTAGAATCAAAATCAGTTGTGATATCTCATGTGTCTTCTGAAGCACAATATGATGATTTGTTCACCAAAGCTTTAAACTCTCATACCTTTGTTCATTTATGTAAATGCATTGGAGTTTGCTCTATTTGAGTTTCTTTATCTAGAACACTCTTATTTCATTTCTGTTTCCAGGATTGGTTGTTCATCTGAACCAGTTTTTTTTCTCAACTAAAAAGGCTACCTTGTCAGGTGCAATGGGAAGAGCTTTCTCTTAAGATTTACTCATGAGTAGTTTGCTCCTTCTTCTTAAGTATTTTCTGCCTTAGAGAAGACGGCTACATCCCTGGTCAAGAGTGAAAGCCATGGCTGGTTGTTATTTTTAAAAAAAAAAATTCAAAAAAAAATTCAAAAAAAAAATCAATATAATAAAAAAAAGAAATTCTTTTGAGATTTTTTTGAGAGAGTGAGTCGTTTGACTCACATGAGGACACTTTTTCACACACTCATGAAAAATTCTGGTTCAGCATCCTGTTGAAATTTTTATGTTATGAGTGTTGTTTTGTTCTAGTCATTTGGTTAAAGAGCTCTCTGTTGCTTATTTTTTTTCTCTCATCTGGTCTGATTATTTTTTTTGGTCTGTCTGTCATATCTCAAAATCATCTTGATATATCACAATTGGTTTGGGTCTACTCATCTTCTCTTTCTTGTTTTTGGGCCGAGCCTTTTATTAGTTTGTTGCTCAGTGACTTTTTGGTTTATTTTTTTTATATTGATTTAGGGTTTTGTGGCTCTATAAATACATACTATTCTTCCAGGCATCTTATTCATCTTTGTTTTTGAGTTTCATCTTTTGCTGTTGCTTATTCGATGGCTTCTAACATTGTGGGCTCTCCTAGAAAGGTTATTGCTGTTCCCGTTGGGTCCCCGTTGGCTTCTTCGCCTGTCTCTCAGTCTCCTCCTTCTGTGATCGTCCCTGATGACGGTTCAAATGTGGCTGTTGTGGTTGGTCCCTCTTCAGGTAAATCATCCGACTCTGGTCTCCCTAGTATTCCTCTAGTTTCATCTGAGGTTGTGTCTGTTAAATCTGCTGTTGAGTCCATGATTTCTAGGGGTTGGATTAATTCGGTCTCTAATCTACTCATGCCATCTCAGAATCTTGTTCGGGAAATTTATTCTAATATTGACAAACATATTTTGGAATCTTCTAATCCCAATCAGTTTAAAGTGTTTTGTCGGGGCAAGTGGTTTCGTTTTTCTCCATCTACTATTGCTAAAGTTCTGAATTTGCCTATTTGCTCTGATTTTTCCCCTGACTTAAACTTGGTTGCTGCTGAGTTAACTGGTATTCCTGATTTTAAATGGCCTGATAGTAAGGGTGTCATTCCTGCTACTGCACTTACATCATTTTATAGACTTCTTTTTCGGGTTGCTCTCACAAATTGGTTGCCTAATACTCACAAGTCTACTGTTGGTACTTCACTGGCTCGATTTATGTTTGTTGTTGACCATGTGCTGCCTGGTTTTCCAACCTCTGGCTGGCGGTTTATGCTGTTTGACTATATGCATCAGTTTCGTGCAAGTTTCAATGATTTTGTGACTACTTACAAAAAGGATAGACAACGCTCATTGCAATTTGAGAGGAGGGTTTTGGCTCAGTTGGCTCAAATTCGTGCTTCATCTCAGGGGGAGTCCATTGTTCCAGGCGCATCTATGCAGGGGGAGTTTCCAGATAGACCTTCGTCTCAGTAAAATGGGCTGCAATTATGATCACTGAGGGGGAGATGTTTTAATATTTTCAGTTGTTGTTTAGTTTTTCTGTGCAGACTTTTGGATACTGTTGGGTATATGTCTTTGAAGGGTATGGCTGTGTTTGAAAAGTTGGTGGTGTAATCTTTGTTTTGTTTTTTTTTGTTTTGTATTTTGTGGCTGTTTTACTAACTCTATTTCTGCACTGATCATAATTTTTGTCAAAGGGGGAGATTGTTAATGTTAATTTTTAGTTCTTGCTGTTTGTTGTCAAAAATTATGCATCTTGTCTTGTCTAGGTTTCGATCTGTCTTATCTCAATATTAAAGGGTTAACATTGTTTTGACAGGTTAGTTGTTACTTAAAATAATAATGATCTTTTCCAGCTGGCAGTCCACACGTGACAAGTTGTTGTCACTTGATTCTGTCCTTTCTATATATAGATCATTGTGCTAAACAGAGGAACTAACTCTTGGAGAAAAAAACCCTAGATATTGTAGATCTTGTTTCTTGGACTTTTCTTTGTGGTGCAGAGATAAGTGTGGAGAAGAAGCTGGTGATCTACTTGGGCTTTTGAAGAGGAGCAGCTAAAGCTTGGTACAGACATTCACTGAAGGGAGTTCAGTCGATTCTTTGAAGGGAGTTCAAAGAAAGTTCTCTGTCAAGTTTTTGCTGTAGATCTTGATTGGTTACTAATTGGTGTACATAGATTGATTGGAGTGTGCATTCAATCTATATTCTGTATTTCTGTTTGTAAGTTGTTTTTATAAACTTTGTTTGAAAGATTTCAAATCTATAATAAGTCTTCTTGAAAGATTACAAGTGTTTCATGTTTGATCAATAATTGAGTTCATTGAGTATAAGGTTCTTTAATTACTGTAAGTAATTTGAAATCATCATTAGAGTAGCAAACCCACTTTCAAATGAGGAAATTTCCAATTTACCCTACAAATATATATACTTTGAAAGCAAAATTATATAGTGTTATCTAATAAATTAAGTGAGAATACCCCGACCATTTCTCATGGATAGGATCTTTATAAAGATTGTATAGTGACTCGAATTTGTCAGTCTTTGATTAAGAATCCCGACATTTCTTTTGGTATCGCGATCTCATCTGGCTTAGATTTTGAAGGTCTTTTTTCTTTCTTTGGTATTCCCATCTCAGCTTCAAATATTAAATTGATTTTCTTTTGTGTGTATATTTTTATTATATACATATCATATGTTTATGTGTGCAAAGTTATTAGATTCTTGATGCAAAGTAATATTATTATTATTAAGAAAAATATATACAAGCATTATTATGGGGATGTGTTACAAAGGTGAATAAGATAATCTATAAATGGGATGGAAAGAATAAAGTTTTTGGTTATTTTTTGTTTGTTTATAGTGACATTGGGAGGAGTATTAGATTTACATTTATTATTTGAGCACATTGCATGTGAGGTGGTGGGAATATAAGAGGATAATACCACAGGGTTGTGGTCACAATTTGTCCACTACGAGGATGATCACATATATAATTATTATTTATGTATACATATAAATAATCCGATGTGAGTTGATAATTTTGATTGGACTTGACGAATCAATAATAGGACACAACAACAAAAAACTGCACTCTATATCTAATCTTATTTCGTCGTAGTATAACAATATATATATATATGGCTCATAAAAATAAAGAATTTCATTTTATATAGCATTGTATAATTTAGGTGTTCTATTATTCGTTACTCTAGTAAAAGTATTGCCAAATTATATATATTAGTATGCAACCAAAAATAATTGTATTATAAATCTAACTGATTCATGTTTTGCTCATGATAATAAAGTTGGTATCTTGTTGTTATCAACAACTAAACAGTTTCATGCAATTTTCATATAATTAAGGTGATGATGCCAAATTGATCATGAATAAATATAAATGGTTATCTTCTTCTTTTTTTTGACAAAAAATGGATATCTTTTTTTTTTAATCTAGGTATACACATATAGTACATTTACATTAAATCAACTTATAATAGAAAATACTAAAATGAAATGGCAACCAATAAACATTGATCAATCCAAACTAACACTACAACAATATAAGAGTTTTATGACTTTATTTTTTAGACATTAAAAGTCTACAATATTTTTCGCAGAAGAGACATCGTAGGTAAAGATATTGTAAGTGCACATATCACGTCTCCAAATGGAAGAAGTGAGAGACAACACACGTCTCTCAATGAGAGATGGTGAAAAATGTCAAAAAACGTGGACTTTCAACCTCTCCCACTAGAAGATGTGAGATGTCTATCATCTCTCCCGGTGAGAGACATTGAAAATGAGTTTTATTTTAATAATTATTTTGTGGAGATTGCATACTATATATATTACACATGATAATTGTCATTTTCACACAAATTGTTGTTACAAAGTGTGCTCATAAAAAATTAATTGGTATATGATGTTAGAGCGTGATTCATGCAGTTTGAAATTAAAATATAAATTAGTGGAACAATGGGAGCAAATTAAACAGCTTAGGATATGAATAATTTGTGAATAGACACAAAAGCTACACATGTTTTTTATCCAAGTTATTATTTATTATTATTTCCCTAATTTTAAGCATAGGGATGATGATTCAAATGCTCTTTCAATCTATGATTTTTCATAATTTAATAGATTTTATACGTAAATTATATGTTTTAATCATAGTTTTGTCCAAAGTTTTAAAATCTGTCATATATTTCAGTATTACTCAGCTTCGTCATTCGTCTTAGTTATGACATTTACATATAAATATATAAGGGACGACTACGGTGCGGGCATACATTTTGCCCTCAATGTAGGAGCGTCTCTGTTTTTGTCACGTGAACAAATTATAATCCAATTTTATTTATAATTATTTAGGACCTTCCACTAATTTTTGGAAAATTCTAAATAATTTACGGTACCGAAAATAAGCTTCAAAATAACTTGTTTCTTATTTTCAGCAGTGTAAATTATTAAGAATTTCTCAAAAAATTGTTGGGGATTCTAAATAACTACATTATACATCGTCATATCAAAAAAATATTGTAATCTATTCACGTACCGAAAACACGAAAACAAGTTGTTTTTAACATTGTTTTATACGCGAGTGAAATAAATTATTTTGAAGTTTTTTTGTACCGTAAGTTATTCAGAATTTCTTAAAAATTGGTAAGATACTTAACAATGGTGTACACTGTCATATAAAAAAATTGAGTTATAATTTCTTCACGTGCAAGAACCATAACCGCCCCTACCGATGTGGGCAAAAACCATGTCCTAGCAAAAAAAATTTCTAAATATATAATATACTTGATAAGAGCCATGGACATCTAAATTTCAATATGTATCTTGAGTTCTTATTCTAAAATTAATAATAGATTTTTTATACTTTAAAAAAATGATTAATTCTTTGGGAAAATAGTAGAATTTTGATTTTTTTTTATGTTCGTAAATATGCATATGAAGTTAAAGCTTATTTATCTAATTCCTAAAATAACCGATTTATCTAATATATTAATAAGAAAATATTATTTTGGTGTCAAATATTTTAGCTAAATATCATACTTGATTAATAATTTATTTTTAAAAAATCCAATAACAATCATATATGTTACAAAATCTACAAAAATTAATCCTCTACTTTTGATTTCCGTAAAAAAAATCAATATAATATTTTTACCATTAATTGTTCTATTTCGTTTAATAAAATTTTGGTTATTTTTTAAAACTGAAATAACTTTATTATAATACTTATGTGACATTTTTAAAATTTTTATTTATTGTATTAATATTTCAATTTTATTTTAAAATATAATAAAACAGTGATAACATGTTCTTGTAAAAAAAAAATACCAAAATCAGCTACATGGTTATTTTTGATACATATAGAAAATTATCGTTGGAGTTTTCAAAAATATAAGATTAACTAGAAAACACAACTACACTTCACATAATCTTTTGTAATGATTAAAAAATATATATTTTTTAATTTGTTTGGAGAGATTATGTGGTAAGTAGTTATTTTCACCATATTAGTACAACATGCTCCTTATATGGACACATGGGCACAACTTGACCCCAGTTTTTATTTTTTATTTTTTTATGATGGTGTTCTTTGTATAACGAATAACTAAAGTGTCGAAAATAAAGTTCAAACAACTTGTTGTACACGTTCTTTTATTTATATATTTATATTTATTATTATTATTATTATTATTATTATTATTATTATTATTATACATTTTGCATGGTTTTTTACAAAAAGTTTAAATTATGTATAAAATTTTTTATATTTTGTGTAAATGTTATTTTGGCCGATTGCCTTTTATTTTTAAAAATTAACTTTCAGACCTCATGTTTTGTCAAAATGTTAAAAATAGGATTAGATCGATCAATAACATTTTGACCTTTTATTTTTTAAAATTAACATTTGGGCCATGTATGTATTCAAAAGGTTAAAAATTCTTTATAAAAAGTAATATATAATATGTTTTGTGTAAGGGTTCAGACCTTTTTGAACTTTCTATTTTAGCCGATTACCTGTTTGGACCATTTATTTTTAAAAATTAACTTTTAGACCTCGTATTTTGTCAAAATATTAAAAATAGAAATATATAGATATATTATTTGAACCACATGTATTTTGGTCGATTACTTATTTGGATATTTTTTATGGTAAAATAAATAATTAAAAATTAATTTTTCAAACAAAGAGTTAGTATTGAATTTTCTCAAATTTAAAAGACACTTAAATATCTCTCATTTAAATTAGTAATGACTATTCTTATTTTAATTTTTTTTAAAAGCAGAATAAAAATATATTCTTTTTGGAAAAAGTTGAAAAAAAATGAGAAAAAAATAATAAAATAGATAAAGTAATTTAAAACAATTTTAGAGTGTCAAGGCTCTCCTTTAGATGAATATATAGATTTATTAATATATATATATATATTTAGAAAGTAAAATAAAATAAAATAGAGTTAATAGTAATTAATTTATTATTATATATAAATAGATATTTAGAAACTAAAATGGAATAAAATAGTGTTCATAATAATTATTTTATTATTATATATAGATAGATATTTAGAAACTAAAATAAAAATAAAATAGAGTTAATTATTATTATTATATATTTTTTTAAAAGTAGAATAAAAATATATTTCTGCTAGAAAAAGATGAACAAAATATAAGAAAATAGATAGAGTGATTTAGATAAATTTTAGAGTGTTACATCATTTTTTAAGGTTCTCATTTATATAACTATATAGATTCTCGAACTCAACTAAAATGCGACGACCAAAATCACATTTTCTTATAGTTATAAATAAATAAAAAATGCTAAAAATGACGCTTAGAATGTATAATGCTCAAAATAAAGAATATACTAATTTATTTTATTTTCTTACTTAAATATTCACTTAAACATTTGTAGTTTCAATAATACTATAATATTTCATTCATGTTTTTTTACCACATAACTTTCATCGTTCTTCTTAAAATAAATATTATTGGCGTTAGTTTTTGGAAAATTCACAAAAATATTTAAGATTTAAAAAAAAATATTAAAATTATAAAATCAGTAAACAATAACAAAAATATAGAAGGACATAATCGTCAATGCGGAGTTTTCTATTTGTAACAAGACAATTTTTTTTACACCAAAATAATTGTATTCAAGGTAGTATTTATGGGTCGAAGGCTTTTTGTGAGGTTCTTAAAGCTAATGACCTTGGGTTGAACCCTGACCCATCTTACCAAAACTTGAGTCTACAAATTTTGCCAAGATTTGATTGCTATATGGGTTATGGCCTCGAGCTAAGGGAATGACTTTAATTATTGTCCCCACTTAAGAGTGGCTTCCTCAACTCTGTAATGACTCGAATTGACTTGCCAATCTACTCCTGCTGCTCTAGATACACAAGTAATGATGCCTGCAGTAGCCATAGTCTTGTAAACTTAGGTAGCGGGTTGCAAACGTGAGAATTTGTTGCACCATATCTTGGAACAAAGACAACCTCTTATTTATCTTCATAGGTTACAATTCTTATAGGGTTATAGACAATTTGCATGTAATTTTATCAACTACCCAAACTTGATCTCAAGTTGTCTACAAAGATCTAATATATGATGTTGACTATTTGTGAAGTTGTTCTTTTTTTTTTTCTTTTATGTTTAATGAGTTAAAATATCAATACTAAAAACGCTCACTTTATACTATGTAACTTATTATTCTCCAACTTTTCTCTTACAATCTAACATTCACCATCTTTATCAAATCTTACATGGTATCAAAACCCAATAATTTTAACAAGTGTCCACTTCAAAACAATAATGAGCTACAAAGAGTTGCCAGAGATTCAGTTCAAGATTAATCGAACACCATCTTGAGGATGTATATTAGAGTATCTCATATCAAATGAATGTGAATATGTTCTATATTATTAGACCATGAGTTACCTCATTTACTACTAATTAGTTTTGAGATGAAATCTAAAGTATCTTACTAAAAACCCTTCCTTTATACTATGTTATGTAAGTTAACATTTTCCATCTTTCTAAACTCTTCTTGTACAACCTTCATCATTTTATTAAATCTTATAAAATTAACCAAATGATATTTTTTTTTATTTAGATGAATGCATATTTTTTTTATTGAAATGAAGATGAATGCACTTTGTTTTGAATAAATCGATAGTCTGTATTAAATAAAACCATACATAGTTAATCAATATACAATTTTATTCCCAAAACTCTTCTTGATCTATATTTTCTATCCCTAAACAACAATATGAAATAACATGTTGTCCCACATTTTCATTTCTTATTCATGTAAAACTAATCAAAATAATACCATACCATAATTACTTGTACCAAATTATTTTTTAATTATAAAACACCACTATTATATGATAGTGCGGTAGTTTTTAATTAGTGCTACAAATGAATAAAACAAGAAAAAGTAATAAAGTGGATGGTAGATCTCATTACAAACAATATACATCATTTCTTTCTATAATAATAAACCAATCGGGGCACTCTAATATATAATTATCAATTTAAAAATGTGATTAATCTCTTTGTTTTACGAGAAAATGTCCAAACAGATTAGCAAAAGCCATGTGATGTGATGGAGACACATTCTATTCCTCCCAGAGGGGCAAAGCTCACCTCTCAATGCCACGATATATTGCTCATTTTATCGCGATAAAATAAAAATCAGAGACAATTTAATTTTTATTTTTTTGGAAGAAAAAAAAAACGACTGTGGAAAGGAGTTACATTTAATTCGATTAAAGAAAGAGAGCATTATTATGGAAGTACGAGAGGAAGGGCGAAGGGGATGAATGAGTCGTTATCTGGTAGAGAGGGTAAGCTGTTTGTTGTATTCACGCTCTTTCTCTTTCTCTCACTTTCTTTGTTTCTTTCTTTCTTTCTCTAAAAACCATAACCTTAGAACTCACTCTGTATTTCTCTAAGGGAGCAGCAAAGTTGGTTTTGTCAGATTGGCGTGCTTTTACATTTTATAAAGAGAGAGAGAGAGTCACGCCTTGGTTCTGAACTGGGTTGCCTTTACTTTCTGCTTAAGAGCTTTTAAGTTTTAACTACCACCAAATGAGAACCCTTTGTTTGTAATTAAAAAGAAAAAAATTTAAGGGACTAAATTGAGATTAAAATTAATTTATGGGATTTGGATTTTGAGGGAGATTATGAGGGTATATAGAAAAAGTTGGTATAGGTGGTGGTGGGGGCAGTGGTGCTGATTCAAAGGGTAAGGGGGTAGAGAGAGAGAAAGAGAAAGAGAGAGAGTGGGAACAGTCTTAGAGCTTGGCTTTTTGTGTTGAGTTGTAGCTGTGGTGGTGGCTGTCAAAGATGAGAAACAGCTCATCTTTTTGATTGGGGTGTTTTTGTTCTTTTTTTTCAGTCTTGATTCTGCCCTTGTGGGGTTTCTCTGCGGATTTAGTGTTCGTGCAGTGAACATTGTGTTTGTTTGTCGTGCTCCCCAGATGTTTGATTCTTGGTACTTGACACAAATGATATTGGAGAAGAACTCTCATGTCTGATCACTATTGCCACCTTCATTTTTCTTAGGTGGGTTCTGTTATCTTCTTCTTCTTTGTCTGAGTTCAACTGTTTTTGTTTTGGCCTTGTTCATATTTTGTTAATCCCCTTGCCCCTTTGACGCTTCATGCGACTCATTTGTTTATGGAAACTAGCTCATTTCTCTTTGATTTTATCTTCTTTTGCGCCATTTCTGAGGTGGGATTTTAATTATTGTTACTATTTTTGTTTTTTTAAATGTGTAGTCTTCTATTGTGAAAGCTGTAGTTTAGAAAATGAAGCAATTTTCACTGATGCTTTTGTTACGTTAGATTTCTTACATTTGTTTTAATAATACGACACAAGAGAGATGTTTTCGGGTTTTGTTTTCAAGCTGAGGATTTGTTCAATGTTCATTTAGCGGATTTTTAACGCTTGTAAATAAATGGTGGACAGAATGCAGATTTTAGTTTTTCCATTAATCTCTGTCTTATATTCTGAGTTTGATTCTCACCATCTTTCTGCACCACTTGCTAAATAGAAACAAAATTCTTTTGGGTGCTTGGTATATGCTTGTTTGCATAACCTCCCTTATGGAAATCCACCAATATGGATGCTTTTTGTCTACAAATTTGGTCGTAATCTCAGCTCATACCGATATATGTTGTCTTCTAATGCAGGTGTTTTGGCTTGCACTGAGACAGGATAGCCAGGGATAAAAGGAGATTATATCATAAAGGAATGAGGGGTATGTGGGTTTTGGGCTGTGAAACTTTGTGAAGGGGAAAAGGTCCTTGTTGGTGTTTGATTTCGTTGGCAAAACCAAGCAAAAGTAACAGAGAAGCAAATATCTACTATAAACAAATAGTAAAGGGTCGGTAGTGTCAGTTTTTAGCAAGTGGGGGTGTCTCTGATTTTGAGTTTTATATACAAGTTTTTTGGGTTAGTCTTTTGGCTCTTGGCAGTGTCTCCTAAGCTAGCTGATCTCCCTTGCCCGGGCTCCTTGGGCTGTGTTACCAGTTGGGGAAGCATCCTCTTATTTTGGTCTCTTCTCTTTCAAGTGAAGATTTCATTAAAAAATCCTTATACCACTTTCTCTCTCTCCTTGGTCTGTGGGAAAGATTCGGTCATACTAAGAGAACAAATACAGAGTTTTAACGATCCATTTATTCTTTCTTAATCTCCAGAAGTATTCAGCCGTTCAATACCTTTGAGAGTCTCCTTGCATTATCTGGATAATTTTGGTTGGTGCTGTGGTTAAACTTTTTGAGGCTCATTAGAACTTAGAAGTTGATATCCAACCTCTTTAGGAAAGCAGAGAATCAGATCTTTTCCTTGCCAAAAATGAAGTTTATGAAACTTGGATCTAAGCCTGATTCTTTTCAGACTGATGGAGACAATATTAGGTATGTGATCTTCTTTTGATGGCTATTAGCTTCTTCTAGAAAAATATGTAATTTCTGGATTGTGATATAGATCTCATTTTTGCATTTGTTTTGAACATATTATAAAAAATTTAGACTGAGTCTGAAACTATACATTTCTTTTTTTCCCTCGATATGTATATTTAATCCCAATTAATTATCTCTTGATTGTTTAAGCCGTGTGGCTCTACAGAAAAATAAAAACTTGATTTACTCTTTTTTTTCTTTCTTATTTGAAGAAATATGATTGCATTGACATTTCATCCAACATATTTACAAAATGGTGGTCCAGCTAAACTGTGTAGTTAAATATGTTGTTTATTAGGCTTGAAGATTACTCATAGGACTACTTTCCCCTTAAATTACATTTCTAAAGTTTGCATACTTTTATTTTTCTTATTCCAACTCTTTAACATGACTGAATAACGTTTGTGGATCCAGGTATGTGGCAACAGAGTTGGCAACTGACATAGTTGTTAATGTTGGAAGCGTGAAGTTCTATCTGCACAAGGTATGAAACCCATTTGGTGAAAAGAGCACGCTATTTAAGGGTAGCCTTTTCATTTTAAATCTTTGCAGTAACAGGGTTCACAACCATGTTTTTTTTATGTAACTAAGCAAACGATGTGCAGAATGATGTAATAGTTACAAATCTTCACTCTTAAACTTGCAAGTGAATGGAACTGATTTATTCTTATATATTCAATTGTGTGCTCAATTATTTCTCAATCGACCTATTTAGGAAGGGATTGATATAGTTTTCGATTTTGAAACAATTGTTTTTGAGAGCAACATCTTATGCTTGAATGCTTCTGTAAAATTTCAGTGATACCATATTGAATTATTTTTCCATTACTTCTCTATTACTTTACCAAAACATCTATGCTCTTAGAACTTTACATAGAAATTATTCTGGGACATTGGAATTAAATCCAAACCTGCTTTAACTTGTTTGTGTATTGTGGTATCAATGAAAAGAGATTTAGAATTGTATGTGACATAATTTGATTAATGAGCTCTCCTATATTCTGATATCCTGTAATTTCTGTAGTTTCCCCTGTTGTCGAAGAGTTCCCGCTTGCAGAAAATGGTTGCCAATACAAATGAAGACAACACTGACGAGATTAACATTCATGATATTCCAGGCGGTCCTGCTGCTTTTGAGATATGCACAAAGTTCTGCTATGGTATGACAGTAACACTGAATGCGTATAATGTGGTTGCAGCTCGATGTGCAGCAGAGTACCTTGAGATGTACGAAACTGTTGAGAAAGGAAATCTTATATACAAGATTGAAGTATTCCTCAACTCCAGCATATTTAGGAGTTGGAAAGACTCAATCATTGTTCTTCAGACTACAAAGTCTCTTTTCCCATGGTCTGAGGAACTTAAAGTTATCAGCCATTGTCTTGACTCCGTTGCTTCCAAGGCTTGCATTGAAACTTCCAGGGTGGAGTGGTCTTATACCTATAACAGAAAGAAGCTCCCATCTGAGAATGACCCTCTATGGAATGGTGCGAGAAAACTACCGACAGTTCCAAGGGACTGGTGGGTAGAAGATCTTTGCGAGCTTCAACTTGATCTGTACAAGCGAGTCATAACAACGATTAAGGCAAAAGGAAAGATATCCAGTGACATAATTGGAGAAGCTTTACATGCTTATGCTCTCAGAAGACTTCCAGGTTTTAGCAAGGGTGTGATTCAAGGTGGTGATGTCTTGAAGTGCCGATTAGCGGTGGAGACCATTGTAAGGCTGTTGCCCTCAGAGAAGGGCAGTGTCCCCTGCACTTTTTTGCTCAAGTTACTAAGAGCAACCATCTCATTAGAATGTGGGGAAGTTGAAAGGCATGATCTCATGAGAAGAATCAGCCAGCAGCTTGAAGAGGCTACAGTGGCAGATCTTTTAATTCGATCCCCCACTGAGGAGACAACCATTTACGATGTTGATATAGTGCAAAGCCTGGTTGAAGATTTTTTGACACGTGATCAGACTGCTTCAATTGATCCTCTTATAGAAAATGAGTTCCATGAGATTAGAAGCCCAAGATATAGCTCAGAAGCTTCCAAGGTTTCAGTAGCGAAACTTATTGATGGTTATCTTGCTGAAATAGCTCGCGACCCTAACTTACCTCTGTCAAAGTTTGTAAGTCTTGCTGAAATGGTCTCCAGCTTCTCAAGACCATCTCACGATGGAATTTATCGTGCCATTGACATGTTTCTCAAGGTGAGCTCAGTCATGAACATTGTTAGGCTCAAGCTTTCATTACAATTAATCTTGTACTTAGGCCATTGAAAACTTGCTACAGTTTTTCTTTGCCATAACAAGTTGAGTAATTGCTATATTATGCAGGAGCATCCCGGGATCAGCAAGAGCGAGCGAAAGAGAATATGCAAATTGATGGACTGCAGGAAGTTATCAGCAGAGGCCTGCATGCACGCAGTGCAAAATGAGCGGCTGCCACTTAGAAGCGTGGTTCAAGTCCTTTTCTTTGAGCAGGTTCGAGCTGCTACAACAGCCGGAAACAGAACGCCAGACTTACCAGGATCCATCCGAGCCTTACTCCCTGCTAGTGGATCCCATGGAAGCTCCAGGTCAAATACCACCAATACAGAAGAGGACTGGGATGCTGTGCCAACGGCTGAGGATATCAAGGCCATAAAAGGGGAACTTGCTACTCTAAGGCTGGGAACTGGTGATCATGGTGGAGTTGGAAGTAACAGGAATTGTAGTGATGGGACCAAAATGATCGTTGCAGAGAGAACTGCATCAAATAAGAAAGGTTTGATCATGTCAAAGAAAATCTTCTCTAAACTCTGGTCGAGCAAAGACCGTAGTGGCTCTGGCGATATCAGTAGCTCGGAGACTTCAGAGAGCCCGGGTTCTACAAATGCAGAGGAGACCAAATCTAGTACTCCCTCGGCCAGAAGTGGGAGGCATTCAGTATCATAATAGGTCATCTTTGGGGCAAGGCAACTTGTGTGTTGGGAATATTTGAAGTGTTAACCCTTGACAAATAGAGGGGTGAGTCTGGAATTGAAGAAGAAAGATAAGCTAGTGTAAAATCATCTCATTCAAATTGACGTTAGGAATATGTTAGATTGTGCTGACAAGTTTAGTTGATGAATTTGGGGGAAGAAGGTTATGTTATTGTTAGTGAGAAAAAAGTGCCCAAGCAGCAGAAGAATATGCTGTAAGGCCTGTAATTGGGCTTCTGCATTATATCGTCGCCCCCAAAAAAAAAATTTGTCTTTTCAGTTTTAGAATGGGTTTATGATAATGACCCAGTTTTGCTGTATCATAATCAAAAAGGGAATGCCAGTTTTCTTTTTGTGGTTACCAATTCTTCTTTTCTAACCCATACCATAAAATTAAAACATCCGAGAACAATCAAAGGGTGCCATAGTTTTATATATATATATATATATATATATAAATATATATATTCTCTCTGTTCACACTTTGTATATTATTTACTATGAACTTTAAAAAATAAACATTCGTCGGATTACAGACGGTAGTTGGAGACCATAGAAAAAGCACTGGACATTTGCTACTGAACTGAGTTCTCTCTCTCTCCTTTATAATTTCGTAATGGCTTGTGATGTTTGATCAATTTACAGTTGCAGTCGTCTGGGGATGTTGAGAGTTCAAATTTGAGCATTATTTTGCGGTGTCATTAGAGAGGTTATGATATATTTGCAGAGAAACTCTCGAGAGACTTGTATTATAGAAAGACTAGAGAGTTGAGTTGGAGAACTAAAGCTTGGTCTGCTTCTTGTTTTTGGCTGATTATTATTGTAGTGAGGGATGTGTCACTTTCTGTGTATGCCTTCAAGTAAGGAGTGTAATGTATGAATGAATGATTTTCTTTACATGAACTAGGAAAGTAGAGCTCACCCCAATTTACTGCACCCCAATAAGGCTCAACACATACACACAAAAATATAAATAAATAAATACAAAATCCACCCCAAAATGATTTTTTTTTCCTTCAAAAATACGGTTCAAAATATTGTATGGTTGCCCTCGTCTTTCTCTTCTTTTTCTTCTTCTTCCTTCCATGACTGACCAACACTTTTTTCATTTATGGAAAACCACAATCGACCACTGCCAAAGTTGACACTCTCGTGCCCAAATGTGTTCGCCAACTGCTGAAATCCCCGACCTCACCACCCCACTCATCGCCAACAGTCGTGGGTGGAGAATAGGATTGGCATTTTAACCCACAGAATAAGGTATATTCTCCTCGTTGGGAGGGTATAAGAATTCTTAATGGGAATGGAAGTAAAAAGTAAGCCAATGTTATATTTTAATTTTGATTTATTTTTAATATAAATATTATTAAAAATATATAAATAATAATTTATGTATAAAAATAAACATTTTTTTTTTGATATAGAGTTATTTTTATTATTTTACATTAAAAAATGTATTCATTTAAAAAAAATTATTTTACACATCTTGAATTTTTTTATCAATGGCTACTCATCGGCCCCAAACTCATTTTAGCAAGTTGGGGAGCCTTCCCTACCTCTATCCCATTTACATCCCTAGCGGAGAAGATAAAAAATCTATTATTTTTTGTGAACTTATTTATAGATTTAGTTGTTGTAAACTGTAAACTTTAGTTACACAAATGTTTAACTAAATTTATAAAATTAGTTCTATAAACTTTAGTTACAAATATATTTTTTTTAATTACGAAATTAGTGTTGGAAATATTTGTTATAAACGATGTGGTTTTTAGTTACAAATTAGTATGTAAATGTTGTTTATAGAAGGATCTTTATGTAAATATTTGTTACAAAATTATTATTCTGTGTTTATGAATTTTGTATTATGTATTTTTCTGAAGAAAAAAAATTGTAGTTCCGTAATTGTTTTTGCCAACTGCATTTTTCAATTATTTTTTTATGAATGGCATGTATTTTTTGTTTTATTTAAAAGGTTAATTTTACCAATATCACTTAATTTACTTAATCAATTAATCACACCACTAAATTTTAAAATAAAAAATTAATATTGAAATTCCGTTTTTAGGATTCACAAATATTCACTTCTATATACATGTATAATTTATGAGTTTTGTCTATTGCTTACTCGTGAATCATAAAAAATAAAACCAAAAACATTTTTTTAAAAAAAAAGAGTATCAAAAATCGACAAAAACAAGTATAAAAAAATCCTATATTTTGGCTTACTAAAAAAAACAACAGCGAACATATTCTAAAAAAAATGCACAATGGCATAAATCAAAAATTGGAAATCAAACACGGAAGAGATCCAAAAACAAAAAAAAACAAAAGTCTTTATAAATAAAATATCAAAATTTTAAAATAAAATATCGAGTCTGTACGTAAACAATACCTTAAGCTGTTGTTGATAATGGAATGTTATATTATTCTTTGAGGATAAGACGTGGCCTTTTGCCACACTGAATTGACCTAGATTTTATTTCTACTAACAACTCTTGAGTTTAACTTAAACAAATCTTACATTATTGTTCATCACTCACTAACTACACATTTATTTATTTATTTTAAAAAAAAACACAAAAACATTGTCAAGTCAATGCATGTTAATTTATTCTAATTTTTCCACTTTATCCTAAAATTTATCCCATGGATACAAAAGAGTCAAAAGACCAAAAAAAATCTGATAACAAAGTGGACCACCTCAAAAGAAGATGCTCGAAATCTATTAATATATCTCACACATGTGCAAGTATGCAACGAAGCTGTTACATTGGATATTTTTTATTAGTCCACACTCACATCAAGTACACCTACCTTCACACCCTCATTAATTCTACTTTTTATTTTATTATATATATATATATAAAAAAAAATAAAAAGATTTTATTTTTAGGCCAAAAGGAGGCGTTTCTTACCAGCACTATTAATAAATAGCTTTAGCCGTTTGGTAAATTGACTTGCCAAATTAGAGGAAGACTTCAAAAAATATAGTATACATATCAAGAAAGCAAACTGCCGACCAACTTTGACTACAACAATTCGACCACCACACATAAAAACACAATCAAAGTACTTTATTTTAGAGACGCGTAGAAAAGAATGGGAATGAAAAAAGAAACCAAAGATGCAAATAATTCTTTTTCAACAATATCTGTAATCTAATGAAGAAGCCTTTTTGATAGGTTAGTCTTTTCTTTATGGGTACATATGTTTTTTGTTTTGTCTAAGTTGAGTTGAAAGTAAGACTTTGAGAAGTGAGCTTCCACACTCCCTTGTTGGGTACTTAATAATAGTAACTAGTTGTGATTTAGGTTAAATCCTTAGATTATAGGTCAGAAGTTGCCTAACCCCGCACGCGTCACCGTGTCCACAGCTTTTTCACCTACTTTGCCTAATTCGAACTTTTATGTTTAAATCTTAGAAAAAATAATAATATTGCGGATAATGTAGACAACAGAATTATTCATTTGTTTTAGTTTTTGTGTGTCATTATTTGGCTATATATATATATATATAAATAATGGAGAGGAAACAATAAGGATAGTAGCTGATAATAAAATAAGAAATAATTGATTTTTTATTATTATTGATATAATTTTGGAAGTCCAAGTTCATTTAATAATGGTCCACATCATAGAATGACTTCTTCGTTATTTTGTTATAGTAGAGTTGGTCAATTTGGCAATTACTCCTGACTGACTCATGTGTAGTATTGGATGTGTCTGTTTTTGGTCTTTTGCGTAAATCGGTGCTTAGTTTACACACATAGTTTTGGATATAACAGTACTTTCACAACACACACCATAAGTATATTATGGTAACTAAGCATATAAATATATATATATATGTACATAATTTACCCAACTTGTCTTGTTGTAGATAATGGTCTGATTAAGTTGATTACTCTACTTGTTTATATATTTGTGGTGGCAGTAACATAACAACACGAAAAAAATCTGATGGTGTGAAAATTTAAATGATTGTATTAGATATACAAAATAAATACTATATATATAAATCTATAAGGGGGCAAAATATAAAATATTATATGTAAAAGTTCAATAGAAAAAATTTAGGGAAATTACCCTATTTACGTTTATTTGTCATCTTTTTTCAACTTTACGTTATGTTTTTATCTTTTTTTATTTTCAAATATACGATTTATACATTTACTTATTATATTTCTACTGTTTCTTCTTTACTTTCCCGTGTACTTTCTTCTTCTTCTTCAACCTCTCTTCTTTTCCACTTAGTTTTCATACATAAATATTATAAATGTTTTTTTTTTACTTGGTCAACCATTCAAGTTGCAAAGAGTCAATGTTGCATTCAATTTGATCTTAAGTGGAAAAACACTTCAAGAAAGGAGTATATGATACTGTTATCTATATTCAAATCCATGAATTATATTAAATTTCTATATATATATACATAATGCAATGGATAATTTATGTAAAATTACAACTTAAATAATAATAATATGACATTATATATATAGGCACACTAATAATTAAAATATATCATTTCTAACACTTTTCCTCACTATTTTTTTAACATTCTATAATTTATTTTTTTGTTGATTTCAATAATTTTATTTTATATTGTTTTCATAATTTTGTAGAAAAAAAAACTCTTATTTAAACAAGTTTTATATATTTTTTGTTTTAATTTTTATATTTATAATTTTAAATTAGTATTATTTATATGAACTCTTTAGAATATGAAAAAAAAATCTAGAAAAATGTAACCATAAGTTGAAAGAAAATAATTTCTTAACATACTCATTTTTACTCGAGAATAATATGAATAGGTCATCATGATCGCATCCCAAATCTGATACTGCTCTCACCAAACTCTCAAGCTTATATTAACTAGAATTTTTCTTGAATTATAAATATTATTGTAAGATGTGAGAATATAGCTCAAATTTTGGGTGCAACAAAAACAATCAATAAAAAAGTACAAAAGAAAAAGTTAGATGTAAGTAATATATAAAAAAAGAAAAAAAAATTGAAGGTCGAGAAATTATTAGTTGAATTGTATATATAGTCTCATAGTCTAGTATAATAAGACACTGAAAGCGAATGGTGAATAGAGATATAGGAGTTGTTGAACTGACTATAATGCGACTAAGAGATACTTATTTACGTATTGTTTATAGGGTTGATTCAAAGTTTATAGGGTTGCTAGGTAGGATTGTTGTATTCTTTCAAGTGTTGCTTAAATGGTTGTTGTTTGTGTTGCTTAATTAGTTGTTGTGTGTGTTGCTTTTCTATGACGTTTGAATTTTACAGGGTTGCTTTATTAGTTTTATATGTTGTTAATGCATATTATGGGTTGATTAACAGTTTCAACGATTGCTTAATTGGTTGTTCTTTGTGTGCTTAATAGGTTGATGTGTTTTGCTTAAGAAGTTGTTTGGGTTGCTTTTGTAGTTTCTATGGTTAATTAATACGTTTTTTTATGGATTGCTGATTGTGGCTTAATTTATTAATGTTTGTATTTTTTCTATATAATATTGTGTGTTCTTTTGTTATGTTTTATAGGATATGAATTTCCTAATTCATTCGGATAATTGATGTTCTTCAAAAATTGTTTCTACAATCAAATATTCTCAGATTCAAGCTATCCATGAAAAGCTTTCAACGAAGCAAGTTAGTGACTTTGGTGATTCATGTTTTGGCCATTTCCCAACTCTGCCAGAGTTCACAATACAACATCAACATCAACTTCTTCTTCATTATTTCTGTTTCTTTCATCTATCATTTCTATAATCTGATTGGACACCAGCTCTGCATAATCAATAAAGTCTGCAACCTCTTTAGCAACAGAATAATTAACTAGTTCATCATCTGAATTTGATGTTGCTTCTTCTGTTTGTGCAACTTCATTTCATGGTTGATTATGTGTTGTTGTACTCCTAGTTGAGAAAAAAGATTGATGCATTGAGTTTAATTCAATTGTGAAACACAAATGGTATTTTGTGATATTTGTTTCCTTTTTCTTCAACTATATGTAGAACTTCAATTGTGAGTCATCAACTATTTTTAAAGGAGGGTATCCATCTTTAACTTGATACCGTATTGTCAAAAGTGTAGATTCAAGTTGCAGCTTCGATTCATTGCATATCATACCAATCAAGTTGTTGTAGTTGCAGTCATTTCTAATTACTATTCCACAAACATCAAAGTTGATATAGTTTTTGTTTTGATCCCATTGCCCATTGTGTTGGAGTAAAACTGCAATGCTATCCATTTCCTGCAAGCAAGATATACCTTGTGAATAACATATAAGCAACTTATTAAACAACTTACAATCTACCTTGATGATAAACCCTTAAGCACCCATTAAGCAACATCTTCATCAACTTTATTAACACATTAAACAACAAATTAGAGACATATTCAGCAACCTCTATAACCCCTTAAGCAAATAAACAAACTCTTACGTAAACTCTTCAAATCATTATTAGTAACATAAACACACAATAATAAACATGTACGATATTTATAGCAACCTTTTAAACACCCAATTAAGCTACCAATTGTTCTAAGCAAAGTACAAATAAATATTTACCTCATTTCAATCACTCCTCTTTAAATCCAAAGATATTGACAATTGCTTGTTCTCACACCTTCTTCAAATGATCGTTTTATGAATATATTTACATCAACCTAAGTATTTACAGCAATCCATTCAGATTCAACCAAATCAATCAAGAAAATATAAAAAAAAATAGAGAATATGTTAAGCAAGCTAGTCAGCAACCTTCATTAAACTTAAGGAAACTAGTCAGCAACATAATCAGCAACCTAGAAATTCAATTTTATCTCATTTCATGAAATTGACAATAGCTCTCTTATCCTACTCACTTCCAATCGATTTTGTAGCAACCTAAATATTTACAGCAACCCATTCAGATTCAACCAAATCAATCAAGAAAATTAAAAAAAAAATAGAGAATCTCTTAAGCAAGCTTGTCAGCAACCTTCATTAAACTTAAAGAAACTAGTCAGCAACATAATCAGCAACCCAGAAATTCAGTTTTACCTCATTTCATAAAATTGACAATAGCTCTCTTATCCTACTCACTTCCAGTCGATTGTTTGCAGCAACCTCAATATTTACAGCAACCCGTTCAGATTCAACCAAAACAATCAAGAAAATATAAAAAAAAAATAGAGAATCTCTTAAGCAAGCTTGTCAGCAGCCTTCATTAAACTTAAAGAAACTAGTCAGCAACATAATCAGCAACCCAGAAATTCAGTTTTAACTCATTTCATAAAATTGACAATAGCTCTCTTATCATACTCAGTGCCAATCTCTTGTTTGCAGCAACCTAAATATTTACAGCAATATGTACTAGATTCAAAGCAACCCATAAGCAACTTATTCAATATTTAGAGTAACCTTTGAAACACCAAACAACAAAAAACAGAGCAACAAAAGTAATAAGAACTTACCTGAAAGTTGCAATGATTTGAGTGGTTGGGTTTGTTTTTGAAGTCACAATTCAATAGGATTTCAACCTAATTGCAGATTTTGATGAGATTTTGTTGGTTTTTCAATTTTTTGTTGCGGATTTGAGTGCTTTGGATTTGACGGGAGGAGATTTCTGGTTGCTTTGTTGAAGTTATACAGTTTGGCAATGGCTGGTAGAGAAGAAAAGATGAGATCATGAAGATGAGAGAGATGAAGATTGTGTAGAAGGAAGAGTGGGAGACCCACTTGCAAACCGTAATATTGAATACAATATAAAATACATATATATATTAATGAATTAAATATATAAGAACTGTATTTTTGCAAAAAAAATTCCTGATATATGTATTTGCAAAAAAAATCCCCAAAATTTATCAGGGTATAATAGTAACGGACTAAAATGGAAAACAAAATTACATTAGAAAAGTTAAAAAAGAAGACACACACCAAAATCATTGGGTCTACCCATGCCCAAGTGTATGAGAATGCTTGTTATGGAAGAAAATATAATCGAATGAAATGAAAATTTATATAATTGTGTTTATGTAACATAAAAATTTTAGGAATAATTTTTAAAGAGAAATTTGCACATATACCACAAGCTAATAACAAAAGTCTAAATATACGCTAATTGAAATTAATTACAAATATACAGCATGATGCCAACTAATAAATAATTTAGGGTTAATTATATCTCCTACTGTAATATAAAAAAAAAATCATTTTATATGGTATGTTTAATAAATTACAAAAATACAATTTTCCCTAACTGTATATATATATATATATGTTTATATTTTGTTTTAATTTTTTTTTTGTCTCAATTTTTAATGAGAATTTAAGCATATCAAATAATATAATAATAAAAGTAATAATAATTATAGTTACTACCTTCAATAAAACAAAATAAAGTAGATTAATTTATTTTTATTTAAAATGAATGTATTTATTAATATTAAAATTAATATTTATACAATTACTCAAAAAATAAATAAATATTTATACAAGTTACAATATGTTGTTAATTAAAATTAATATTAATAACTATATGTTACAATATACTGTTAAAGATAATCACAATATTATTATTCTTTATAAAAATATTATATATCTTTTTTAAATCATAGCTAGTCAAATCTCAACACTCAATGTTAAACCAAAATCATAATCTAATCCAAGTTTCAAGTTTTGTTACAAAAATATATTTAAAGTTAAAAAATTAGTTTTGTAAATCTTTGTAATAATCATGTTAAATAAATTTATAAACATTTATGTAAATGTGAGTTACAAAAATAAACTTTTTAGTTGTAAATTTAGTTTTGTAAATTGTTGTTACAAAAATGTAAAACTTGTTTTAAAAAAAATATTGTATTTCACCACTATATTCAATAAAGTGTTTTATAAATAATGAATATCTTAAATTTATATTTTTAAGTTTTATAGCATAAATATGATGGTTCATGTAATTTTTTGGTACAATATTGTAACAATATGGAAAAGTATAATATTTTTATGTATATTTTGTTTATGATTTCTTAACTATAAAATATTTTCGTAAATGTTAGTTACAAAAATATCTTTCTTAGTTGTAAAACTAAATTGGTAAACTATTGTTACAAAAATAAAAAAATTTAGTTACGAATTTGTTTGTAAGTTTTATCTACAAAAAAAAAATCTATAATTCTATAACTGATTTTGTAAATATTATTTACAAACATGTAACATATATTTACTAGTTTGTAAACGTTGATCACAAAAAATTGTATTTTACAGCTTTTATTTATGATTTTGTCACTCCGTATTTACACTTTTGTCATTCTGTGTTTTTATCCAAAAATTCTGTAGTTTTGTAATGACTGTATTTTTCATATTTTTTTTTTAACTTTAGTGCATTTTTGTAGATTTCCCAATAATTTATTGGTAAATATGACACCCAAACCCATTCAATAACACATGTAATTTTTTCTCGTAATAAATAATTAATGTTTTTAGAAACTAATAATATAATTATTAATTATTAGTATTATAAAGACGAATCTAATAATTTGAAAACTATTTATTGAATAATATTATAATATGGCCAAATCTATCACCATAAATTAATTTGTTGGTTTGATTTTTTTTTAACGTATTCTCTTTTAACTAAATTAATCAGAACAAAAAAAAATATTCGCTAAATAAAATGTTACTCGTAAAAATCAATCTAAATAAATATTAGTTTTTTTAACAAACAAATAAATATAGATTTTAATACTTAAAATTTGGTCATCATTAATTTACTTATTTGAAAATTCATTATCACGGTAACACATACTTTTATTTTGTTAACATGTTTGTAACAATGATTTACATAATTAATTTGATAAGTAAAATATTCAATTTTTGTAACTAAAAAATTTACAAAAATGTTAGATGTTAGAACAACTAATATTAATATTATAACAAGTAGTAACAAAACTATTACAATTAATAATAAAATTGTTACATCCAATAACTAAAACTCATTAAAAAGTATAAATTTGTTACAAGATTGTAACAAGTAGTAACAAAATTATTACAATAAGTAAATAATTTTTTACAAATTTGTAAACAACAATTACAGATTAATTCATAACAAAAAAAAAGTCTATTTTTGTAACAAAAGTTTACAAAACTAATTCACAAATAAAATTATATTTTTCAACTAATAGTTGTATAAATAATTTATATATTTACTTAACATAATTGTAATAAAAATTTACTAGTTTTATAATTTTAATAGTTATTTATTCTCCCAATACTATTCATAACACAACGTTACTAATTTGTTGTAACATCTTGTTATTATTTCAATAATTAGTCATCTTTTAATATTATTTAAAGAGATTAATTTTAGAAAAATTCACAAAAATACATTAACATTTAAAAAAAAAATATGTAAAATACATTAGGTTACAAAAATACGGAATTTTTATGAAAAACACGGAATGACAAAAGTGTAAATACAGAATAGCAGTGAAATACAACTTTTTTTTGTTAATAGCTTACAAATTCGTAAACATGTATTACATATGCGTAAATTAGTTACATAAAAATATTTTTGTAAACAATATTTACAAATATATAACCAAGTTTTACAGATTTGTAAACAAGTTTTACATTTTTGTAAACAACACTACTTACAGAATAATTCGTTGCTAAATTTTTTTATTTTTGTAGCAATGGTTTACTTAACAAATTTTATAACTGAAAAAAATTATATTTATGACTAATATTTTTAAAAAGTAAGTTGTGAATTTAGTTAACATATTTGTAACAAAAATATATAAAATTAAGTTTGTAACTAAAAGAATTTGATAATTAGTATATACAAAAATGTTAAATTACATTAAACAAGTAATATATATATATTTTAAAATTGTAACAACTAATAAAGAAATAGATTATATTGATTAAATATATAATATTTTATGTAAGCATAAATATTTATTTAATATTAATAATTATATTTATTTTAAATATTTATAAGTAAAATATTTATTTGTAATTATTATTATTATACCAAAAGTATCTATTAACTAATTACTGAAGAGAAAAAGACAAAAAAAATTAAAGTATTGAGATTTTTTTTAAAATATATAATATGAAAATTGTAATATTTGTATTATAGGAATTAATATAATTAATATAGTTTAAAATATAATATCAAAATTGTAATGATTTGTCAAAAAAAAAATATTAAAGTAATTTGACGTATAATATTTAAAAGAAAAGTTGATTTGAAAAAAAAATATATGCGGTTCAAAATTACATATCAATAGGATACTGGTAGGGAGAAAAAAAACATGTGTACAAACTAGTTAGGAGAAGCACAATAATTTTGTAATTTTTTTAAATTGCCATATAAAA
This sequence comes from Humulus lupulus, assembly GCF_963169125.1. Lineage (NCBI taxonomy): Eukaryota > Viridiplantae > Streptophyta > Magnoliopsida > Rosales > Cannabaceae > Humulus > Humulus lupulus. The sequence goes on from NC_084793.1 coordinate 285,096,544, forward strand.
CGAATTCTTTTAAAATTACCATGTGAGATGTAAGTTATGCGCATGAACATATAATGTAAAAGTGACCTAAAATGTTAGATAAAAGGTAATGTGTGTGAATATCAAATAGATCATTTTCCTAGTAAATTAAGAAGAAATGCTACTCCACTCGTTAAAAAAAAATATTCTCACTTTCCTTTTTCCATACTAATATTATCTCATATCAAACAATTAGTATTCATAATATGCTTTGATATACATATATATATATATATAACAAACGATAAATATTGTCATATTATACCCTATTTTGATTTATTCATTTGTATTTTAATTTGTGTAGTATAGTGAATATGGTATTAATATGAGAAAGCCAATGAAATTGAAACAAATGGAAAATATTTATAAAAGTTGTTGCTGGAATAAATGAGTGATATATTGTGATATGTACTTACTTGGTACAAATGGCTTTCTATATTATTAGGCACTCACATACATTAATATTAATTTGTAGTTTCAACTATTCTAGCTTCCCCACACACCTCTCATGATTCATATCAATCTTTGTCAATGTACAAATCCCGTGAAGCTCCAAGGACTACTCTATCGTTATATACAATATTATGGATAATTTCTTATATAAATATATATATATATATTTTTTCCAATCTTGGTGGGCATTTACTGCATGCAGATCCTTACAATTTTGACCTATTATATCAACCATCTCAAACGAAAATCATATGTGCTGATGTACCTAACATTGGTCTTTATATACGTGGAAACGAATAAGACACACATGTCAATCTTATTTATTTAAGAGCTTGGTTGTCTTATTCTTTTTTTGAAAAAGAAAGAAAAAACGGTGTAATTTTAACACTAATTTTCTATTTTATTTCAATTTCATTACATCAAATAATATAGAAAATACTTAATTTATTTAAGAATATGCATTAAAACCTTTATATAGTCATAGTTTTGCAACAAAACTAATTTATTACTTAATAGAATTAATATAGCTAAAACTATTTTATTTTATCTTAAAAATTTAAGATAACATAATATATATATTTTATACTTTTTAGATAATTATTATTATATGGAGACAATTATTAAAGTTGGAGTTTATTATTATTTATAATTAATTCTAATTTGAGACTATAAATTTTTATGATTATATAAGAATTATTTTAATATAGAGAATAACACTTTGTAGAAGTTTTATTGTATTAAACAAATAAAGTATATAAAAAAAAATGAATGTTGGCAAAATACAACAATCAAGATTCACCTGAAAATACCAAGAAATAAGCAACAACAAAAAAATACGCTACTAGAACCGAAATGTACTAAAAGTGCGAACAGAAACACTACAAAGTACATATAAGAACAAGATAATTTAAAGGTAAAAGTGAGAACCTAACTATTGAGAAGAAATTAGCTAACAGAAACTCCATAACTAATATAGCTAACATAAACTAAGTATACACTAGTATGCGAATGAAAACACTATAAAATAAATATGCGAACAAAACAAGTGTGAAGGAGATTGTTAACATAACTATAAAGAGAATAGCAAACATAAGATGAAGACATCAAGACTTATACTAGTTCGGAGAATTTGTCCTACGTCTAGTTGAGCACCACCGTGAGCTTTATTGAACATTGTACAACCCTCATTCCTTACAGTTGAGAGAAACACAACGTAAGCGACCGTACAAAAAACCCTTGCACCCAAACACAAACAAGCTTTCTTGAAGTTAATTTTCTCTTACTTACAACCAATACTTGTTCTCTCTCTCTCTTTCTTGAAGGAAACACAAATACATTGCTCTCAATCTCTCTCTAAAGATTACAAGTGAATAGAAAATGCAAGATCCGATTAAGTGTGTCTCAAATGGCTCCCAAAAACACCTATAAATAGCTAGGAGGCTTGTAAACCTACTTAACTCCTCTGAACAATAGGAAAAAGGCAGTAAGGGACATGACCAATGAGAAAGAGGCGATCAAGTCTCAACCAAGCACAATAAATGACTAAGTCTAAGAGGAATAACTACCACAATTTATAAGATAAATAGAAAATTATCATTTGTATTAAAGAAAAAGTGAAGTTGAGAGTCCTATTTGAGGTCACTATTTTCTCCAAATTTTCATTTCTAATGTTTACCAAGCTATTATGTCAACAACTTATTTGAAATGGAGAATATTTGTAAAGTTGTTTTGACAATATCACAATATGTTACAATAACTTTAATAGCTGTCAAGATAGATTGTCATAAAAGTGCACAATAATCAAAATAAGTATAAAAAATCACACTAGAGATTTTTTGCGTAGTTCGGAAAACTTAGTCTACGGATGAAACTGATTAGTAAATTATCACAAAATATAAGAGCACATTGACATATGCAAAGACAGACTCCTTCTATACTTTTGCCACAAGCATCTTGTATAACCTTCACAAATCTAGTTTCTTTGTTGATTCACTAATGCTCTTTAACTCCCTTAAAAGATGGCTAAATTGATCTTCTCCCGAAGATGTGTGCTTTCTTGCTCCTGAAGAAACTCTTGAGGCAATCTTCTCCCGAAGATTATTGAACTCATTATCAATGGATGACATATGCTCTACACGAAATAAATGTATACAAAAGGATGATACGTAGCTCCTAGACACTAGATTAAGTTATCCACTCTTAATCTCACAAAATAACTCTCACAACAATACAATGTCTTAAAGAATAAGCAATGAAAGAGATAAATATTTATGGCTGCTTGGATTCTTATTTGTAGCTGGAATGGTCGTTCAAAGCAGCCTACGAAATTTGCAAACAATAAAGAATGAATTGCACAATTTCTTTATATAGAAAAATTATGTCAGTCTGGCCATTTCGGTCATAACAAACTGATAAGTTGTCATGAAAAAATTGCAACGTACTTGGAAAGGCGGAAAGTCCAGATTCATTAGAATGTATATTTTGACGAAATGGGGTTCAAATCGTTTCTTAGTATAACTCATGAATTGAAGTATGTGATTTGAATATCACAACATATTCTTTAAATAAAGAAAGATTGAAATTTTTTTCTTTATTACACAAAATTTCATTTTCCAAAAAATGAAACGATGTTCTTTAAGGAAAAATATTTATTCTTTTTACAACCTGCAATCACCACAAATTTTGTCAATAAAAATATCACAAAATATTTTTTAATTAATTGACAAAAAGTCTTTAAGTCTAGAAAAATGAAAAGAATATTTTATTTAAAGAAAAAGCTTCGCATAAATAAAATAATATTTTCTAAGTGAATATAGATATATATGGACGAAATATTCAAGTAGAACATTGTCATAAATAGATATGATGATTTTTGAAAAAGTAACACTAAAGAAAACAAATCTGGAAAAATCAAGTCGTCGAAACACGTTATCAGTTTGTTGTCGGGACAACTACTTCAAAACATGTCAAAAGAATACTTTTGAGTAGGGCTGGCAATTTTCGATACGACACGATGACACGACTCGAAAACGACACGAAATAAATGGGTTTGGGTGACACATTTAATTTTCGTGTCATAATCGTGTCGACACGTTTAACACGTTTATTAAACGTGTCATTTTCGGGTCAACCCGCTTAACCCGAAAATGACACGTTAAGATAATATAAACACTTCAATTTATTTTTATATTATGGGGTGGCAGCAGCAGCTTAATAGAAAACATGAAAATAAAGCCTTAGTTTTTCTTTTTATTTAAGGAGCCCAACCCAATCTGAATTGAAGCCCATGACTTAAAGTTAACTAGGGTTACATAATATTTCCCTAACCCTCTAAAACTCACTTTCAGTTTCAGATCACACTCACACAGACATAGCCTCCCCTCTCGAACGAACACAGCCGCCCCTCTCGATCAACACAGCCTCACCTCCTCGCCTCCCCCTTGCGATCGACACAGCCTCGCCTCCCCTCTCGACACAGCCTCCCCTCTCGACACAACCTCGCCTCCCATCTCGACACAGCCTCCCCATTTTCACTCTCCCTTCGATTCTCACTCTCCCTTCCATTCTTGTTCTGTAAATAGCAGAGGAGCAGGATGGGCTTCGGAGTTCAGACACGAGAGGCTCACTCTCCTCTTCTGCGCTAGCTTCTCTCTCCACCACTCTCTCTCTTTCTTTGGTCGTCCTCTCGTCATTCTGCCACCCACAGCCACAACAAAACGGTATTTTTATTTATATATGTTTAGATTTGTTTCTAGTTATAAATTATAATGTAGACAATAAACTTAGTTTATGTTGAAGTTGTTATATCAACTTCAATAGGGAGTGAATTAGATTTGTTTCAGTTTTAATATCCTTGTTTTTAGGTGGGCATTTCTACACTCAAGCGAAAGATAGTGGTTCTCTATTTGTGGATTCTAATATTGATTTTGTTCTGAATATGAGCTCTGCCTTACTTGTAATTTTTATATGGTTAGCTACTTATTTTTATTTATGTTGATTGGTATTTATTGGTTATATGCTCCCAATGTTATGTGAATTATGAACCGCTTTCAATGTCTTGGTTTGAGTATATAAGTTTTGGTCTGTGTATGTGTAACTATTAGACAAGAAAAATGGGACGGGATTGCATTTTTAACATATTTGATGGGGAATTTTTCTAAAGATTTGGTGCTTCACTGAGATTTGATTTGTGAATTTATCTTGCAGATATTGGAGCAGGGAGTTTGTATTTTCAAGGCATTGATTCAAGGTAATTTTACTCTGTTATTTTTTTTTCAAGTAATGCTTTTTTTTTTTTTTTTTTTTAGATTTTCTTTTGTAGTTTCTTTCTCATTAATTGTTTCTCTGTGATACTAATTGTTATTAATTTCTATCTTCAATATTTATGCTAGATGGAAGATCAACCACAGGGTGTTAAAGAGAGTTTGGTGCAATCACATAACACTAATATGACTACTGAAAACACAGAAGAGTCAACTCAAAATGAGGTAGATTCTAAAACTGCAAAAGGAAAACGTAGAAGAAAATTGACTTCAAATGTTTGGTCTTGTTTTAATATGCTTCCTGTGGATCAAGATAATCAAACACAAAGAGCTGAATGCAAGCATTGCGGTAAAATATATAATGCTGACCCCAAGTATGGGACAGGAAACTTAAGTCGTCACATGAAAAGTTGTGAAAGAAGAGACACTCGTGATATTGGGCAGCTAGTGGTTTCTCAAGACAAAGGAATTGTGGCCTTGGGCTCAAAAAGGTTTGATCCGAATCACTTTCGTGAATTGATGACTCGTGCAATAATTTTACATGATTTGCCTTTTTCATTTGTTGAATATGAAGGTGTGAGAGCTACATATGAATATTTGTATCCTGGAATCACTTTAGTAACTAGGAATACTACAAAGGCTGATGTTGTTAAGATGTATGCATTAGAAAAGGCAAGGATTAAATCAATGTTGAATAATAATTCTAGTAGAATTTGTTTGACATCTTATTTGTGGACTTCTATAGTGACTGATGGTTACATAACCATTACTGCTCATTTCATTGATAAAGATTGGGTGCTACAAAAAAGGATTCTAAATTTTTGTTTCATTCCTCCACCACATTCTGGTGTTGCAATATGTTCAACAATGTATGAGTTACTATGTGAATGGGGAATTGAAAAGAAGTTGTTTGCTCTTACTTTGGATAATGCTTCTTCCAATAATGTGATTGTTGATTTATTGCAAAAAGATTTGACAGCTAAAAATGCACTTCCTTGCAATGGTAAATTTTTTCATATTCGTTGTTGTGCCCATATTCTTAATTTGGTAGTGCAAGAGGGGTTGAAAGATATAGATGGTGTGGTTCTAAAAATTCGTGAAAGTGCAAAATATGTTAAAGGTTCACAAGTTAGAAAGAAGAAGTTTCTAGAATGTGTCAATCTTGTAGGTCTTGACTCTAAGAGGGGTTTAAAGCAAGATGTGCCAACTAGATGGAATTCAACTTTCCTTATGCTTGATAGTGCTATATATTATCGTCGGGCATTTTGCCATTTGGAATTAATTGACAGAAGCTACAAGTCTTGTCCTTTACCATATGAATGGGAAAAAGCTGAGAAGATTAATGAAGTCTTAGAACAATTTTACAATGTCACTTGTAGTTTCTCTGGAACTGAGTATCCCACATCTAATTTGTATTTTCCATCAGTGTATTCTTGTTATTTTTCACTGAAAACAGCAAAGGAGAGTGATGATTCATATCTATCAAGTATGGGTAGTTTAATGATTGAGAAATTTGAGAAGTACTGGAAAGATTTCAGTATAATATTGGCCATTGCAGTGGTTCTTGATCCTCGTTACAAGTTGAATTTTGTGGATTATGCATATACCAAAGTTTATGGTGTAAAGGGATCACCACAATTTCTTGAGGTAAATGAGCATTTACACAAATTATTTTCTGAGTACTCTACAGAGAAGCCTTCTATGTCATTATCTTCTAAAAGTGATGCTCCAAACACTTCCAGGAACTCGGTACTTAAAAAAAATAAGACTCTCATGAAGGTAAACATAACTTGTTTAATCTTTTGAATTTTTATTCTGTTATATTACTTTCATATTGGTTTGAGTTTGATTTTTAAATTATTGCAGGACTTTTATTCTTTTGAAAATCAAGAACAAGCAGCTACACAAAAATCTAAATTGGAGTTTTATTTAGATGAACCAAGATTAAGTATCAATGTAGATTGTGATATTCTTGACTATTGGAAAGGAAATCAGTTTCGATATCCTGAGCTTGCTGCTATGGCTCGTGATGTTTTGAGCATTCCTATATCTACTGTTGCCTCAGAAGCTGCATTTAGTGTGGGTGGTCGGGTACTTGATCAATATAGGAGTTCACTTAAGCCAGACATAGTTGAGTCATTGATTTGCACAAGAGATTGGCTATTTGGAGATATGGGTAATTTAATTGATTTTTTTATCATCTATTTTAATTTTTATTATATATATCACATGTTAATTTTTGTTTTATAAATGTATATAGAGAACACAAAATCTATTCGTGTGGCTGTGGATACAATTATTGATGATGTGCTCAACTTGGATATCAATGACCATACATATTCAACATCTTCTCAAAATCAAAGTTCCCATGACAGTGTTCAACAAGACAGTAATCTAGTAATGGAAGGTATTTTGAATATTTTATTTTCTATTATATTTATAATTTTTTATGTGCACCATTCTCAGTATGTAAATCTTGATTTTTCTTTAATACTCTCTGCAGGTTGAACTTCAAAGTTTGAAAGTGAAGCTGCCTAACAATGGAGATTGATGAGCCAACTTGTTATTAGTTTAACTTAGAGACTAGAACTTTGAATTCATCATTTATATTATGTTTGAAACCAAGATTGTAATTTTGAATTTATCACCTTTATATTATGTTTGAGTAGATTAAACTTATGAATTTATGTATGGTGTTTGTAATTGTTGTATTATTGTGTGTTTGAGTGACATGTTTTATAATTTTCATTATTATGTTAATCGTGTCAATTTCGTGTCGTGTCATTAAACGTGTATTAATCGTGTCAGTTTTAGATTTGTGTCAAATGACAAATTTATTAAACGTGTTATCGTGTCGACACGTGTGACCCGCTAAGATAATCGTGTCGTGTACAGGTTTGGATTTCTGACACGAATAATAATCGTGTCGTGTACGGGTTTACTCTAATCGTGTCGTGTCATAATCGTGTCAACACGATTATGACACGATAACACGAATTGCCACCCCTACTTTTGAGTTATAAAATATTAATAGTCAATTTAGGGTTTTTACAGATAAGATGTCTTAGGAACTCCAATTTGGTACTAGATATGGGAGAGATTTTATTATATATATATGAATAAATATATTTTTTCTCTCGAACTATTACCATTACCCGATCGTGCTCTCTGATTTTTTTACGTTGTTTTAAATTCTCCCCAAACTATTTCCATTGAGACTTCTGTTAGTTTTCATACTACGTAGCTAACAAAATGTTGATTTGGCACTTATGTAACCACTACATGATAATTCAATTAAAATATTAATTTAAAAATTAAAAATATAAAAATGATTTTGAAGGATAAAAAAAAATTATATATATTTTTTACTTATTTTATTTTTTATCTTTTTTTATTTATTCTCTTTTTAAATTAAAATTGGACCAAAATGATTATTTGGTTTAATTGGGGATTTTAGAAGAAAAAAAAAAGGAAATCTATTGGAAAAATTGAAGAAAATATATGAACACCTTCCCTCTCTTTCTTCTATCATACGTTCTGCCAGTCGCCGACAACCGCCCTCCCGACGCTAGATCCGTACATGCACCGCACCAGGGGAACCACCGGCCACCGATATGTGGGACCTCGCGAGCTTTGGGCCTCACACCTCGCTTACGAGGAGAACGAGCCCACATTGAAGTTTCAACTCCCTATTGGTTTAGTCTCGATCCGACTCTGCTAAAGTAGAAGAAGAAGGAGGAAAAGAAAGTATCGGGGAAGGAGAAGAAAATCAAAAAAGTAAAAAAAATATTGAGCTAATTTTCTATTAATTGATTTTTTATTTTTAGTTTTGAACTGATTAGTAAAATTATCTATTATCTAATTTTTTTAATTTATTAATTTTAAATAAGAAAGTAAAATTTGTAATTATTAAATTATTTTTTAAATTTTAATTTAAAAAGAGAAGAAATAAAAATAAAATAAAAAAGAAGTACAAATATATAATTTTTTTTATATTTTTTAAAGAAAATTGATCTTTAAAAATAATTGTTTATAATTTTATTTTGAAATTGAAATATAAAATGACCTAAATTGTCAAATCAGCATTCTGTTAGCCATGTAGGATGAAAACTAAGGGAGTGTTTGGAAACAATTGTGTAATTACTAGTGTTGACGCGGTTCTTCGCCTACAGGTAATTAAGAAAATAAGAGAAATGAATTAGTGCTTAACAATGAACCGAAACAGATGAATGATCTTTTAATGGACTGGTGACACAAAGTACGTTTGCTAGGTGGTTCAAAGGTTAAAATCATTATACTCTACAAGTCAATATTATTGCTATGTGTCTGGTATTCTTTTACAGGGTATTTCCTTATACAATAGAATCCAACCCCTTGCAACTCTCAGGGTCTCCATATTTATAGGAGATGGCACCTGGGGTTGGTAAGGGGGGTCATCCCGTGACCTTCTTACCTTTCATATCACTTCTGTGGCATTCATGATTAATTCCTAAAACCTGACACATGAAGTGTGGTCTAATCAATAGGTAAGGGGGATAATGGGCCGCACGGCCCAACCCAGTTGTGGGTGCCTAAATACGCACGTTCATACTCCGTGTCCGAGAAGTCAGGGGTATATCAGACACGTGATGTCTGATATATGCACGTTTACCTTGCGTGGTTGACTTTATAAAAGGTCATAGCCTCCAACTCCAGCTCGTACCACGAGCTGGATGCCGCCTCGACCCGTGGCCTTCACAGTCCTGACTCGGTCCTTAAGTAATCTTGGTGAACCTTTGGATACCCCGAGCTAACGAGGTAGGACCTGACGACAACAGCTCCGGTCATGGGGGATCCACATGGCTAATATAATTTAGGCCGTATCTCAGCTCGCTAATAGCCCGTTGGAAAATTAGGGCGCACAACTAGGGTAGTAATTACATATCTCAGTAATTATATCATATTCTAAAATACAAGTTGTGTTTGGATGTTAAATGATAAGTACTTATGATTTCATATTATTATGTTTAGCAAAACAGTTAGTAATTACTGTGTAATTACATGGTCAGACAAACATGTCAAATTGAGTAATTACTTAGAATTACACAAACCCTAAGAGAAGTCCCACAACTATGTAACAGAAACAGTTCGAATGAATTTAAAACAATGGGAAAAATTAAGGGGCACAATCGGGTAGTGGTAATAGTTCGGGAGAAAAATACTATTTATTATATATATATCTCTTTGTTATCCCCATTTCGTGTCAGGGTTTTGGGCCTTCGCCCCGGCCCACGGTCAGGGGACCAACTCGGTATTTGGGCCTTGCCTGAGGACTCCGGGCTGGGCCTGCATATATGGGTCCAGGACGTTCCTCCGGGTTCGTCTCCAGTTTGAACGGTCCCGGCAATGTCCAGAGTGCCCGGACTGTCGCGGCCATCGCATCCCCGTCCCGGCCCTGGAATGGTCCGGGCTCGGAGTAAACGTAGCGGGCCAGGGGTAAACGAACCTGGACCGCTTCTTCCCCAAGCGTCCAGGACACTGAAACCGCCTCATTTCGAGTGAGCCTTGTCCCCCCACTTTTCACCTGCAGAAAGGGTCACCTTGGGATTATCTGCTGGCGTGTCAGGACTGCGCAGCCAAGTACTCTGACCGGTCTTGTCTCCCAAATCGGCCTCGTGACTCGAAGTGGTCAGAGCCAAAGCGCCGTTTTGTCGGGGGAATGCTTGCGTCTCAGGGCAACTAATTGGGCCTGAGCTGGTTTGGGTTTGGTGTGCTGTATATCTTTTTAGCTGGGGCCTCTACTAGGGAGGTCCCTTGTGTACATTCCTCGGATGGGTCCGGGTCGGATCCGGCCCAAACCAGATGTCCCCCTCGTCCTATAAATACAAGTTGTAATACAACGTAAAAGGGAGAGAGAAGGCAGAACCCCTGTTCAAATATAAGTAGAAAACTCCATTGTAAAAGCTTATCCTAGCTCTAATACAGATTTATACATGGACTCGTGGACTAAGGCTAGTTAACGCCCCAACCACGTAAAACCCTTGCGTCGATCTTCCATTTTCATTATTATTATCAGTAAATACCCTTCATTAAGATAGTTGCCGAAAATCTCGGTAAACACTCTTCTATATAAAAAGTGTGTAGATGACGAAAATTCTTAGTTTTTTTGTTAAATTTAACGGAATCTACCTTTAAAACTAGATATTTATAATTAAATTAATATAAATTCAAATATTATAAAATACTATTATTATAATAATATTTAATATAAGACTACATATTTAATAATTATATTAATATAAATTCAAATTCAAATGTTATAAAATATCATTATTATAATAATATATAATACAAGACTAAATATTTAATAATTATATTAATCTAAATTGAAATGTTATAAAATTTTATTATAATAATAATATATAATCCTAATGTTTTACAAATTATATTAATATGAATTCAAATATTATAAAATATTATTATAATAATAATATTCAATACAAGATTAGATATTTAATATTTATATTGATATAAATTTAAATATTATAAAATATCATTATAATAATAATATATAATACATAATCTTAATTTTTATTAAAAAAATTTATCATTTACATTTAAAAAGGTTATCATATTATATATATATATATTTTTTAAAAACTATAATCAATGTTTTAGTTTAATTTTTATTTTAATATGTTTATGTCATTCTTTTATATATATAATATTATTTATTTATTCAAAATTTATATGACAATCATATAAATTTAATAAAAATAATTAATAAATTCTATAAATAAAACTAAGCAAATGTACATTGTACATTACTTCTATTTAATATATATATATACACGTGTACATAATACATACACGTATGTATATGGTAATATTTTTGCAGTAACATATAGGGAATTATACATAAAGTGACAAAAAAGCCACTTTTTAAACATTTTTACTAACACACAAGTTTTTTAACATTTTTATTGTTCATCATATTTTTTCTTTCATTTTTACGGACTATACTCTCCGGCTTCAGTGGAACTTTCCCAGGTAGGAAGTCGGTGGGGTTGTGTGGGTGCTGGTGGAGGGGCTCACGCGAAGGGACTCTTGGCTGGTGGTTGCGACGAAGCGTGGGAGAGGCTCGACGTCAGCATCAGCGTTTTGAGTGTTGGGTCTGTGGCTTCGTAGTGAGGTTGGGTGCTTGGGGATCTAGCGTCTTGGAGCTGAGATGGGGAGAGGCGAGGGGTCCTGGGCTCGCGCAAAGGTTTAGGTCGGGTCGGGCTTGCACAGGTGGAATCACGCTTCTGATGTGCATGGATGACAAAGCTCGGAGCTTGGACGGGGTCGCGAATCGCAAGGGTGCTTGGAGCTTGGGACAGGGTGCACCTGGGCTCAATTTTGGGGCTTGGGTGAGGATGAGGCTAGCGGTTCTGGGTTCAAGGTTGGTTGGGCAATGAGGGCTGAGTGCAAGTTTTGGGTTTTTTTTCTTCAATATTGTTGTGAAGTTGTTGTCGTATTGTTTTTAAGTGTAATGGGTTGCATTGTGTTGTTGTGGGGTTGTTGTTTTTGTGTTATTTAGATTTTATGTATAGTTGTTTTCATATTGGTTTTTAGTTGTTTGAGTTTATATATAGGTGTTATGTTGTTGTGTTGATGTCAATTTGTTGTTTAGTTGTTTTCATATATATTTTGATTTAAAAAATATATATATATATGTTAGCATGTAGTGGGTTAATGTTTAGTTGTTGTCTAATTGTTGTTTATTAGTTGTTTCATTGACAACGTATTTTTGTAAATATAAATTTAAAAAAAATGTATTTTCCAAAAACTTAAAATAGCAATTTTTTTTTTTAAATGAGAGACAGTAAAAAAGTTAAAAAAACACCAACAAAAAAATAAAAGTATATTTTTGAAAAGCCCTATATATATGTGTGTGTGGGGTTATATGAATGAGGGATGTAAGTTAAAATAGTTGAAACTTTCCGATTTAGTGTATTATTATAAAATATTGTGTTGATAAAAAATAACCTAATAATGCATATTTTTAACCCCTGATTTTTCCCACTCACTATAGCGTATTGTTCGTGTTTAATTTTATAAGAGCAACTGTGAACGTTGTGCAATTGAATATAGTATTGAAAAATGTCATAGTCGAAAGCTTTTAAATCCACTTGTTAAACTATTATAATCCAATTATTCCAAACAATAAGAACTAATGGAATGAAAGCGAAATAGGTGCTTATGAAGAAGGTAAAGACCTGGAAAATACCTCTACTCCTCCATTCCCCACTCTATTCATTTTCTTTTTAGATTTCATTATCTTCCACTGCCCATATATAAAATTTTAAAAAACAAAAACTCTGAAGTCTATTTCATCGTCCCCATCATCACAATATACTAATAATAATAATAATAATATAATTATATGGAACCCAAAAGAGGAATTCCCTTCCAAAACCCACCAAAAAGAAAATATCATCATCTTAAAAAAAAAGTACCCATTATGTTATATCATGTCACATGAATTTTGATAACATATATGCGCACTTTTACATTGGGAAAAGTCAGAATTGCCCCGCAGGTACGACAACCAGGACCACTTACCCTTAATTAGGAAGATACTAGGAGCCTAATTAACCCAAATAGTAATGATCTCTTAACTAAAAGTGAACAAGATAAGGTTTTTTAGCAGAGCAGTGAAGCATCATGGGACAAATTAATTATATGCTCCAAAAGTTTCATTAAAAACTTTCTACTTACTAGTCATTACGTTACCTTCTCAATCGTATATTCTTATATACTGACACAAACAAAAGAGATATATTTAATAAAGTTTTCTCAGAACAAAATTGGAGAACAATTGCTAGGAATAGAGTAGGAAGAGGACAATTTGGATTTTAGAATAACTAAAGTAAATCCCATCATATAACAAAAAGATAAATCCAACCCCACATTAAATTAAGGCTGTGTTTGGCTCAAGGAGGATCTAAAAATGTCACATTCATTTACATGACTGGTATCAATGACATTAAAAATAAATAAACAAAAAACAATGGTGATATTCTCTTTTACAACAAAAGAAAAGACCCATATCTTTGTGAATAGGAAACTCTTTTCCCACCCCTATCAAAATCGCTTATCCTACGAGAATATCATCGAAAAATAAAAGGTTACAAAATCAGAAAAAAAAAAAAAGACTTTTTCTTTTTCTTTTCTTTTTTTCTAAAAAAAAAAAATTAAGATATTAGCCCATGATGATGTTTTGAACCTAATTTGGATTCTTTACGAAATTAGATCTCTCTGGGGTCAACAAAAATGGACAAGCCAGGAGGTGATTTGGTCCAGTCACCGACAGACCCGTCACTATAATCTTCCCCAAGTCTCTTAATGCACCACAAATCCTCGGCGCACGATAGCCTCTTCCAGTGCGGAATACCTAACCTAAGCGGTTCGTGGCTCGAAACCTCCGTCGCCACTACACCACACCCACGCTCCTTCGCCAAATTGTGCGCGTGACCGCAGAGCGCTTTCACGAACTTAACCGCGCGTGGGCCATCGCCTACCAATCCGTACAAGAAATGCAACCCAAACGGCTTGAACACCTCGGGCACCGAAGGGAGTTGGAGCCAGGGCAGAGCCCGATCCAGGACCCGAGTCGTCTTCGCAAGCGTGCGCTTCACTCGCGACACGCCACGGACTTCAAGCGTGAACACGTCCTTGGCGTTCCACACGCTGAGCAACGCCCACGACTCGGGCGGGATCGACAAGAACCGGTTCGACCCGGGCCACGTCTCTGTCGTGTAAGTGCCACGTGGAACTGCTAGAAACGTCCCCAGCGTGAGCTTGTTGTTGAGGACCGAGTCGATGTCGCGCGGGAAGAACTCAGTGGTGGCGTAACGCTTCCGGTAGAGGAACTCGGCGTCGGAAGGCGATAGCTTGATCACGGTGACCCGTGAGGAGACCCGAACCCGGTGAGCGAAAACCGGGTTGACGAGTATTGATGGTGTACGGAACTTTGAGTATCCACATTTGTCGGTAAAGAGATTAACGGAAGCTTGGTTGTCGTTATCGGTTGCTAAGTAAGAATATTCAGCACCATTTTCTCTGAACCACTCTTCCATATCACGAACCAGTTTCAACCCAATACCCATCCTCCTATTATTTAAAAAAATAAAAAATAAAAAAATCATCATCAAAAACAGAAATAAACAAAAGGGTATTTTAATAAAGACATAATAATTGGTGGGCATTTTATTCTTTTTTCAGAACTCGAGACTAAAAAAAATATTAATAACGATAATGGTGTATTATTTAAGTTGAATAATAAATAAAGGAGAAAACAGAGCCGAAAATGAAAAGAAAACACAATGATTTGTATTCTTTTGTTATTACTTTTATTTTTCATGAGAAGGACCAAAAGGTTTGGTACCTATGGAGAGGAGAAACCCGGAGGCCAAGTATATAAGCGACCTTGGTATAAACAGGGACAGGTTTAGGAGTAGCTTCGTTATTGTTTTTGCCATTTCTGGAAAGCTTTTTCCCACAAGTAACAGTTTTGATGCATCCCCTGATCATTCCTACTATCTCTTTCTCTTCCCCAATTATCGACTCAGCTACCTGTATTGGAAAATAAACATGTTCCAACCTTATTAGAAACTTGGATGTTCTTTCATATATTTATTTATAAAACGAAGAATATGTAACGACCAACCCCACGTTATGAATACATATATATTTTTTCTTTTGTTAGAAATGAATGAATTAAAGAACGAAAAGTTGATGAGAGTTATAAAAAAGAACAGAGTAAACAAACAAAAGAAGCTTGGTAGTGTGTTTATTGGTATGTATAGAATAGTGGTCTAATTACCAGCATACGGTAAGCAGGTGAGTTTCGGACTCGGCAAATTGGGTCACCCAAAAGGTCAGTGAAGAGAGAGAGCTCGCCGCTAGGTCCAACCTCACATCGCCTCTCAACATCTTCCACTCCCCAAATGTCTGTTTTTTGGTCATAGTTTCTCACCACTAATGAAACTTTACTCTCTTCTCCGTCCATTTTTTTTAACAAGAAAAGAAAGAGGAATACAATGGAGGAGGAAGAACTTTCTTCTCTGAAAGTAGTAGCACACAGAAAGGTGAAAGCCCACCAGTGTGATTGTGCCGAAAGGAACGAAACGATGGTGATTTTATAGAGAGGGAATGATTGAGACTTGAGAAAGAGAGAGCAAATGAGTGTTCACTGTTAAATCGCAGCTTTTTCAAGGCCGCGAAACAGCTTAAATAACGTGTGTTGTAAGCAACAAAGCTAAAAGGCTCGTTAGGCTTCGAAATTTGAGAAACTAGATAGAACCCAGCTCATATATGATCAAAAGCTGTACTGGGTAGCCGAGAAAAAATTTGAAAAGAAAAAAATATTAATAGTCAGAAAAAGTTGAGGTTAGGGTCAGGGAGCTTTTAAGCTGATTCTTCTTCTTCTACTTAGGTGGTGAGTAGTTCATCATATCATATCATTGCAGTGGTACGAGTGGCCTGGTGGTGGCTTTAAATACTTGTTTTTTGGGTCCTTTTGTGTCCTTTCTCTCTCTAGAATCCCCACACTTCTTTTTTATTTTCTTCTTCTTCTTCTCTCTCTCTCCTTTTATTTAATTAATTCAGCTTTTCTTTCGTGTCTTTATCTCTTCTTTTTCGTTTTATCTACACTAATTTCGAATAAATATTTTTTTTTTCTCTACTCCCTTCCATAGGACTAGTGGGTCTGTATAGTAGTACTAGTAAATAACAACATCACAAGGAAAATAAATGAAAGAAACCAAAAAACTATATTAAAAGTAATAAAGAAAAAAAATCAAAATGACATAACAAAAAGTAGGATAGTAGAGAAAATGGCGGCTATGGCTGCGCAGTCTTGTGATTCTTCCATATACTATTCCTAAATAAATAAAAATACTTTCTTTCTTTCTTTCTTTTTTTCTTTTAATTTTCTTAAGAGACATTTATGACCCCATTTCTAATCATTACTATTTTTTTCCCTTCTCTCTCCACAAATTCCATCCCTTCGACTTAACCCCACACCATCCCATCCCATACATGATACATCAAACCATGACATGCATTATCTTCATCAACATCATGGCATGGGCATGAATAATTTACTCAGGTGAGTGCTCTATGAGCTAATATCATCACATCATCCATGATATCCATGTCATGCTTTATGCGTTACATTAAAGTTGGCATTTTTCGTGTGCATGACATGATATGTATGCATGACATTTGGCCTTTCTTATGTAATAGCAAAAATGGCGACGTGGCCGAATTAGAACCGTTGCTTAGTGAGACAAGACCCTGGGTTTTCGGCCGTTGATTATTATTATCTTTTTTTTATAAGTGCTGCCTCTGCAAAAATGGCTTTTCTTTAAGCAGAAGGACTGATAACGTGGCATTTCCAATGATGATCAGCCTCATCATAAATATCCTCCCATCACAATCAAGTGGACGGCTGTGATAGGCACCAATCATGAAATCAGTGGCTTAGATTTTCACACACCTCTAATGCTATATATATATATATTCAAACCCATCTCAGTCCTAAAACCACGTGATGGAAAAATCTGTAAACGAGGTAAAAATACAGTTTGAAATCTAAAGATTGGATATATGAGATTTAACTACTTCATTGGGAAAAAAAATAAAAAATATACATGAAAAGTTCACTATACAGTGTGATTCTAATTATTGATAATGAAAGGACTATTAAGTTATGATCACTCGTAATTGTGATTATTTGTAGTAATTAAGCGAAGGAGTGACTTAATTACAGAAAATAAATGAGTTTCGACAATGATTGGACATTGACTCTAGGAAGTCGGCACGTCACAATTAATAGGTTTTTTTCGAGTAACACTATTGATTAATCAATCATTTTTTTCTACTAATAAACTTTGTATTAATAACTAGTGAGAACACAAATATGTGGGGCATAAGAACGGTCTAATTTTTCTATATTTATTGTTTTAATATATTTTGGATAAAAAAAAATCAGATCATGATAATGACCCTTAATTATTGAACATTTTTAAAATCAAACTAATGAAAATGAAAGGAATAGGAGGAATGGTCATAAAGGCGGACGAAACAAGCTATGTAGACTTGGAAGTTTCTAAGTTCAGAAGTATATTTTAATTTACACATAACACAAATAATAAGACAAACTGACTTTTGCGTAGGTTAAGAGAAAGCACCTAACAAATATATTATCATATATTTTTTTTGTTTTAATTATCTATTGAATAAAGACGAACCATTAAAAAATTAGTTATTGAAAATGATAATTGGGGTCCCTACATTTGACGGGTCTCGTTGAAATATCTAGGCATTTTTGGCCATAGGCTTGGAGTTGTTGTACTTAAAGACTACTCTGATTTTCTTCAATATTATTTCTCATGTTTGGTTGGACCCTTTTTTGCAAATTGAAATTTTGGTATATTTGCTATCATTAGTCACTACCACCATATATTCTGAGTAAGGATTTCTCTTTATCTTTTCAAGTTAGTGTACTTTTCCCATAATATTTTGCACAATTAGTTGTAGATTTTATAAAGAGACTGTTGATGAACACATTGACTTTTCTATAATTAAAATCACAATCAACAGTGGAAAATCCAATAAAAATATAAACTAGTAAACTACATGGAAGCTTTGTTTCTAATTTTTTTAAATGTCCATTTTATATGTGGTGGCTTACATATATATATTAGGAAAATAATATTAAGGAAAACCCACGAAACTTCCTGCTTTCTTGGATCATCTATTTTATAAGAATTATATTTTGGCACTAAAAAGGTTAAGGAAATTGCACGGAGAGTCCTCTAATTAGTCCGAGACTTTTTCGTAGCAATAACCTTACTGATAGAAAATCCTCTTATTGTTTATAATGGTGTACGTATATACTATAAAAAGGAAATTATAGATTTAGCTTTTTTATAATAATTTTTTTTTTCTAATTTTAGTATTGCATATATATAATTTTAGTATTGTATATATAATTTTATAATAATTTTTTTTTCTAAAAATAAGAACGTGTAATCTACGTTTGTTTAGTTTTATTTATAAAATTTATTAATATTTTATTAAATTTGTATGTATAAATTTCAAATAAATAAACAATATTATATATAAAATATTAGTATGAACATGTATTATAATTAAAAAATTAAACAAAAATATTGGTTATAATTTTTTTAAATATATATGATAATATTTTTAAACATAAATGATATTTTTTTAATAAAAATTAAGATTATGTATTAAATATTATTATATAATGATATTTTATAATATTTAAATATATATTAATATAAGTATTAAATATCTACTCTTGTATTAAATATTATTATAATAATAATGTTTGATAATATTTAAGTTTATATTAATATAATTAGTTATCATAATAATATTTTATAATATTTAAATTTATATTAATATAATTATTAAATTTCAAGTTTTATATTATATATTATTATAATGATTATATTTTATTTTAAATTTGAATTTATATTAATATAATTATTATATATGTAGTTTTATATTAAATATTATTATAATAATTATATTTTATAATATTTGAATTTATATTAATATAATTAATAAATATCTATTTTTAGTTAGTTTTAAAAGTATATTACGTTAAATACTTAGAATATTCGGTTAAAATTAACAAAATAAATTATTAAAATAAAAATTTATGTTATTTACACGTTTTTTATATAGAAGAAATATTGTGGGATTATATGTATAGATTAAGCTTGATAGGATAGGATTTGATAATTTTACAGTAAAATTTTGTTATCAAATTAAAGATAATATTAAAAAAATCATTCCCTAATTTAGGATAACTTATTCCTATTAAAAAATTTGAGATAATTTTATATATCAAATGTAATATTTATTTATTTCCATGTTAAAAATTAAAAAATAAAATAAAATTCAAATATCAACTCGTTTGTTCTTTTATATTTTTTTAAATCTAAGTTCACTATCCAAACATGACATAATGTTTATTTGTCTTCTAATATTTTATTGATTAAATATTGATTAATTAATAACATTTTAATTATATTAGTATATATGTTTTTTAATGATATAGTTGACATATATATAAGTATAAAGAACTTAACAGCAGATTGCTAGCACGAGCACGGAAGGTAGTAGAGAAATGATTTAACAACAATTAATTTAACATTTTGTCTTCTTTAGCTATTTTCTGTTATTGAAACTAGTTCGTTTTGGGACAGTGGCCATTATTAAATTATTAATTAAATATATGTAAATGTAATATACATAGTCTCAAAAAAAGACAAATTGTTTATATATATATATAAGGACATGTATGAAAGATCAAAAAAAAGTGAGTGATGACAATGACAAAAATAAATAATTGTATCACTATTTATGATGATAACGATGACCATCACACGCTCGATGAGGACACTAAAATGTAGACAACTATGGCAAATGACGATGATGATGTGGTGAACATGATAATGAAATTTGCGTACTTAACCCTTGTGTGCGTTACCAATGGTGACTCAAGGAATAATAGTAGCTAATTTGACTACGATAACAATTGCAACTAGTTGAAATTTTTATACGCTACAATAAAAAAGATTTTTAGGGCGACTCAAAATCATCTATACAAAATAGCAAAATAGAGGAGTGTCTTTTGCTACATAAGATTTGTAAAATTCTTTATTGGCATTTTTGATAATAAAGACAAAATTAATTAAAAGGGTATTTTCGAAATTAGTAGTTTCCTCTTTTGTAATATTTTGTGGTGAATTTCGAAAATTGGTAGTTTCTTGTTTTTGTGAAATATGTCTTTCTATATTCAGATTTTTATTTATGTGTTAATAAAATAAATATATATATTTTCCTATAAAAGATTATCTTTTTCTTGAATTGGAAATTATTAGTATTTATTTTATTTATCTGTTTTGGTTGCCCAGAAATCGTGTACAGCTTGCAATCATAAAGGATATATTGTTTCCTTATTTATTTAAGGAAACTGGGTTGAAAAACTGTCCAGGTTCAATGAATCTGTTTGAACGGATTGCCAGTCTGTTTGAACAGATTCTGACTTTCCTGTTTTGGAAGATTTTTCATTTATTGGCTGTTTAATTTCTGATTTGTTTTCCACGGCCTAAAGGGATTCTAAAATGTATATAATCATCCTTAGGTCGTTGGTTTTTGATTATCTCTCTTGGGTATTAGTTTCCAAATATTTTTCAAGTTTTAGAGAGACTTTTTATTATGTGAAGAACTTGAGTCCAGCAAGTTCTTAGTGGTTTATTACAATGTACTTCTGTATTGTTTTCCTTTGTGTTAATTGTGCAGGTTGAAAACACTTGGACATTGGTCATCAAGCTTCGGGAGAAGTCTTGTTCGTGAGTCACTTTTCGGGAGGAAAAGTGCAAGTGTTATGATTTGAAGGGAGTTCAAGATCTTAGCACTTCAGAAATTTGATTAGAAGTTTAGATTACAACAGTTGCGACAAATTCAAGAGGGAGTCTTTATTTGTATAAGTCAATTTGGTTTTGTAATCATTTAGATATTCTTCTAATAAATTTCATTCTCTGGGCATGGCCTCGTGGACTAGTAGCAATCTGCAAAGATTGCTGATACCACGTAAAAATTCGTGTGTTCTTTACTTTATGTTCGTTTTTATCTTCTGGTCACAAACTGTTTAAACATATCTGGTATCTGTTTAAACATTTCTGTAACAGTTTAACAATTAATTATTTAATTTAAATAATTAAGTTGGTAATCATAAAAAACGGAATTTCAAGATTTTAACTATTATGGACACTACTACAAAAAAAAAATTTAGGACTCGCGGGAGTCCTTTATTTGAGAATCTTAAAAACTGAGGTTTTTTGCGAGTCCTAAAAAATCTCGTTGAGTGCCTTTAAGTAAGTGTTTAGGATTTGCAATGCGTGTCTTAAAAGATCCCGTTGGGTGTCTTTAAATTAAGATTTTAGGACTCGCTTTGCATGTAATTTTTTTTTTTTAAAAATGCAGCTACAATTTTCATTTTGATTTAAAAAAAAATATATCTCTTTAAGTGTCGAAAATGTATTAAAAGAAATTTGAAAAGAAAATACTAAAAAAATGGCAAAAAAATTTTGCAAAAGAAATCTAAATTTCTCAACATGTATTGTAATAAGCTAGCAATAACATCATTCATTTTGCTCTAACCAAATGTAAAAATGATATCGTCCATTCTTCTCGAATTTCGTCAATTTCTTGAGTAGTATATTGTTTGTCAGAGGTGAACTGAAAAAACAAAGAAACAAAACTTTAATTAGAATTATATTAATGGTAATAAATTCAAAGCATATACAAAAATTATACTAGATTAATATTATGTAGTTCTATATTCTTTGTTACTTGTTTCGACAAGAAATGTTTGATATGAGGGGCATTGATAAGTACATTCTTCATCATTCTCATAAGGTAATATCCGCAGTCGATATTGTTTGGTTGTTTACGACAATATATAAAGATTGGTAATACATGTACAAATCTTAGTATTAAATATCTTAAACATCTTTACATATACATAAACTCATATACAAATAGAAACATATCGTAGGTTGGAAATACATTACTCCTGATGGGCGTTTGTTGATCTATTGACGTGCTTTCATTCTTTCCGTGAAATACATCTCAAATGCATCATGGCTGGTCTCCTTGATGGTTGTCCTATTATCTAATGGTGCATTGAAAGGATCGAGAAAACAACAATAATGCCAATTGCGATATAATAAAAATAACATCCAATGCTCCCTGTTGAAAGAACAAGTATTACAAAGTTTTTAACTTTAGATTCTATTTTTTTGTATCAATGAAAAGCATATTAATTAAACTTACCCATGGTTATAAGGCATAACTATCCAATCATGATTTTAAGACGTGCAATATAACATCCTATCACATAAAGCTTGAGCACGACTATTTGCACGAGTCACGGAAGTAGAAACCTTATTCGGATTCATAAACAACAACGATCCTCTCTTTTCCTCGTCTTATAATAATGTCTGGTACAAAATCCTACCAACAAATATCATTAATTAAAAAGAAAACTAAATAGTTGATGAAAGAAAATCCATACAATAAATATTATTAACTTCATACAAAGCATACCTCATGTAGAAGGCAATGCATGATTGTCCAATCATCTCGTTTCTATAAAATTCAAGTATTTCATCTCGAAACAGAGCAAAGTATTCACGAGCATGGCCAAACTCATCAAAGTCAATGGACACTTCAACGACACAATCATGTTTCACTACTACAAAAAAGGCCTTTCTCTGCGGTTTTTTTACTCAATACACTGCGGTTTTCGAGAGTATTGAAAAGCGCAGTGTATTCGACCGCAGAGAAAAGTGTTATGCAAACCGCGGAGAAAAGCTACACTTTTCTCTACGGTTGTAGTAAGCCAACCGCGGAGAAAAGAGAGCTTTTCTCTGCGGTTGTAATAAGCAAACCGTAGAGAAAAGAGAGCTTTCTCTGCGGTTTGTTTATTACAACCGCAGAGAAAGCTCTCTTTTCTCCGCGGTTGGCTTACAACAACCGCAGAGAAAAGAGCTTAATAAAAAAAAATCAATTTCGATTGATAACCCAGCATTTTTAATAAAAAAAATTAATTTTCAATTTTAATTATAAAGAATTATTTTCAATAGTATAACTAATTTGTTAAATTGTTATATATGCATTTCATATCTAATACAAAATAATTGGCTGGTAATGAATCAAAGACTTTAATAATTCTAACCAATATAAGTTAGCACTTTAATCTTACATACATACAAAAATTTAGATTTCATAAACAAATGGCATTAATCTAGCTAACCAATCACTTTGTAGTGGTAGTATATCCTCTTTGACATTGAATTGCTTTTTGTCAAACCACTGCAAAATTGAAAAGTTAATATAGATTAGATAATTAAATACTATATCTAGTTTTTCTTAAGCAAAAAAGAGTTTAAAATATAACATACTTTCTTCTTGATAACTTCTGCTGGATTCGGTGCATTTACAATATCATAAATGTATCTTAGTACATAATAACCACATTCATGACTTTCAGGTTGTTTTGGACAAGAACATCTCACCAATTTTGTAAATGTGCCGATGTATTCATTTTCCAAACATTATGCGTATGCTCTACAAAAATTAAAATTAATTAAATACATATTATGTTCTCAACTTTTAAAAATTAATAATGCATACATTACAATTGAAGAACTTACTTTTCCATAACCTCCGTAATTATTGGTGGAGATTTATGATTTTTTAAAGGGTCCAAAATTATGGTCATCCACCGCATCATCACGAGCACCAACATCCAATGTCGACTAAAATAATAATAAAATATGATTATTATAAAATTAAAATTCAACCATAGTAGTGATAATGTTTAAGTAGTTCGTTCTTACTCAACAATCCAAGGAATGAAATATATTTGGCCTCGTCTATCCATAGTCATCATCCATTTGGCTATAAGATCCACCGTATAGTTTTTACTTTCATCATTGCCAATAGAAAGATGTTCGGTGTCAAAAAATTTATATAATTGTCGTGAATTTGGGTGCATGCTTTCCCAAATGCATCTGTAGAGAATCAATCATTCATATTACATTTTCAATTAATAAATTAATATCGTCAAAAGAAAATTAGGCAGAGTTTCCTCTGTTTCTATAGCATATCCAAAATTATTAGAACCTATAAATTCAATTCAGACAAAGCATACAACAAACAACATGCATGTTCTCAACCATAAGCCACCGCAGCACACAAAATTCGCAGAACCTACTTCACTAAGACACACATGTTCTCAACCTTCTGTTATCTCCGCAGCACACAATTTCATCTCAGAACTTACTTCACTACGGATGAATATCTAATATATTCAAGCTCCTCTAATAGTTTGTAATGACATAACGGATTGATACATACCTCATACCAAACAGCATAGCTGAGGATCCAATATTATCCATGGAGGCTGCTTGATAAACGTCTTCCGAAGTGATGAAGATAGCCTCGCGTTCTCCTATAAACTCCGGGTCAATGGGAACTTGTACAACCCCATCTATTCCTTTATTGGAATAATACTCCTTCACTATAAATTTTAGACTCAGATCAATTTTGTCCCATTGGTTATCTGTTAACCAATTTGAAGGTTCTGGTTGAGTTATTTCAGCGGGGATGACTACGTGAGATCCAACTGATGATAAATGTGGGCTTGGTGATAGGGATTTGTGATTAGATGAAGATGGACCCTACATAATAGCATTAAACATATGAGTATAGTGTACCCATTTAAAAATAAAATTTAAATATCTAAGCAAATAATTTTATTCCTGACAAGCCACAATTAAATTTTTATACCTGCAAATGATTTACATACAACTTTTTTCTCTTCTCTGGACAACGTGAAACAAGAAGGAGGTAAATATGTGCGTTTACCTTTCTGTTCAGGTGCTAAATTAGTTCGTATACCCATTTCAACAAGATCTAAACGACTAGTTAAACCATCCTTAGTTTTACCGGGAATATCAAGTAATGTACCTATAATACTTCCGCACACATTTTTTTCTATATGCATGACATCCAAACAATGTCGAACAAGTAAATCTTTCCAGTAAGGGAGACAAAAAAAAAATTGATTTCCTTTGGAAACATCCACTTACTTTCTTATTTTTCTGCATTTTTCCATACTTGAAATCAATTTTCTCTACTTCTTTAAGAATTTTTTGCCCCGAAAGTGGCAAAGGAGCAACACCTTGTTCTTTATCACCATCAAATGCTTTTTTTTTGTCCCTATAATGATGATTTAGGGGCAAATATCGTCTATGACCCATATAACAAATTTTGTGCCCATTAGACAGACGAATAGCCTTTGTTAGTGCAACATATTGGACATCTCTGGTAACCTTTTGTGCTTAACCCTGATAGATTACCATAAGCTGGGAAATCATTAACAGTCGACAACAAAACAACTTTTAAGTTAAAGACTTCTTTCTTAAAACCGTCATATGCCTCAACACCATTTTCATACAAATCTTTCAAATCATCAATTAATGGTGCCAAATAAACATCTATATCGTGTCCCGGTTGTTTTGGGCCTGAAATCATTAACGTGAGCATCAAAAACTTTCTTCTCATCACTAACCACGGAGGAAGATTGTACATAACAAGGAAGACAGGCCACGAACTATGCCTACTACTTAGAGATTTATGTGGATTTACACCATCGGCAGCTAGACCTAGACGAAGATGTCTTGCTTCAGTTTTAAATTCTGGATTTAAGTTATTAACTTTTTTCCAAGCCTGCGAATCTGCAGGATGTCGAAGTTTACCATCTTTCACTCGCCTAGTCTCATGCCATATTAAGTTTTCAGAGTGTTCTGCACTTCGATATAATCGCTTAAGTCGCGGAATCAAAGGCAAGTACCACATCACTTTCTGAGGAATAAGTTTCCTAATCTCCTTACTCTTGTTAGGTTTGTAGTGGGGTGAATCACATTCTGGGCAAGTGTCCATGCCTGCATACTCTTTACGATATAACACACAATCATTCGGACATGCATGGATCTTCTCATACTTCAAGCCTATGCAATTTAAAGTTTTCTTCACTTCATACCTAGACTCAGGGAAGCAATTATCTGACGGCAAAATCTCTTTAAAAGCAGCTAAAAATTGACTAAAACATTTATCACTAACTCCATTTTCTGCTTTTATGTTGTAAAATTTTACCATCGTTGGTAATCTTTGTTTCAGACAACCATTGAATAATGGTTTATCTGCATATCTAACCAATTTATCAAATTTTGAAGGATCATCAACAAACTCTTCTTGTGCTTCATCGAGCAATTCCATAGGATGATCGTCAAAATCACTATAACCCAAATCATCAACCCCTCGCCTCCAAAATGGATATGGATTATTATTTTTCAATGATTCCCCATGCCAATACCATGTACGATAACTTGTATCAAATCCCCGACAAAATACATGATTTTTTATCATGGTAATATTTCCTTTTGTTCCATTACCACAATCTATACATGGACAATGAATTCTTTTTGGATCACTACAATTTGTTTGGCAAAATTCTAAAAATTGGTTGAATCCGTCTTGAAATTGTTGTGTTTCTCTATTCTCAAGAATCCATGACTTATCCATAATGATAATATCTACCTAATTCCTAAGTTGATAATGAAAAGAAAATTAGTATAGTAATACTCTAAAATTGTGTTCAATTATTAAATTATAAAATGAAATGGACAGAGTTTCATTTATTTCTATAACATATCCAAAATTCATATGTATTTAAAATTTCAACAAAAACAAAAACATTATTATTATATATAGTAACTTATAAAACATGTTCAGCTAATATCATCAAAAAAAAATTGGGCAGTGTTTCCTCTGTATTTATAGCATATCCCAAGTTATCTACCTATAAATTCACATCAAACAAAACATATAACAAACAATATGCATATTCTCAACCATAAGTCACCGCAGCACACAGAAAATTCACAGATCCTACTTCACTAAGGCACACATGTTCTCAACCTTCTGTTATCTCCGCAGCACACAATTTTATCTCAGAACCTACTTCACTATGGATGAATATCTAATATATTCAAAATCCTCTAACAATAGTTTATAAATATAAAAAATAAAAATAAAAAATTAAGTAGTAATTACTACTTAGCTTAAAAATTAATATTCACCGCAATTTCAACCTCGAACAAATATTTCAACCTTGAGTGGGAGCTCACACTCAAACAAATATTTCCTACAATAAAAAGTTAAACATTAGTAAATATATGGTAATTGAATTTATCCTAAAATAATATAATTAACAAAAATATACTTTAAAAAAATCATTACCTAAATAATATAAAAAATTATGCAAGCACTAATTTTTAATATAAAAAATTATGTAAACAACATTAATCTAAATAAAATAATACAAAAATACCCTAAACCGAAATATACATTAAAGAAATCAAGTTTTAGTGATCAAGACACGTTTTAAATAATGAAAATGTCCTCCAATCCTATATAAAATTTCAAAAATATTACAAAAAATAACCATATAAACATACATAGAAACCACCATTAAACCCACACAATATTTCTTCATTTTTACCCTAAAACTTCAAAATAACTCAAGATTAAGTATATATACATGATTTCAAGCTTTAATATGCAAGGAAATGGAAAAAAAAAACAAAAAGAAATAGACAATGTGGGGCTTACCGTGGGTAGGGACGGTGGTGGGAGAGAGCTTCGGCCGTGACCTTTCAACAAAGAAGAAGATGAGCAAATGAGTGATAAAAATAGGTTTTGTGCTTTAGTGGGTGGAGACCACCTTTCTCCGCGGTTGAGACAAAAGGTGCAACAACCATCTCCATTGTCGCCTAAGTTGAGACAAGTATATAAAATCGTCAATGATGGCCTAAACACTACTACAAATATAGGCTTTCTCTGCGGTTTTTTTTTAAACATTAAATAAAAAGCGCAGTGAAAAGGTTTGAAAGAGTCAAAAAAATTATATTTAATGTCCGCGCCGTATTTTATTGCGGTTTTTAAAAAAAACGCAGTGAAAGGTTTGAATGGCACACTTTTCTCCGCGGTTTTGGGTCTAAAACCGCAGAGAAAAGTGTGGCACCTTTCTCCGCGGTTCTATACCCAAAACCGCAGAGAAAAGTGGACTTAAAAAATTACTTATGTCGCTCCATTGAAGATGACTAGCGACTTGGGCCAACGTATAAAAGTCCCAATAGCTTGTTTGACTGTATAAATCTCACTGTTAGGGATCGGGTTAACAAGTAGAGCATCAGGTTGGTCAGCAAACTTAATTGCACCGCGGCAGTTTTCTCCTATGTTTTCTCCATGGATGTCTGTCTACTAGTAACTAGAATGTATCCCATACCAACGATGTTGGTGATAGAGCCTAATGCAAATTTGCATTTAATCATTTTATCCTGCACATATTTAGATATGTATAAATATATTATACAAGTGCAAAAATTTAGATTTTAAAAAGATAAAGTTATACCTGATTTGAGCTAGGAGTGGGGATAAACACAAGTGCCTCTTCTGGTTGTGGGGACAATGGTGCTAGAGGTTGATGCTGCGATTTCGGTGATGCCTGATGAGATGGTGTCGCCTGATCTATGGGTGATCCATAGTTTGGCACTAATGCATGAGAAGATCCCCCAAAGCCACTATGTGGTCATTTCGTCTGTTCCATAAATTGTCGCATAATTTCCTCTTGTCTTTTGATCATTTCGTGCTATTGTTTCATTATTTCTTCTTGTTGACAATATTTTTCTTCCATCATTGCAAATCGAGGGTCAACTGAAGAAGTCTCAAATTCTTTTCTCTTTTTCTTACTGGATAGTAGGGTTTTCTAGAATTGGCTAGGCGTTACACCGAGCCCAATACCCCTCACTCGCCCTCTACTCTGAGGGGTGCCCAATGCCATAGTAAGCACATCCTTAGACCCATCAGGTTCAAATTCTCCATCACTCATGAGCTTGGTATAGTGCTCCTGCAAACAAAATATAAAAATATAGTTATTCTCATTAAAAATAAGTAATACAATCATATAAAAGTAGTACACTTACTATGTTGCGAGCTACGCTTGTTGCCTTGGTACCAACTGACTCACCCTTTTTGTTAGAATGTCCCACCAACCACAACTATGACCTGTCGATTTCAGACACCTCGAGTCTAAAATTTTGTTGTTGCAGCCTTTCCAGTGCCAACAAATACCCACCTCGTGACATATGATGGTCGTGTTTATTTTTTTTCGACGATCTTGATGTATTTTTCTTTTTTTCTTCCAATCATCAGTCATACGCGAAACACAAAACTCATCCCATTCTGTTTTAGTGATCACTAAGTAACCTCTTGGCATTTTGAACATCTTGATGGTCGGATTTTCATCAAGCATATCATAGATGCATACCTTAGTCAGATAGGATTTGAATGATCTCGATCGTTTAGCCGCCCTTGGCATAATTTTTCTTTTTGTTTTATAGTCTATGTCAAATGCAGCTTACAATTGAAAACAATACATGTCATTAGTCTATATTAAAAATACAAACAACATACATTATAGTGATGGAGAAAATACATTAATGATATCCGAAAAATTTTCTTTGTCTGATTCTGGGACTTTATCCCAGCTCGCGTGTGTGATTGAAGCACACCTCTTTATAGTTGATCTGATCATTGATCCTAATTTTGATCTCGTTGTACCGATCGCTTTTCCATATTCATTAAACTTGATCAGTACCTTCACTTCGCATCTTGGCTATGTCGAGCATGGTACATAGTCCCCTACCAAATCTCACATCCTCTATAGCATTATTATCATTCTCCTCAAGTCCAGGAAGTAAACAATCGTCATCAAGTCTAGGAAGTGGACAATCATCATCAAAACCTCCTGGATCAGCCATGGAAATATCTGAAAATGAAACGATTATAAACAATGTTAATAGACAATCATCAACATAATAGGCAAGTTGAATATAAAATTAACAAATCCAACCTTTAGAAGAAGAAGAAAAAACAAGTCAACATTTATCAACTTATATGATCAATCCATACACCATCACCATCAAAACAAAAACAAATATCATCGTCATCTACACCATCATCAATAGGGTATTCGGTAAGTAGTGGTTCGGGAATTGTGATAGGTTGCTAAAGGAGTGGTAATACATGTACAACATTCTCTTTGTCTCTCCAATCTATCGATTGAGTAGGAACCACGACTGACCATTGCTTGTCTGATGGATCATCCACATAAAAAACTAGTTTGGCTTGTGTTGCCATTATGAAACAATCATTTTTGTGCCCAATTCGATTTAAATCAACTGATGTAAAACCTAACCTTTACTCCCTTGTCACTTTTCACCCAATCACATAAGAAGACTGGCACTCTAGTTGTAATATAATCTAATTCCCAAATTTCTTGGATTACTCCATAATATGTCATTTCACACTTTACAGGATTTTTTCCCTTTGAACTAGAGAATTGCATAGTTTTTGCTACAATACGAACTCCACTATTCTGTGTGGTTCTTACATTATCTCGTTCCAAAGTATTGAATTGAGTATCATTGACGATGTATGATGGGTACTTAAACACATTTAGAGAAGGACCACAAGAAATCCACTTAACTATGTCTGACACATGACTCGATGTTTGGGTCACTTCAATTGCAACCTTTGTTAAAAACCAAAAATGAAATAATAATTAATAACATGTCATGCAATCAAAACAAAAGATATAAAAGTATTTACTTAAATCAATACCTTGTTCTCTAACAAAGTACTAAATGTACGATAGTGTTCATCTTGGATCCATTTTTGGTTCTTTGACTTAGATGGATATTTTTTTTCGAATCCAAACGAGATGATCCTTTCATAAATGTATACAAAATTAGTATGAATCAATACAAATATCATAACAATGTTTTATCATATCGTACTGTCAAAGATAACTTACTCGATGTAAGGTTGAATATCATCAATGTTTTGCAATACAAGACAGTGTGCTCCATGTCTTTCATCTTAAGTTATTGAGCAAACAACACCATCTTTTCCACCATAACCACCATTACTTTTATTTAATGTAGATTGATCGCCCACGCTTGTCACACCATGCAAGTATTCTGAACAAAATTCAATGGCTTCTTCTGCAATATAGCATTCAACAATACATCCTTCGGGTCTACTTTTATTTCTAACATAACTCTTAAGAAGCTTCATGTATCGCTCAAAGGGATACATCCATCTTAAATAAACAGGTCCGCATAGTTTAATCTCTCTAACCAAACGGACTGTAAGATGCACCATTATGTCAAAAAAAGGTGGGAAGAATCACTCCAAGTAACACAGGATTATAGCAATCTCCACTTGTAAATTCTCCAACATTGAAACATCAATCATCTTACAACATAAACACTTGAAAAACAAACACATCCGTGTGATTATCTCTCGAACCTTTCTAGGTAGCACACCACGAATAGCCACAGGTAGAATGTGTTGGAATAGGACATAACAATCATGAGATTTCATGCCGACCAAATTCAAATTCTTCATATCCACCAACGTTCTTATGTTTGAAGAATACCCTTCTGGAACTTTAATATTGTATAAACAACCACAAAGTTCTTTTTTCTCACCCTTAGTGAGTGTGTAACAAGCTGCTGGTAAAAATGTTATGTTAGGGCCAACTTTTGGATGTAGCCTTTTTCGCAAGCCCAATGCAGCCAAGTCTTTCCGAGCTTTAATACTGTAACGCCCCAACTCCAGTGTAATGCCCCAAATTTCCTAATAAGGTTTAGGACCTTGATTAGGAGGCCGGGAGGGCCATAATTGATTTATTATAGTATTTAATGATTATATGCATGTTTACGTGACTTATATTATTATATGATGGTGAATGCATGCATATGGGAGAATTTATTATTGTGAGGGTATTCTGGTAATTTGGCCGCTGTGGGCGTAATTGCGTATTTTGGGTGCATGATTGTGATTAATTAATATAGCCACATTATAAGGTGGGTTGGTTCGAGCTAATCGACATGAGACGATCATGAGATGCAAGTGTTCGGTCTAGTCATAACGGGTTTAAGTTCGGGGCCCGGGGTGAGTCTCGGGGTGAATTTAATGATTAGAGCATTACCGAGAATTAAAGGGTAATGAGATATGGATTATTGGTGTTTGAGGTTATTGAGAATAGCGGGAATTTGAGGGTGTTAATTGTGATTAATGAAATAGGTGTGAAAGGACGGTTTTGCCCTTGGTGGCTATTAAGGTTTTATTTTAGACCTAAGGGTATTTAGGTCTTTTTACCTTAAGAGATATATATCAGCCATTGAGGCTGTAGAAGAGTAACAAAAACAGAGCCTCTCCTCCTTCTCTCCCGATAGATTTTCTTCCTCTTTTCTCTTTGGATTTTCGAGCTCAGTTTGAGGAATCAAGCCAAGGAACCAAGCTTAGCCAAGCCAGGGTTGCGCTCCACCATTGAAGAGGGTGTGTTGCCGAGATTAAGGTGAGTTTCTAGCCACTAGAACTCTTGGTTTTGCTCTGTTTTCTTAGTTAAGTTTCAGCTGGTTTTGGGTTGGAAACTTGGGAATTGTTTGGAGTTTTGGCTAGGGTTCTTGGGGTTGTGGTCCCTAGGACATGTGGAGGTGGTATTTGGGTTCATTTGGGAGTTAAATTTATGTTTGGAAGCTTTTGGATTGGGTTAGAAATGGTAGAATCGAAAGAAGGAAAATCTGGGAATTGGCTAGCTGAAGGTAGCGCTACAGCGCCCAGTGTAGGGCGCTACAGCGCTACCTACAGGGAGGTTGGGCGGTTTGTGGTTCTGTCTTGAGCGTTGGGGCGCTAGTAGGGCAGCATTGTAGCGCTACCATGTTCCTTCAGAACCCTGTTTTGGGTGTTTTTAAGGGTTTTTGACTTGGGGTTTCAATCTTTAAGGCCCGGGATCGAATCTACTCACTGTGTGGGCGTGTTTTGAGGTCCCGAGAGTGGGGTTTAGGTTAAGACCCTATCTTTGGTAATTTTCATTAATTGGAGATTGTTTTGGTTATGACTAGGTGACCGTTAAAGGATTAAGGATTGATCGTTCTCAGGGGTCGTTCTTGTTCCAACTTTCACTCGAACCGGAGGTAAGAAAACTGCACCCTGTGTATATGTGACATGCATGGCTATTACGATGCATGTTGGTTGATTACTGAGTATGACATGCGTGGTTATTATTGATGCATGTCGGTTGATTATTATGTATGACATGCATGGCTATTCTTGATGCATGTTGGTTGACTATTAAACGTAACATGCATGGCTGTTATTGGTGCATGTTGGATTGCTGGATATATTGCATATGATGCATGATAAACATGTGGTTAGGACATGCTTGTATACTGGGTATGATATTGTTCAGAGCTTGAGCCTCTGTGTTTATGCATAGTCCTAATTGTTCTAATACCTGTTAAGTAAGCATGCTGAATACCTTGGTTATGGATATTGGACATGTGATATATGTTTGGTGGCATGGCTTACCAGTGTATGGCGCTGACTTATTAGCCAAAATCGACAATGGTGTCAGATCCATCTGTGAAGCTGTGACTTATTAGTTAAGTTCACCACGGGCTGAGCACTGGTCGTGTTTTACCGACCCAAGGGTCAGGGGTGGCAGTGCGTTGTGAACGCCGGGTCAACTAAAGATTAGATCTAATCGAGGTCGGCATTGAATGACTCATATGGGGTATTAATCCTGGACTGACAGGAAGGTCAATGAGAACTATAAGCGCTTGCCTGGTCTAAGACCATATTATTTCAGCCAAGGTATATGACCCCGGTGACTATTTGTCACATGGCTGGGGGACGCTGTCCTTAGTTACGACTCTAGAGTCGGGAGGATGGTTATGTTGGTGACTATCACCATGCACCTATCCTGGTTAAGCTTATGAAGGAACCACCTATCAATTGAACTATCTGTTGATATTATATCATGTTACCTGATGATATTACATCATGCCATCTGTTGATATTACGTCATGTTATCTGTTGATATTATATCATGTTATACGGTGTTTTCTTGCTGGGCTTCGGCTCACGGGTGCTACGTGGTGCAGGTAAAGGAAAGAGGAAGTTGGACCATCCTTGTGTTGGAGAGCTTAGGTGATGACGTGTACATATGCAGCTGCTCGTCCGCCACGGCCGAGGTTTAAAGTGGAACTAGGGTTGAACCCTGTTTTGCCGCTTAGAACGGCCTGTTGTAAATATTTTCTGTAATAGACTCTGAAACTTTATTTTCGGGATCCCAATGTATATATTAGACGTTCTAGTGAAACGTTACATCCTAACCAAAGTTTTTAATCCCTAAATCGCTAATCATACCTAGATCATGATTTCGGCCAAATGGCTCGATTAGCGAGTTTAGCACTGTTTACAAGGCACACCGTAACGATCCTTGGGGGTTGGGGCGTTACATCCAGGGACCGCTACAGTGCACGTTGCAAACAGTGCTAAACCCGCTAATCGAGTCGTTTGGCCATAAACGTTTAACTAAGTATGATTAGAGGTTTAGGGATTAAACATTTTGGTTAAGATATAACGTTTCACTAGAACGTTTACTGTATACATTGGGATCCCAAAAATATAATTTCAGAGTCTATTACAAGAGAATATTACAACAGGCCGTTCTAAGTGGCAAAACAGGGTTTAACCCTAGTTCCTCTTTCAAACCTCGCCCAAGTATTGGTCAAGCAGCTGCATATGTACACGCCATCACCTAAGTTCTCCAACTCAAGGATGGTCCAGCTTCCTTTTGCCTTTACCAGCACCACAAAGCACCGGTGAGCCGAAGCACAGCAAGAAAACTCATATGCTCATGAACAGTCATATCATGATATCAAACCATATCTGGCATGCCTAGCAAACATAGCTTAATTAAAGCATGCAAATGACTTCAAACAATGCTGGGGTATCCAGGATAAGAAATCCTGCCCTTCTGATTGGAGGACCCTCAAGTCACACCTAATCAGATGAGTGATTGCCAAACAAGTCACTAGGGGCTCAGATAAGAAATCCTGCCCTTCTGATTGGATGACTATCAAGTCAATCCTAATCAGATGAGTGTCACAACACTTGAGGTTCCGATAAACCATGTTGAGTGACCAACAAGCAAGTCACTAGGGGCCTCAGTGCCCAAAGCCATGCATATGATGATTAAAATGATCATACAGAGCTCATAGCTCTGATCAGATGAGTGAATATCACTTGAGATTCCGATAAACCATACTGAGTGACCAACAAACAAGTCACTAGGGGCCCAGTGCCCATAGCCGTGTAACGACACCGTTACCTCGGCTTTCCTGCAATGGCTCTTATCAAATGAGTGACTGACAAGCATGTCACTGAGGGCCGGTGCCCATAGCCATGTGACCTAACAGTCACGGGGCTCGCTAGCCCTGGCTCTAAATGACTAGCCTTTGGCTAGTTAAGCGCTTGTTTATATTCATCGAACTTGAGGTCGGTCCTGCATTAATGCTCTTTGAGTCATTCATTGCAGAAGGTCGATTTGATCTGATCGACATGGCTTGCGTGGAACACGCTAAGGCTGTCCTGACTAGTGAGTCAGCGCAATGTGACCAGTGCCCAGTACCACAGCCGAACCTGACTAATAAGTCACAGCTTCACAGTTGATACTAACACCTTTGCCAATTCTGACTAGTTAGTCAGATCTATGCACAAGTAAGCAATGCTATCAATATGTACCAATATGTGTCACATGTCACACATCCAAAGATGAGGCATTCAGCATGATTACTTAACAATTGCTAGCATAATAATGATCATGGACAAACACAGAGACTCAAGCTCTGACCAATCTCATATTCATCATTCATGGCATGCCCTAATCACATGTTTCTCGTGCATCACATGCATCACACTTAATCATCCAGCATGCCTCAATGATAATCATATGCAAATGGGCGAAATTGCCAAGCATTCATTATGCTATCAATGTTTACATTTAAACATCCAACATGCATGTCACACATGGGGTGCAGTTTTCTTACCTTGGGTCCAAGCACAGGTTACCAACATATGAGCCATAAGCACGATCCTGATTCTAAGCCTCTAGTGATAACCTAGTCACAACCAAAAATGGTGATCCAATGAGTTCAAGTTCTAAAACCAATCCTTAAACTAAAACTTAGCCTCCAAGACATCAATCCTCACTAATCCGGGTAGTAGGAATGATCCCTAGGCCTAAAACCATGTTCCCGGGGTCAAAACACCCAAACGGGCTCAAAAGCCTGCCTGAGTCGCGGCCCTAGAACCTTGAGCCGTGACCCCCAGCACATCCAGAGGCAAGGGCCGCGGCGCCCACACCAAGGGTCGCGCCGCCCAGCAAGAACAGAACAGGCACCTGCTTCATCGAGCAAGGGCCGCGGCCCAACTTCGGGGCAGCCATTTTTCTTCGTTTTTAACCTTTTAAAACCTACCAAAAACATGTCTAAACATTCCCAAATCATCAAATCAAAGTTCCCAAACTCCCCAATGGTCCAAAATCACCAAAACCCAAGGCTCAAACGGACTAAAAACTCAACGATTCACAAAGTCCAATTCAAGCTTAAAAACTTTTAAAAACTTAAAACTTAAACTTGAATTACCTCCAATTGAGTTGTTTTCAACTAAATCCTCTGGATAATAAGCTTATAAATCTCCTTAGAATTGCTATGCCTCGATCCTCGCTTGATTCCGAGTCCTAGAACTCAAGATACCTTCAAAAACGCGATCGGGAAATGAAAAAGGAACTTTTAAGGAGAGAGAACGTACAGAACGTTCTTTTTATTTCCTAAAAAGGTTACTTCAAGCTTAAGTAGCTTCCAATAAAACCTAATGCTTGGGGTCCCGAAAACACCCCCGGGGACATTATAGTCAAAACTTCCAGAATTTCCCTCTGGTCTTACTAACTCCCAATTTATCACCAAATATTAATTCCCATTACCCGATAACCCGGTAATGCTCTAAATACCCCTTGACTTACTCCAAGTCAAGCTTAAATCCCGTTGTGACTTTCCCACTAGCTTACCTCCTAGGATCGTTTTGTGCTGGGTAACACTGGCATAACCAAATAATAACAAAGCACCACGTCCATTTCACATATATGACAAAAATGCCTAAAATGACAAAAATATAAAAATCACCCAATTAATCACAAATGGGTTCACATGCATATTTAATACACCTAAACATGCATATTATCATTAAATGACATAATAAATCAATTATGGCCCTCCCGGCCTCCCAATCAAGGTCCTAAACCTCATTAGGAAATTTGGGGCATTACAAATACCGTCTTTACTTTTACTAGGAATATTTAACAAAGTTCCTATTAGACTATCACACACATTTTTCTCAATGTGCATAACATCTAAATTATGTCGCAAAAGTAAGTTTTCCCAATATTCAAGCTCAAAGAAAATTTATTTTTTCTTCCGAGGACTTGTAGACTCAGCTGCACTAGCCAAACTAACTTCAGTCTTATCATTGCCAACACTCTTTCCACGATCCTTCTTCCTCTTAATTGGACAAACAATAGATTTTCCTACCTTAAACTGAATTACAAATACTTTATTAAGTACTTGATTCCCAGTTAAAGGAACTGGAGCCAAACCAAACTCTTGTTCACCATTGAATGCATTTTTTCAAGTTCTAAAATAATGTCCCGAGGCAAGAATTTTCTATGTCCCATATACGCACCTTGTGGGAATGTTTCAAATATTGAGAGAAAGTCTTCTCCTCACAAATAGGACAAGCTTTGTATCCTTTTACACTGTAACCAGATAAATTTCCATAAGTGGAGAAGTCGTTGATTGTCCATAACAACACCGCTCGAATGGTAAACTATTATTTTTGATATGCGTCATAAGCCCTAACTCCTTCATTCCATAAAGTTTTCAAGTCATCAATTAGGGGAGCTAAGTAGACGTCAATATCGTTACTAGGTTGTTTAGGTCCTGATATCAGCAAGGTTAGTAAGGTAAACTTCCTTTTCATACAAAGCCATGGCGATAAATTATATATGACTAGCATAACAGGCCAACAACTATACTTACTACTGAGAGAAGTATGAGGATTAATTCCATCCGTAGAAAAAGCTAGATGAATATTTCTAGGTTCATTGGCAAATGAAGGCCATTCAAAATCCACTATCTTCCACGCTGGTGAGTCAGCAGGATGTCTAAGTCTACCGTCCTTTATTCTCTCATTTGCATGCCAAGTCAAATTCTTAGCATGATCAACATTTCGATAAAGTCGAATCAAACGAGGAATTGGAGGAATATACCACAAAACTTTTGCTGGTATTCCTTCCTTAACTTCCTCTGAATTCCTTTTCTTTTGCCATCTGGACACACCACAAGTAGGACACAAATTCGCATCTATAAGGCTATTCCAATATAATACGCAATCATTAGGACAAGCATGTATTTTTTCATATTGCAAGCCTAATGAGCACATAGTTTTCTTAGCCTCGTAAAATGATACGAGCATCTCGTTTTCTTCAGGCAGTAAATCTTTTAAAAAAAACTAACAATTTCGTGAAACTCTTATCACTCCATCCATTTTTGGCTTTCATATTGTACAATCTAAGAAGGGCTGGCAAATTTGTAAATTTAGTGCAACCAGAGTAAATCGGCTTTTCAGCGTCATTAAGAAGATTTTCAAACTTAACGGGATCTACTTCTGATTCATAATATGCATAGTCAATAATTTCATCTAAATTATCCTCATGATCCAATTGCCTATAATTCTGAACTTCATTCATCCTAGGAGGGTCTAGAGTAACATGAAGCTCTTCACCATGCCAATACCGTATTTTATAACTTTTGTGTATCCCGTGGAAATATAAGTGCTCTTTTATCATTGTGGCAGCCATATTTTTCATATTTTCACACTTACTACAAGGAAAACAAATATAGTTTGGATCTTTGGCATGATCCAAACTAAATTTAAGAAACTCATCGACCCTTTTTATATATTCTACTGACAACCTATCAGCTGACATCCATTCTTTTTTCATATTGTGCCTATTTGCTTTAATAAAAATTTAAAATTAAGAAAATAAAATAAACATACAAAACAAAACTAAGTACAAAAAAATCTATAGAATATCGGATAGCATATCCCCTAATTTACTAGCCTAGCCATCTGTCACAATCAACACCAACATGTCAAACAAATTAAACAACACATTTTATCCATATATCAACGCAGTGCACAAAATTCTCAGAACCTACTTCACTAAGATATGCAGGTTCTCAATCTTCCGTTATCACCGCAG
The DNA here is from genome assembly GCF_963169125.1 of Humulus lupulus. Taxonomy (NCBI): domain Eukaryota; kingdom Viridiplantae; phylum Streptophyta; class Magnoliopsida; order Rosales; family Cannabaceae; genus Humulus; species Humulus lupulus. Next base: position 285,136,213 of record NC_084793.1, read on the forward strand.
CACACAAAATTCCCAGAACCTACTTCACTACGGATGAATATCTAAGATATTCAAACACCACTAAAGTAAAAAAATTATCATTCAAAATTGTAAAATATTGAAATTTTTTAAAACTAAATCAAATACACCATACCTCTTGCAATTAGCTACCAATCTAATGCTTTAAGACCAATCAAAATATTAACCTATTCATTTTAATCAACATTATAAAAAAAAGAAAAATGTCAGATGTTGACATGCTCTTTTAAAAATGTTAAAATCAACACAACAAATATATGCATACATACTTGTATATTCTTTTGCATGTCACACTTGTATCAGCACCTATTATTTGTCTAATGAACTCTTTAAGGACTTTTTTTATTTAGACATATTTTTTATGTGTGTGTGTCTAATTATATTATATATTCAAGGCATGCAAAAAGTTGCTCATATGTTAATAATAATGGTTTGTGTTTATATGCATTGTTTTCAACAATACAAAAAAGATGAATAAATGTAAGTCACAAGTTACATTAGCTTCATCATTATTCCACTTAAACTAAACAAAGCAAACACTTAAAGAAATATCTCAGATCTAAGTATGTATTTAAAATTCTATAATCAACTTAATTATTACTTAGACGGTCAAATGTTAAATACTCGGATCATGAAAACTGAATTAGAATATGTATATGTACACATACGTTACGAAACTTTTGATAAAGAAATAAGTCTAGTTAATACATTCTGAAGCTTTTATTCTTTCATATAATTTAAAACTCATGATGTAAAATATATGAAAAAATTCATTTAATTTATAAACAATTTAATTGTATATGAATAATAAAGTTTATATATATAGTTTTTTAAAAAAAAAAGATAACTTAAAAATTTTAAATGAAGAAATATTAGGAAACACTCATTTATTTCAGTTGTAGTTAGAAAGTTGTACATGAGTATTGGTATTTGTTTTTTTAATCATATTTTAAGTTTTTAAATCAAAAGTATATTTATTTGTACATTAAAACTTGAAATTATATTATTATCCTATATTATAATCTGAAATTATTACCCTATATTAAAATATGAAATTAATATATATATAAATAGCATACATATATATTTATATAAGCAAAGAAATTAAAAAATAAAAAATAAAAAAAAACCTACTGAGAGGAACCAGCCGTGAACCCAGAGACGCCCACGCCGATAGCATGCCACCGCCGCCGAGAACCTGTGCTGCCGCCGAGAACCCGCGTGCACCGCCGCCTAGAGCTAAGGTCACCGTCGCCGTTCACCACCAACAACCGAGGACCAACATTGCCGGAGCAGATTTTCAAGGGTCCTGAGAGCCCACACTTGCTGGAGGCGTTCACCCACGGTCACGGTCACCGTTCACCACCAACAGCCGCTGTCCACCCAAGCCCTAAATCCCCAAATGTGTGTGACTGAAATAAATCCCCAAATGTGTATTTTGACCCTATATTTTCGAAACAATGAGTGCTTTTTATGCTCTTTTACTTAACAATTTTAAGGACTTACTTTGGAAGTCCTTAATAATTTTTTAGGACTCGCAAATTGAGTCCTTAAGAGTCACCATTCCTAATTTTTCAGCCCAGATTTTTTTAGGACTCGCAAAGCGAGTCCTTAAAGAGTATTAAGGACTCCCAAAGCAAGTCCTTAAAATTGTTAAGTAAAACACTCATTTTTTAGCCCATATTTTTTTAGGACTCGCATATTTTTTTTGGATACTCATTGCGAGTCCTAAATTGTGTTTTTTCAGGACTCTCAACGAGTGTCCTAAAAACTCCATAAATATTTTTAAGGACTTGCATTATGTGCGTGTTCTAAAAAAGTGTCTCGTAAAGGGTATTTTCTAGTAGTGGGACAACTTGAAAAAATATTGGAGGTATCTTATAATGATACATATTTAGTGGTATTGTTTCGAAGTAAATGGTTCAACACGAACTCAAAAAAACAAACACATTTACTGAAAATAACGTCACTAGTATAAATGTGAGCGGTGAATGGTTTTAAGATGAACCGTACATACTTGCTAGCCAAGCAAAACAAGTTTTCTATCTCAATGATCTACTTCAAGGTCGAGCTTGGAAAGTTGTTGAAGAAGTAAATCATAGGCAAGTTTGGGATATTCTAGACAGTTCTTATCAGATTGCTGATATTGATATTGTACATGACACAAACTCATACAATTTTGTATTGTCTGTTGAGCTCGTGGAATTGGTTGTTCAATAATCTAATCAATCAACAACATTGATAGACAGTGTCGCTCGACCTTATTCGACTGTTCAGAATGATAATGATTTTATCAAAGATGATGAAGAAGAAGACAAAGACGTAGAAGAAGCAGATGGTGAGGATGAATTGTGTTGTTGACCTTAGTGATGATAACACCAATCCTGTCTCACCAATAGATGTTAATTTGATTAGTGATGATAGTGAATATTCTACTTAATTTTTGTATCTATGTAAGAAAAATTATATATTGGAAATATTGAACAACTTATGATTTGTTATGTTTTGGAATTTTCTGTAGTAATTATAACTATATATTAAAAAATAACGTATATCTGACATTTATTCTAACAAACAAATTTGATCATTTTTAGTTTAGCGATGTCAGAAAATGTAGCTTCATACCATGGTAGAGATAGTGGTGGTCAAGATCCATCGGATCCTATGACAATCCCAACCAGTTGCGAGTCAGATATTTTAATTTTTATCACTACAGGAAAATAGGTCTACAACGACGACTTTACTTTTGTCTTCGTTGTAGATTTAGAAGTCGTCGCCAAAACGGCGTTGCTGTAGGTCTGTATGTGTAGCGACCTATAGCGATGAAAAAACACAGTCGTCGCAGTAGGAAATCTATTTTTTTGGTTGAACTGAGATATTGCGATGACATGTCGTCGCTGTAGGTGCTTGCAAAATTTGAATTTAAAAAACTCCTACAGCGACCACATATATTAAGAAAAAAATATACATTAAAGGGTATAATAGCGAGGAAAAGAGTTTAGATTACCAAACCTTTGAAGAATAGAGCCAAAATAATAGCGGAACCATATCTGATTTTCACCCAAAAACTTCCAGAAAAATGAAGAAGAAGGATCGAGTTGGGGGATATATCGCTTGACTCTATAGTAAGGACATGTCATCGCTATAGGTAATAAAATAGTCGTCGCTAAGGTTGAACGCACCATTTCATTCAAACTGTGAGACCCTATAGTCGTCACTATAGATAAGGGAATAATACATGAATCGTTTCGTTTACTACACGTTCAGTCTATAGCGACGACACACTAAAATTTTAACTGCCTACTCAATTAAATGAGTCTCTATAGCGACAACATGGGTAGTGAAAATTGACAACCAACTTTTGGCGGTTAAGTTCCCTCTGTAACCTATAGTGACGACAAATATATTTCCTTTTTTTTTTCGACAAGGACTCTACGTCATCGTCGCCGTAGAGTCAGTTCTCGTTTCTTGTTCCTTCCAAATTCCTGGTACCCTACAATGACGATATGTCGTCTCTGTAGGGTACCAGAAATTTGGAGGGCTTGGTCGTCTATGGTTGACGGCCCTACAGAGACGACATGTCATCGTTGTAGCTTTTCATTTTAATATATTAAAAAATGAATTTTTCGTGGATTTCGACTACATACAGCGACGTCGTCGTAATAAATGTCATTGTTGTAGAGTAATTTTCTTATAGTGATATCCTTTATGTATTTCTAACGAGATCTTATTATACAACATACTGAAGTATTTGTTTTGCTTAATTAAAACAACACGATTGCCCCACCAAAGAGAAAAGGTTGTGGGGCTACCTCTTGGAAAAAATTAGAGGACCGAAGGCGAGAAGCTGGACATCCACTGCCCATAGTGGTTGACCCACTAGTACAAAATAGGGTTTCATCCGCGGTTTTTGGTAGTAATGGGAACCACAGTGTGTTCGACCACATAGAAAAGTTCACGAAAAAATTGCAAAGAAAAGTTAAAAAAACCGCAGTGAAAACTTTATTTTATATGTATAATTATTTTTGTTTTCTTTTCATATAAATTTTGATTTCAAATTAAATATATTTTTTAATACCAATAGAATTATATTAATGATATTATATTCAATACAAAATTATATTTTAATTTTTGAATATAAAATACCATATTTCATATAAGTAAATTTTATATAATAATATAACAACTAACATATTATTATAGGGGGAGACTTCGGTCCAGCTAACTTTTTGGTTGCACTGGTGCAGGCAGGGCATAGTTCTGGCATTTAAATAATTTTTTTTATGATAGTGTACATTGTTGTCATTTAAGACATTCTGCAAATTTTCAAAAAATTCTGAATAGTTTACGGTGTCGAAAACAAGGTTGTTGCACTCGTGTCTGTTTTTTGTATGCGCGTGTAAAACTCAATTGTTTGAACCTTGTTTTCGGCACGGTATATTATTCGGATTTTTTTTAAAATTTGCAGGATGTATTAAATGACAACAATGTACACTGTCATAAAAAAAATTGGAAAGAAAAATTATTTAAATGCACGAACCGTGACTTGGCTACACCGGTGTAGTCAAAACGTTGACTGCACCAAAGTGCTACCCTATTATTATATACCTAATTTTATAAATTATTATCTTAATAAACATAATGTATAAATTAAAATTAAGAAAAATATGCACATATCATTACTAATTAAAAGATGCCATTTATATATACATAAGTAGTTTGATATACATATATAAGAAAAATTAATAAGAACATACGAATTATGGGTCCAGAATTATGGTCGTCTCCCGCATCATCACGAGCTCCAACATCCAATGTCGGCTAAAACAAAAATAAATGATAATTATTATATGATTAAAATCCAAAGAAAGTAGTGATAATATTTTTGGTAGTTCGTTCTTACTTAACAATCCAAGGAATGAAATAAATTTGGCATCGTCTATCCATAGTCATCATCCATTTGGCTATAAGATCCACCGTATTATTATTAATATCATCATTTCCGATAGAAAGATGTTCGGTGTCAAAATTTTTGTATAGTTGTCGTGAATCTGGGTGCATATTTTCTCAAATGTATATGTAGAACCAATCACGCATATTACATATTAAAAAAAAATTCAATTAATAATATAACAAATCATTAAAAACAAATTGGGCAGAGTTTCTTTAACATATTCCAAATTATGAGTACCTATAAATTCAATTCAAACAAAACACAACAATCAACATGCATAATTTCGTCCATAAACCACCGCAGCACATAGAATTCACAAAACATATTTCGCTAAGATGCACATGTTTTTAACATTCTGTTATCTCTTCAACACACAATTTCATCTCAGAAGCTACTTCTCTACAAATGAATATCTAATATATTCAAACTTCTCTAATGATAGTTTGTACAATATCAAAAAGAAAAAGAAAAAAAAGACATTAAACACTATTTATTACTCACCTTTAAAATTAATCTTCAACAATTTCAACACACTTCAAATTCAAACAAGAAAATATATTTTTCTGCAATTAAAGTTTAAATAATAATTAGTAAATACGGTAATTGGTATAATTTAGAGTATTCAAAATTACTTATTAAATTCAAACAAGTAAACTCAAATTTTAAATATTAATTTTCTAATAAATTAGTTAAACTGCTAAAATTTAATTTACTAAACCATAATTACAAAATTAGTGATAAATTAATAATAAATTTGGATTCCTAAAATAATTAACAAAAATTAACTTAAAAAAATAAAAAATAAATATATGTTTCAATAATGGAAAACACACTCATAATTAATATTAACAATATTAAAAAATAAATACATTATGTAAATAATATAAAAAAATTCCAAAATTCAAATTATTTTAAAAAAAACAAAATCAAGCTTACGTGATCTATACATGTTTTGAAGCTTGAAAATATTTTCTAATCCTCCACAAAAGTTCAAAAAATGCTAAAAAAAAAAAAAAAAAAACCAACCAACCAACCTATGAAACATACATTAAAAACCAATTAAACCCACTAACAATTTCTTCATTTTTGTCCTAAAACTTCCAAATAAATCAATTTTATGAATATGTCCATGATTTAAAGCATTAATAGTGGAAGAGAATTAAAAAAAACACACATAAAAATGGTGAAAATGATGATTGTCGTGGCTGGGGAAGAATGTTTCTTCCGTTCTCGCGCACGACTGAAAATGTGGGAAATGAGGAGAATGAAGGGTCGGGGTGAAGTTAGAGGGGAAGGAGACTTTTTCTTAGTAGTTTTTTTGAAAAACCGCTGAGAAAAGTCACATTCCCCACGTTTCCTACTTTACACTGTTTTTTTTAAAAACCGCAATAACATAAAAAAAATATGCGAGTATTAAATGTGATATTTGAGAGTCATTTCAACATTTTCTCTACACTTTTTATTTAAGGCAGAAAAAAAGCGCAGAGAAATTAAATCTATATTTGTAGTAGTGACCCCATCATGTACAATGTGGTGGGAAATGAACATGCTGCTTTTGTCCGCCTTTTGGGCACCCAACTCACGTCTTTATGTCTAGGAAATTACAAGGATTGGACACAAGTCCCAAAATGGTTTAAGGACAATGTCTTTAAAAAAGTGAAGGTAAAAATTATATAATTTTCTTTAAAAATAATTGAACTATAATTCCAATATTATAACATGTTTTCTTTTTGTTATCCAGATTTCCGGATAGCGTTTAGATGGATAGCCTCGGGGAAGCAGAATTATCAAAATATTTCACGAAGGGTGACCAGGGCTCGCGGATGGACAGAAAGGCTTCGCCTCTCCCGTTTAGTGTCTAGCACACTCTTTCAAGCAACCGCGACCCGGAAGCTCGTCAATTCTCCCGGACTCCCGAAGGGATATCCTTCGGGGAAGGTCCTTCTAGAAGAAGCACTTCAGGTTACCTTCGCGGATACAGTTCCGTGCCTCGCACGGAAGAAGACCAAGCGGTCGAGTCACGGAGGAGGCATAGTTGAAATGATACTCACCTGACACAGGATCCCGCCTGACAGGTCGAGGCCGCACACATCCCAGCACGCCTAAAAGTGCCTTTTCGCCTACTGTTCTGCTGACAGCCTGGAAAAGACAGCTGCCTTTTGACATTCCCCATATTTTCATGTAATTATACCTACGTAGAGCCTTGTAGCCATGCTGCTACGGTAATTGTATCCCCTATTTACGACTGGTGTAATTAAGACTCATAGGGGCAGAGTAAAACCCTAATCCAAAACCCTAGCTATAAAGACCTCCTCATTTTACGATATGGGGGGGGGCAAGAAATTACGGAGCAAGAACTCTGCCAAAAATCTCTCTAGCTTCATCTTCTTCAAGAGAACCCGAGAAAAACATTGTGAGTTTGTGAGGTTCTTGTACACCAGCCATTTTACTGTAATTCTCTACAAGTATAATAACATCGACTCGTGGACTAGGGCTCGTTAACGCCTGAGCCACGTAAAAAACCTGTTTGTCTATTTATATTTCTGCACTTCTACAGTCCTTATCTTTTTATTATTTTGTTTGTATTCGTTTCCGAAAAACTCGGTAAACACTTTTGATTGCAGTTTTACTATCACATAAATGAGTGATATGTTTATGACACCCTCATGGAGAGTATTAATGCTGAGATGACCAAGAGATACCGAGATAGGAAAACAAAACGGCACACCCGCTTCAAAAAGTTCTACAAATGACCAAATGATTGGGACCAGGTCCTACAAAATCCACCCAAAGATGTCAACGACGATCAGTGGAAAGAAGTTTGTGAGTATTTCACTACTCTAGAGTTTATTGTACGGTCAGAAAATAACAAAATAATCCAAGACAAAATGAAGTATTCTACAATACAAGTAACAAAATCATTAGCGGACACTCACACTACAACAAAAAAGGCTTTTTAGGACTCGCGTCTATTTGAAAGCCTTAAAAATTGAGGTTTTTTAGAACTTTCGTTGCGAGCCCTAAAATAATGTTTTTAGGGCTTGCATTGCGAGTCCTGAAAATTTTATTTTTAAATTTTAAAAAATTAATTGGTAGCCAAAGACGATTACGGTAGCGCCACCACCCCATAGTGGTGGTTCGATTCGATCCTTTAGTGGGGTTTGAAGCCCAAAGTACAAGGAATGCAATGGTGGTGGTCATTTGGCTCGAGGTGGCTTGAGATGGTCAGAAAATGTCCAAAACGTTTCAAAAACCCACATGGTCGCCGAACTTTGGAGGCTCTGTCGAGAGGGCTAAGGGGCGCATGAGGCTAAGGGCTCGTGGGGCTGGGGGGGGCCGAGGAACACGGTGGGCTAGTGCATGTAGGCGGGGGGCAGCCGGAGAGCTGCCCTTCGTGGCTAGGAAGCAGGCTTGTGTGAGAGAGAAAGAGAAAGAGAAATGGGGGAAGAGAGAGGGTATCCAAGGAGAGAGAGAGAGAGAGAGAGAGAGAGAGAGAGAGAATGGGCTGTTGTTTTTTTTCTTTGTGATTTAATATATAATAAAACTTTAGTTAAAAAAAATTATTCAAACTTCTAGGACACACATAAGTTTTTAGGGTTCGCTTTGCGTGTAATGCCCCGAATTCACCGATATGTTTAACGGCGTGAATAGTAGGCTGGGAGGGTCATACTTGCTTAATTATGTTATTAATTGATAATATGCATGTACATGTTGATTATATTATAATATGATGTGAAATGCATGCATGTGAGTCCATATTTCTAATTACAGGGGTGTGATGATAATCTGGCCCGTTGAGGGTAATTTGTGTATTTGGGTGCGTGATGTGATTTGTGAATGAGATTCCATTATTATGGAGATATATTCAAGCTAATCGGCATGAGACGGTTATTTTTAGTGGATTAGCGGTTTTATCATAATGGGGTCAATTTTAGGGTAATAGAAATGTTTATTTGATGATAAATTGGGAATATTTGAGATCAGGGGGAAATTATGGAGGTTTTGACTATAATGTCCCCGGGGGTGTTTTCGGGACCCTGAGCATTAGGTTTTATTTGAGGTTACTTAAGCTTGAAGTAGCTGTCAGATAGAACGTACGATAAGAAAACTTCCTGTTCTCCCTTTTCAAAGTCTGTTTTACCGTTTAAGCCTATTTGACGAAATCTTGAGTTCTAGGAGTCGGAATAGAGTGAGGATCAGGGCATAGCGATCCTAGGAAATATTAGAAGCTTCTTGACCAGAGGATTTGACGGAAAACAATCCAATCGAAGGTAATCGAAGTTTAAGTTTTGAGTTGTTCCGAGTTTCTAAGCTGTGAATTGATTTTGTGAATTGTTGAGTTTTCGATTCGTTTGAACCTTGGGTTTTGAGGGTTTTGGAGTATTGGGAAGCTTGGGAACTTTGATTTGATGATTGGGGAATGTTTGGGTATGTTTTTGGAGGATTTGGAGTGCTTAAAACACGTTTGGGAATGGCCCAAGGTTGGGGGCCGCGGCGCACAAGAACAGGGCCGCAACCCTTGCCCTGTTTTCGCCCCGTTTGCTCGTTTTGACCCCGGGAACCTAGTTTTAGGCCTTGGGAGTGTCCTTACTACTTGGATTAGTTTGGATTGATCTCTTGGAGGCTAGATAATGGTTTGAGAACCCTTGATTATCATGATTATTGATGGTATCCTACATGTGTTATGATTAGGTAACCGCTAAAGGACTAAACGTTAAACTGTTCTCAAGGGTCGTTCTTTTGTTCACTCTAGCTCGAATCAAAGGTAAGAAAAATGCACCCCAAGTGTGACATGCACGGATACTCGTGAGGCATGTTGGTTGTGTAATATGGACATGGATTGAATATAGAATGTTGGGCATATGTTGCTCACTTGTGCATGGTACTGACTTATTAGTCAGGTTTGGTAAAGGTGCTAGTATCAACTGTGAAGTTGTGACTCATTAGTCAGGTTCGGCAGTGGCACTGGGCACTGGTCACGTTGCACTGACTCATCAGTCAGAATTGGCAAAGGTGTTAGTATCAGCTGTGAAGCTGTGACTTATTAGTCAGGTTCGGCAGTGATACTGGACACTGGTCACGTAGCGCTGACTCATTAGTCAGAACGGCCTTAGCGTGGATCACACAAGCCAACCGAGATTAGATCTAATCGACTATTAGCTTTGAATGAATCAAAGAGCATTAATGCAAGACCGACCCCGAGGGTCGATGATTGAGAGAAGCACTTGGAGGCTAGTGGCTTACCTAGCAGCCACTCTCCCGCTTGAATCATGTGATGTTCACTCATTTGTTTAAAAGCGTTATGCTTAGTGTGATTATAATGATAATCATTTGATAATGTTTATATAAAGTGTTATGCTTTCTTGCTGGGCTTTGGCTCATGGGTGCTATGTGGTGCAGGTAAAGGGAAAGAAAAGCTCACCTAACCTTGAGTGGAGAGCTGATGTGGTGATGTGTACATATGCGGCCGCTTGACCACCACGGACAATGAGTTCTCAGAGGAACTAGGGGGTTTACCCTATTATTGCCGCTTAGGTCGGCGGGATTGTAAATTTAAAACTGTAATGACCATTTTGAACTGAGAACCACTTGTAAATATTTTGATTAGCTCTGCAGAGCAGTTTGTAGTGAAAATCTCCATTTCCTTTTTATTAGTTTTATACCTTAACCTGTTAATTACACTTAAAGCACGTTTTTTACTAAGGGACTCGGGTAGCGAGTCAAATTTCCGGTCCATCGTTCACCGTAATTGTTCTGGGGTAGCCAGGGCGTTACATTGCGTGTCCTAAAAGAAATTCGTTATGGACTCTCAATGAGTGTCCTAAAAAGTCTAAGATCTTTTGTTAAAAAAATTCAAATTTTTAGGACACACATAAGTTTTTAGGGCTCCAACTGCGTGTCCTAAAAGAAATTCTTTAAGGGCTCTCAATGAGTGTCTTAAAAATTTCAGGAACTTTTGTTAAAAAAAATTCAAACTTTTAGGACACACATCAGTTTTTAGGGCTCGCACCACATGTCCTAAAATAATTTTTTTAAGGACTCTCAATGAGTGTCCTAAAAATTCTAGGAGATGTTTTTAGGGCTCGCATCTTGGTGAGTGCCCTAAAAAAGTGTCATACAAGAATATTTTGTAGTAGTGTCGTCACGAAAAAAGTAAGTGAAAATGTCAACTTAATTAAGCTTTATCAAATTGTAAGTTCTCTAACATTCTCATTTTCTTTATTAGGTGAACCCGAACCTCATTAAGGAATATAAGCAATATCACTGGACGAAAAAGAACAAGAAGTTTGTCAACGATGATGTTGAATGAGATTATGTAAGTTTAGCTTTATTATATGTCAATTCAAATAATTGTGTTTTTGTTTTGTTTTTAATATTTTTTTACAACAGGAAAAGTTGAAGACAATTATTGAAGCTGAAACTCAACAAACAGTTGAATTTTGTACCGATGATTCCTTCACACTCGATCAAATATGAAGATAGTACATCAAGTTCATGGTGAAAGGCGTGGACACGAGCAAGGAGTTGGCCACAAATTAAAGCGTAAAGTATCAACCCGTCCCTCCCAATACATTCAGTCTCAGGCGCCACCTTAGCAGTCGGCTGATAATATATGTGAATTGGTTGATATGATGAAGCTCGTGAATGAGCAGATCCAGTACATGTATCACCAACTTCCACCTGAAAAACATCCGGCAACAAACATGGTGATGCAGAATACGTGTCAATGAATTTACCATAAGTATGTAGATTCGTCTCCTGAACCTCAGACACCTCACATGTCTCAAGGTTCAGCTCTCAGCCTTCACCAGGCCATTCTGCATGCATGCACCATCGTGGTCGTCTCAACCTCCAGCCTACCGATAGATGTATCAATGGTTGATGCCTTCGTACCTTTAGGCTTATCCTCCTTATATGAGTGGACCTTCGTTGCAACCTTCGTCTCCTCATATGAGTGGATCGTCGTCTCAACCTCTGCCCTATCCTTATATATTCATACATGTATGGAATAATAGGATCATCGTTACCTCCATAGTATCCGTGGTCGATGCCTCCACAGCCATCGCAGACTTGGCAGGCACCGGAAGAGGACAATATGGATGACGTTGTAGATTTGAGTGATTTGGAAGTTTATATTAAATAATTACTTTTAATTAATATATTATTGTATGCATGGATATTAACTATTATTAGTTTTGTTATGTGAACAAATTAATTTGAATATTTAATTAAGATGTAATTGTTATTGTTATTGTTTTTATCAATTAAAAAATATTATTTATTTTTTTAATAAATATATTTTTTATTTACAAAAAACTAAGCCGCCTCTAATAATTAATATCCATGCATCCAATAATATATTAATTAAAAATAATTATTTAATAATATATATATACAATGATAACTACTTGTTATTAGGAGCGAAAAATGACTCTAGTACCACTTTTTTTGGGGCGACGATCAAAGTATTGGGAGCGACAATGTTGCTCCTAATAATGTATATTAGCATTGACTCATTAGGAGTTACGTGTCACTGCTGATGTTATTGGGACGACTACTATTGCTATTAGGGGCGACCTCCTAAAAGCAATATTTGTTGTAGTGATATACACATATGCATTATTATTGGAAAATAAAACGGTTTACATATATAGCTTCTAATAAAAGCCATTTTATTTCAAATGATTGAATATATAGTCAAAGTAAAGAAGCATATATTACAAGTAAAAAAAAAGATTCGAATAAAACGATAATAATATTGGCATAAAATATACGCCACGCATTATGAGATTCTCGTTAATATTTATAATTAATCTCTTATATGAATAAGGTGATCCTAAGAATCCATCTTCACTTTCGCACAAAATTTTATTCGGTCTAGCTAGATGATTGTTAAACTTTTCATTGGATTTAGAATCAGGATAGAGATTATCATTTTATTATATCCTAATAATTAATAAATAAGAAGCTTTAGACCGTACGTGATTTAATTAAACATATAAGTTAAACAACTAATTAAGAATAATTCTACTAGAGGAATGGTGCTTTCTATCCAAGATATTATTCTGAATCTCCAATCCAACGTTTATTACTCAACAATCACGAATTAAAAGTTGATCCGATCTAGAAAGTTATTACGATGACGAAGGTGATGATCAACTACTTATGGTTTATATATACTAATTAATAATTAATCTTATTTCAAACACATGATTCTCGCGAAGTTTTTGGCTTTTGTTTGTAATCTTATGCTTATTTGGTTGATTTATTAGAATTTAAAATGTTGATTAGGTCGATGATGGATCAAAATACCAAAGTTTATTCAATACGAGTTGGTCCAAATTAGCCAATCAATCACTAAAGACTTAGCTTAGGGAAAAAAAAAATAATAACTAGGGTTAGAGAGGTAGCTAGCTAGCGCAGGACCACCACAACGTTGTTTGTATAGAAATCCCATGCGCATACTACAAAAATTACTTCCCCAACGTTAATTAAATAAAAAAAAAATAGTTTAAATTAAATTAAAATAAAGAGAAAGGAACATGGGTCATCATCGACACGTATCATCAAATATATATATATATATATAAGGCTAGACTATAAAATAAATATAATTAGAAAAAGAAAACAGTTAGGGACAAATGCCAAGACAATTGCCTCGGAGTGATTGTGTTAGGGATCTTGTTCCCTTTGCTTTTCAAATCTAGCTTAGGTTCCGTAGTGCCTTTTTACCCCAATAATCATATATACATAATAACTAACATTTTCTAAGCACAACCAAGATTGTAGGGCCGATTTGGAACAACAAGTCCTCGCATTTGGTTATGTCTCTTCTAGGATACCACATGTGAAATTGGGGTGAACTCAACGAAGAGATTGTCAACTAAGACATTTTTCAAACATGGTTTTTTGAGTGTTTATAATAAAAACAACCTAATCTAATCAAGTAGGCAAACATGTTCACAATAATGTTGCCAATTTGTCTTGCACTATGGGGATCGACCAGTACTTTTATATAACAAATTAAGTTGCTAATGGGGGATATTTGTGATTTATTAAAATCTATTTAAGACAGTTGGGAGAGAAGAAGAAGAAAAAAAAAAGAGTAGGATTTGGGAAAGTTGACTGACCCAATTATGGTTTTTCTCGCTTGAAAAAAGTTAAAAAGGGTAGGAGAAGTCTACTATTAGTACTATTATATTATAAGGAACTAGCTTGGCTAGATGTATGGGATTAGTTCAAATGCCACTTTCACACTTGTTTGATTTGTTGGTTGTGAATTTAAAATATATTATGTGACTGCTTGTGTTTGAATTAATAAACTAAAAAAAAAAAATGCAAAGAGGTGGCCGGTAGATAGATGACTTGCTATAATAATCTCATGGTCATGAACTCATCGACGTAGGTTTTTGGCATCGAGACCTTAAATTGACCATCCGGCAAAAACTGAATTTTCTGGTCCAACAAGTATTATTTAAATTGTAAAATTTATATTATTAATTGATTTATTATTAGGACGTAATATGAAACCCAACCTTAAACAGACCCTTGTTCCCCTCTTGCATGTTTATTGGGTCGGTGACATGCAAATGACCTAGTATGACCTGTAAAAATAAATAAAACACCCCAATATATATAGCTTCATTAATTAATTACTACATATTTAATTAATTTAACTAGCTAGTTAGTATATATATACCGAAAATATTACAGCTTATTAATTGTGGCTTTTGATTGTTGTTAATTAATTATGAACAATAATCATGTATCTTATCAATTATTATCTTAAGATTATTTCATATAACTGTGTATATATATTTATATACTAGATACAAACAATTTATAATTTAAGTTTATTTAGTTTTATTTATAAAATTTATTCATTTTTGTATCATATTATTATATAAATTTTAAATAAATAAACAATATTATATAATATTATATAGAATGACATTAAAATAAAATTAAACCAAAATATTTTTAAAAATATATATAATATGTTAATCTTTTAAAATATAAATGATAATTTTTTTAATAAAAATTAACATTAGGTATTATATATTATTGTTAAATGATATTTTATAATATTTAAATTTATATCAATATAAGTATTAAATAATTAGTTTTGTATTAAATATTATTATAATAATAATATTTTATAACATTTAAATTTATATTAATATAATTATTAAATATCTAGTTTTGTATTATGTATTATATATTATTATAATTATAATTATAATATTTTATAACATTTGAATTTAAATTTATTTTAATATAATTAATAAATATAAATATTTAGAATATTCCGTTAAAATTAACAAAACAAAGAATTTTCGTTATCAACATATTGTTTAAATAGAAGAGATATATAAATCCATGCGCATGTTAAAGTTATTAACAAAATATTTACACACATATATATACTAGATACAAGCAACGTGCAATATGCACGTTTGCTTAGTTTTATTTATAAAATTTATTTATTATTTTTATTAAATTTATATTAATATCATATAAATTTCAAATAAATATCATATTTTAATTAAATAATTTATTTATTTTTGTTTAATTTATGTTTGTTCTAATTTTTAAATTTAAGAATGACAACAAGAGATTATATATTATATGTTTAATGTAATAATAAATATTATACGTTGATTTTAAATTTAAGTTTCTTGTGCTAGTTTTTTTTTAAAAAACAATGTGTTGCTAATTGACAGTAGATTATATTATATGTTTAATATGATATTATTATAATAAGTGAGTTTAAGTTTAATTAAATCTTATATAAATTATAAACATATACTTTTATTATTTTTAAATAATTATCATTATAACCTCAAAAATATCTTATTTCAATTTGTTTAATTATTTATTATTTTTAAACAATTATCATTGTAAAATATCTCAAAAATATCCTATTTAAAATTTTTAATTATTTATTTTATTTAAGTTTAAGTGTTAACAAATTACCGTTAAATATAAGAATATTATATATGTTAAATATACAAATATTTTATTAAAATTAACATTAAAGAAAATTGTTAAAACAAAAAATTTCCGTTATCTACCATTTTTTATATAGAAGAGATATATAAAGATTGAATCCTTTACTCAGGTATATTATAGGGGTGTTCATCAAACAGTCACCACCGCACCACAATTTGCGGTTTGAAATCCTTCTTGCGACAGTTGCAATTTGCATTATTGCCAAATCACACGGTGCGGTACTATTTGCGGTTTCGAATTTACCAAATGCAATTCAAATCACATCACATCGTTATATATATTAATTTTTTAAATATATTTTTTTCAATAATATTATATTCAAACTTAATACATATATATTTATACAGTATAACATACACAATATATAAAAAATTATTATGTTTTATAGGATGCTAACACTAGTAGTACATATTTTATGTTAACCTAAATATATTATTTCTTAATTAAAATATTTACTTCTATATCATATTTTTTATTTGTTATTATTAGTTTATTGTATATTTATTGTTTTGTTAAATATTATTTAGTTATAAGCTTAATTATAATTATTTATTGTTTATTAAATTATTTGACTATATAACACCGTGCACACTGCAATTTTATGGTGAGATTTATGCGGATTGAAATTTATACACTGCGGTACAATATATTAACAAAAATCGCACATGGAACACATAATAACGTACTAGCTGGGGTGGTAGCTGTGAATCATACGAGGCTAAGCATATCATAACAATAATTATAAATAGATTAATTGTGTATTATATCTTATTTAAAAAACTGCCAAGTTTTTAATGTTGAAAAATAGTAAGCGTCCACGTCATATCTGCCATTTGTTTGGATTGGGATACAGCTTTGATGTTGGGGCTTGGCAGAGTCGGGAGACAAACACAGAGATAGGGGTGGATTTGGTAGTAGAGTACTGTGTACTTGGTTTTGTAGAGAGAGATAGAGAGAGAGAGAGAGAGAGGGGGGTGGGGGAGACGTATTTTGAAGGGGTTTGAGGAGCTGTCATATCGGGGCATTTGTCCTTTATGAGAGGGTTAGACCAATTTGTAGAGCAAGAGACCGACACCAGGGTGCGGCCCTGGGCTCGGCCGAATCCCCAAGATTATGCACCATGTCTCCTTTCTCTTTCAGACCACGTCCATCACCCATCCATCATCATCATCATCTTATTTTGGCTACCCCTTTTTCTCATCATAATTCATATATATCTATCTTCTTTTGAAATGACCTTTCATTCTGTCTACTCCATCTCTAATTATATATATACATCCATTATTATGAGTATTCATATGCATGTTCATGAACTGAATATATATATCCTCGTTCATTACTTTGGAATTTTTGCCTTTTTCTTTTAAAAAAATATATATTTAATGGTATGGCCAAATCATGAATATGATTGAAAATGCATTTATTTTTATGTTTTTAATGTGTCTATATATATACGATGTTGTGACATTAAATACTCTCAATATATCACTAGCTTATTTATTTTTGTACGTATATATATCAGTGCAGATAAATAACTATTTCAAACAAGAAAAAATTTATTAAAAAAGATAAAAGGAGGACAAACAACGTCATATTTCTGTATAGCTAGAGAAATTAGAAAGAATATTAACATAATTCTGAGAATGATTAAGATTTACGAAATTCTATTATGCTGTGATTCTTTAGAATAATATATATAATTCGTATAGACATTTCACATCTTATATATCTTCTCTACAGCTAGGTGGTAGCTAGTCTATATATATACTTTTAAAGTGGTTCGTCACAAAAAGTAAATTCTACTCATAAAAAAACAATAAAGTCAATCAAACCAACCATTTCTCTCTATATGTATTATGCCCAACTCAACATGCAAGAAAATCTTTTTTAAAACTTTCCACGAGACAGGTTAAAATTGTGGGAAGATTTCTTGTGTAACTAGCTATATACATATATTTACTACGTACAGATATCAGATAGGACAATCTGCCATTATTATCTTTATTTCATTGAATTAAAAACCTTCTTTTTCTTGCAAACATACGCTAGATGCCACATTGACGTGGCAACAACATATATAAATATAATATAATAACATGTGTTATATTATTTATTACACTACTGCATGGATATATATAGAGAGAGAGAGAGAGAAAAAAATAGAAAAGTTGAAGCTTATCTAATGAACAATAGTAGCAGGAAGCAACTGAGTTTGTCCCCTTCTAATTTTACCATTATTTTCCCCTAACCAAGTGCAAACTAACCTCATTCGAGTTGGGCTTTTCACTCAAATATTTTTGGCATTTTTAAAGTCGGTCTAATAAAAGTAATAAACATATCTCACAGCTGGAAAGAGGATAAATTTGACTTCTAAGGAAAAAACCAACAATAGTAAATAATAAGAGCAATATTTCACTCACTACTGGCTAGTTAGGGACAGCTGTGAACTGTGTTTACCTTCAATTATTTCCCCGTCTATACTTGTCAAACTGTCTGAGGTTAAAAGATTCTTACTGATACTTTTGTCAAGGTCCTTTTAGTAGTAGTACCTTTCCACCTCACATATGTATATATGTATCATCACAAATTTACCACATTGCCTTCTCTTTTGTTTATATTCATAATATGTTACTGGACGACTACTACACTGGGTATGCCTTTTGACCCACCGACGGGGATGTATTGTTTTTGACATGTGATTTTTTTTTATTATAATAGCCTATATTGTAGTTATTTAAAAGAATTTATTAAATTTTTAAAAATTATGAATAATTTATAATACTGAAAATAAGTTTCAAAATAATTTGGTTCACTCGTGAATAAAATAAGTTTCAAAATAATTCATATTTTATTTTTAGTACGGTAAATTATTTAGAATTTTTTAAAATTTTATGAAGATTTATATAACTACACTCAATATCGTCATATAAAAAAATTAAATTGTAATCTATCTATCTAACGAAAACAAGTTGTTTTAAAGACTGTTTTATACGAGTGTGAAACAAATTATTTTAAAATATTTTTCGACATTATAATTTATTTAAAATTTTTTAAAAATTAAAAAAAATATTTTCTACCATTATATATATTGTACAACATCATATGAAAAAATTTAATTATAATTTATTCACGACAGTATGTACTGCAAATAAAAACACCCCCGATAAACCGATAATGAGGACAAAAGGCACGCCACTATTGAAATTTTTTTCAATATTTATATTGCTCTTTCTCTTAATAATTTCTTTGCTCAATCATCGGAGCAAGAAGACAAAAATGTCTTCAAAGTGAAACGGAAAAGCATGGGACTAGTATAGGGTTCTTCCATTGTATAATTTAATAAGAACAAATTCTTAAGTATAACACGTCATGAATGAGATCTATTATCACACATAGCAATCATCCCTCTTCTTGTTCTTGTTCTATCTACTATCTTTCTATCTATCTATAATATGACCATATATCATCATTCATTGCATGATGCTAATATCATTTGATCACAGGTGATATATATATATATATATATAGATTCATTGTTCACTATATACATGTTTTCCACACCCCAAACCCAAAAACAACAAAAGATTTTTGCTATCATGTTGTTCTCTCTTTACATAATACATCAAATCATGGTCATAATTGCATGATATTTAAGGAAGAAAAAAGAACAGGTTTTCAATTATTATTAATATACCATTAAAAGGATATATCAGAATAAAAATATTTTGTCGTTTTTTTATGTCCAGCATTCACTCATATTTTGACCTAGTATATTTAATTAAAATTTGAATAATAAGACAGAGGAGAAAAGTTCTAATCATAGATATGTTAGGTGTTATATTAACTTATAATTATAAGGTCATATCATAATTTATTTATTTATTTTTTTAAAAAAAGCACTATGAACAATTATGATCTAAATAAATGCAAGTGTATAATTAACAGCTAGCTAAAGATTATAGATGGTAGTGTTGGTATTGGGTGGATGGTCCCCTCTATAGCAGTTCCCAATATCAGATTATACGCCAAATGTTTCATCAACAAAAGTTAGAGTTTGAGATTCATATGTCCTAACTTTGTCTCCAATTATTATTTGCACTTCTGTCCCTGCCCTTAATCTAGGTCATTGTGCCTCTGAGCCTCATTTTCAACATTAATTGAGGCTTAATCCAGTCTAAAACCAAGATTATTGTTCCAAATTACAATCTTTATGCGTATGAGATTTGGAGAGAGTGGGAGACACGCGCTACAGAACAGTGTGTGGGACTGTTATTTGGAGATGAGAGGATATACCCCTTAAAACATTGGAACACATCCCTTAAGCTGGTGGATTATGTGGGGAGATTAGTAAAGAGGGCCCATTGCTCAAGAAACAGATAAAAAGTAAAGATAGAGAATAGACAAATTAGTAACATATATTTATTTGTTTTATAGTTAATAGGTATGAGATGATATATTATATAAAATAGGATAGGAAGTGACAAATCGGAAATGCAATGACTTTTCTTTTTCTTTTTGTTGAAATGAAATAGTAGTTAATATAGTGTCGAAGGACCCATCAAACAGAGAAAAGAAATCTAGTGAAGAAAAGAAAAAATAAACTTCAAAACTAACTATATATAGATCTATGGGAGGGATCATATATATCAAATGTCTTTTCACTTTCTATTGCTTGGTGTGGTGGGGTTCAAAGATCTTTGTCTTTGCCAGGGTCAAACCTATCTTTTTCTTAACTCTCTCTCTCTCTCTCTCTCTGACCAATTAAGATTTGAGTATTATATTAATTAATTAATTAAATCAATCAATAAATTCTTCTTTGGGGTCTATAATTGGATATGCATAGTAAGTAGTATATGAGACTAAAATGCAACTTGTAGTACGTAGATTAGTGACAGAAAAGGAATTTGCCAAAGCAAATATACTTTTTCATTTTCTTTAGAGGTAATAATTATTTATAAATTGAGAGTTGTCTAGTCTTTTTTATTTTTTGTGGGGAATTTGAGTTGTCAAGTGGGCATTACTAAAATTGGCTAAAAGTGATGATAATAGGCACCGACAATAATGTTGATATTAATTAAAGCTTGCACACCTTTTCATTTAGTGGTATTCTGCCAAAAACAAGGGTTTTGATATTATATATATATATATATGTCAAACTCGTTGTGGAAACGGTTTGAAAATAAATTAGGTTTTTGGATTGCTCTGCGTAATGAATACATGAATTATATGGATAAAATTATATAATATATATCCCAATTCATATAAAACAATTTCCCACCTCTCAACTCTAATTTTAATATTTGCATGCATACATGCATGCGCAAGCAAAACTGCTCGATCGTATTCAATATCTTTCAACAGAATAGTGGCTGCTTTTTTCTTTTCTATAAAAATTACATGACAAGGGTACCCAAAAAAAAACTACAACTAAGTAGTGTTTGGTCTATAAAGATTAAATTCCAAGAACATGTACGTACGACAAATATTTAAAAAAAAAAAAGAAATAAGAAAAGAGTACTAGCTAGCTAGCTAGCGTGTTAAGAAAATTCTCAACCGTTTGTCATTATTTGGATATAATTTTGGGGTTTCTGTAAAATCTTAATTTTCTTTTCATTCGCAAATAAAACAACAATGATGACGATAACAGCGACAAATGCAATCGTGTGAGCTTTTTAATTGCAAGTAGTGAACTCATTTTGTGTAGTAGCTAGCTAGATTTTCAAGAATCTTTAATTTTGGCAATTTTTTTGTTTAATCAAATTGAAGGGAAACGGCTCAAAAAATCCACAAATCTATCAGTAATGGGCCAAAAAGGTTATATAATTTGGTCTATATATATATATGTGAAGTACATAACATAACGAACTGAAAAAAGGGACTAACTTAAAAGGTAACTGCTTTACAAGTACAATTTGCATATAATTAACGAACTTAAAAAGATAACATTATGAGATGTAGTATGTCGTTCTTTGGTAGAAAAAAAATAAATTCTTATAATATGCTTTTAAAGAAATAGTAACAAAATTGAAGATTGTTTAGTTTGTTGCAACATCATTCATATATATAATTTATATAATAACAATGGTTTTAACAAAGGATTTTTGCCGGAAAATTACTTAATATTTATTAAATGTAATATTTAAATATAAAAAAAATTGACAGAAAAATATCAAAATTACTAAAATGTAGCATTTAAATACTTAAATTAATTTTTTTAGAAAAAATATTCAAAGTTGCTAAAATGTTGCACATTTACTACCCAAACAATTAAAATAATTAATATAAATACATCTTAGGTTATAAAAAAAGCATTTAAATATATGAAAATATTTTTAAAAATAACCTAAATTAATTCTAAAATATTTTCTTTTAATAGTTTTTAAACTATTGATTTTTATTTTAACTTTTTTAATCAAAAATATTTTTTACTAAATAAAACTATTTTTTTTAGTTTATAATTAATTTAAGTTAGTTTTATATATTTTTAATTATATTTTAGAACTTAAAATATATTTATTGGGTAATAAATCTGCGTTTTAGGAACTTTGGATATTTTTCAGAAAAAACATTCTTTTATAAATTTAAAAGCTACATTATAGCAACTTAAGTATTTAAAATGGTAGAAATTAGATCCAGTAGCCACTTTTAGGTAAGTTCTTTCTTTTTTATCTACAATTTTTAAGTTTTAGTATAATACCCACTATTTCAATCAATATACCTATTATACCCCTATAATTTGTGGATACTGTTTTTAGAAGAGAACCATGTGGTCAATGGTATTTTTGGAATTGTCTGTGATAAAAATTGGTAGAACTAAACTAAAAATATTTATGAGGTAATTTTAGTTAAAAACTCATTAAACTGGCTAATTTTCAAATTATCCCTATTTAAATGCTACAACTATAAATATTCGTTTACCACTAAAACCCCTAATAATAATAACAATAATAAAATAAAATTGCATGCTCTAATCTAATATTGTTGGGCTGTGATCGGTGATAAGCTGCTCAATAGTTTGGACCGCTAATGGGCTTCTAAATCAGGCCGAGTACTGTGCTGATTTATTCAGGGCTTTGATTCAATATATTTGAAATCTGAGATAGTATTAATTAATTCAACTACTAATTACTAAAAGTAGTTTAATCGGATATAAAGTAGTTTAATCCTGGTTTTTTCTCTCGAAATACTAAATAATAATAAAAAAAATTCTTACTTTGGAAATATTCTATTAGGCATTTTAATACTTGCCTGGAAATATCTAGGATTATTAAATAGATAAGTGTGAAGAATATTATCTAATAAACATTGTTGTTCTTTACAAATGGCCTTATGAGGGATATATTTGCTTTCACTATTACCATAACAATGTAATACTAATTCTCCGAAGGATATTGCCTCACCTTTTTTCATTGGATGGCTATATATTATTTGGTTTACTTCTTGTCTGTTTGTCATTTGGGCTCTGGGATGTATTCCAGGCCTATACATTCTTGGAAGAAATGGTTGTCGGTCCATCTGTATTGTAAATTAATCAAGATAATACTTCAGCATAATAATTATATTTTCCTCTAATATGCTCAATAGTAGGATTATATCATTTAATAATAAAATTATTAAGGAATTTTGTCTATCTATTAGTCATTAATTTTTTATTATTTTGCCTCATTTTTTTCATAGAAGCTTACTATTGCTTGGGAATCTGTTCTAATAGTAAATTCTTTTTTATTAATTTAATAAAGATTGAATGCATCTAAGGAATATTCGATTGCCATTATTTCGGCATCAATACTAGTAATTTTTTTTTTTCTTTATACTGTCCTAAAGCATATCTTGATATTTCTTCAGTGTCTTTATTAGAATATTTACTAGGCTTTTTCTTTAATATTGCTCCCCATTCCTTATCACATCCATCTATTTCTATTATTAAATAGTCAGTTATTAATGGAAGGGATAATTTTTGTAAGGTTTTTACTACTACTTTGATTTTCTTTACTAGTTTAATATCTTCAATATTGAAGTATCTTTTGACCATTAAGTTTGGTCTTATTATATAATGGCCCAAATAATTTTGATAAATTCTTAATATATGGACGGACATAATTTAATAATCCAAGAAATTGCTGAATACTTTTTAAATCTTCAAACTTTTCAGGGAAATCTAGTATCTTTTTACTAATATGATCTTGTAATATTATTTTTTCTTTTCCTATTTGGGATCCTATAAATTTTATATATTCTTTTCCTAATTTCATTTTCTTTTTGCTAATAATTAAACCATATTGTTCAAATTTTTTAAAAACTTGTTTTAAATGGTACTCATAAAATATTTTATCCATTCTTCTCTTAAATATTAATGGGGCATTTTAAGTCTCATTGGCATTACTAACCATTCAAATAGTCCTTGTGGGTAGACAAATGTTGTCCAAGGAATACTCGCTTCTGCTATCTTTATTTGGTAGAAACTTGATTTTAAGTCAAATTTACTAAAAACTCTACAACCTTGTATTTTATTTATTCAAACATCTTTATCAAGAATATTATAAGAGTTGTCTTCAGTATTATCATTTAATCTTTTATAATTTATTACCATTCTACTTTTTCACCTAATTATTTCACTATGGTTTCTTACTAGAAAAGCAAGACTCCTATGTGGTGAGTCACTATGTTTAATAAATTTATTTTTTAATAATTCGTCGATATGATCCTTAAAATCTTCTATGTCTATAGGATTAAATTTTAGTGCTTGGCCAGTTATTTTATAATATGGATTTTTTATTAATAATTTACATATTGGATTATCATTTTGTTTTAAAATTTTCATACTACCTCTGATATTTCCTTGTTTGTGTAGTTTATATATTAAATGTTCTATATCGTTACTAAATATTAAGTCGTATAATTCTTTTCTTGTTATTATTTCTCTATCTAGTTTTATTTATTTTATTATATCTACTAATTCATTTTCTTTTATATTTTCTTCTATTAAATTTTTACATGATCCTAATATTTTACAGTTACATTGAGTATTTTCTAAATTACTAAGATAGCTACCACGCTGCAGCAACTCTGATTGAATGGGTATAATACTATCCATTTAATAAATATTAACATAGTCTTTAGTAATGTTAATGCCTCTGTTTTGTTTTAATAGAAAATCTAATCCTATAATAATATCTATATTATTCTTTTTAAGTCTCTGAGCCATACTTGGTCTGATTGATATTCGTTACTATAATCATTACAATTAGTAAATAATCGAAATTTACAAGTGTCAAGATAATATTTATATTCAAAAGTATATGTATCCATTTGTTGGGCTATTCTTAATGTGCTAGATGTTTTCCAATATTTTCTAGGTATTAGTGCACTATCCATTACTACGAAACTACATCCTGTATCAATAAAATAGATTATTTCTATTTTTATATCTTTATGGATGAATAACCTTTTGTTTTTAGACTGTATACATTACTATAATTACAAACTAAAGGTATAGCATCTATTAGTTGAGTTTGCTCTTCTTGATTATTTATGATATTATTAATATGTTGATAATTTATTATCTCTTCTTCTAATAGTGCTACTCTATTTTCAAGTGTTCTAATTCTTTCTTCTATTATTAAATTTCTATTAATTTTATTAATTTGATTGACTTCTATATTAGTTTGATATAAATTATTAATACATTTAATGCACATTTCTTCAAAACAGTTACTAAAGCTCTTTTACTATAGTTGGGGTAGAATTTACAATTACTGCATGCTCTTCCTAAACTTCACTTATTTATTTCCCAGTTATGTATACATTCTCCAATATCCATAAATCCATTTAATATCTCATATTCTGGATTTATATTAATAGGGTATTCTTCTTCATCTGAACTATTATTTTGTTCTTCTATAATTTGGTCTAGGTCTATTTCTTCTATACTATAAATACTTTTTGTATCAGACATATTGTCTTCAACATTAAGGAAATTCATATTAAATTGTTCTACTAACATTGCTTAAACATGTTATTTTATTTCGATAATTTCTTTTATTATTATATCTTCTCACATGTCTACCTTTTTGAAGAAAATATATTTTAGCATTACTTCGTCTTAATTGATAATACTTTTTATTCCCTTTATATTTTTAATATGTCTTGGTTTATACTCTCTATTTTTTATTCCATATTGTTATGGAGTAAATATATTACTACAAAAACTAAAATTGTATCATTTTAATTGCTTTTGTATTTGGGTAAAAGTACATTTATCTACTAAATGTTTTAGGATAAAATTTCCTCTAATACTTAAACTATCCATGACCGTAATTCTAGTGTGTGCCATGTTATTATTCCATGAGTTTACTATTTCTGTTCCCAAAGCTCCAGGTAATTTTATTAGCATTTTATGTCATAATTCACTATTAATAGTGTTTCCTGAAATACTTCCTAATTCTACAAAATCATTAATATAAACTTTAATATATTTCTAATCCCTAATATATATTTGTTCTAGTTTTTTCATAGCAACTTGTTGAACACTTAATAATCCACCATTATGATCTTCTCCAGCTATTAAAAGATGTATTTTATTAACAAAATTATAAAGATTATTTCCTAAATCAATTAATTCTTTTATTTCATTAGGGTACTGAGCTTTATACATCTCCCAATATGCTTTTACTGTTTCTCCTAAATAATTTTCTAAATAAGCATACATTTCTTCTCCAGTGTGATTATACTCATTTTTTATATATTCTCTTATTATTTATGTCTTCTCATTATCACTGAATTTCATAGCTAGGGTCAATATTTATTATATTTAATTGTTTATTATTATTCCAATTTATACTTAAATCTCTTGGTTGTCTCTGACCTCTACTTTTATACTTAGGTTCTCTTTGGTAACTATAAGGATATACTGGTTGTTTAGGGAAATTTCCTCCGCTTAATGATTCAATTGTTCTAGTATAGGGTCTTATAAATGGATTACTATTAGCATTAGTCATACTACTTTCTCCTGAACTATTCTTCATAAAATCTTTTTGATATGAAATATGAGATACTTCAGTATTATTTTCTTCTGCAATATTTTCATTTAAAAAATTTTCTCTGATGATTAATATTTGATTTTCAAATTCATCTATATTTTTATCTATATTATCTTTTTCATCATCTTCTTATTCTTCTTTGTTACTTTGTTCTCCATAATCTGAAAACGAAATACTAAGTTTATTATTATTTTGATATATACTTCTGATAACTCTACAAAATAGAGTTATTTTACCACTTTTTATGTGCTAATTTTTGCTTAATTCTTGAGTTTTTAATTGATTTATTAAGTTTTTAAGTAATTTTGAATTTAGTAGTCCTATCATGATTTTATATAATTTTGTGTGTTTTTATAAGTATTTTGTTGTAAAATGTTATAGTTAATTAGTTGAATTATTATTGTTAAGTTAGTGGTAAAAAAAATGTTGTATTATTGAACTTAATTGTAAAATATAAATTAAGTTATAATTAATATTTTCAAAGAATTAAATTGATTTATTTTATAGTTGAAAATATTTTATTTTGATTTATTTTATATTTATTTTGTAGGGAATGTATGACACTTTTGCTCTTGAAAAGAAGAAAAAAGAAAAGAAAGGTGGTAGTTTTGAAAGAAAATAACAAGAAAAATGACATTTTTCTTAGGCCCAAAGAGGCTGCCCAGCCGGCCCACTAGAGCACACATTTCAGGCCCACGCCTGCCATTCATCACTCCTGAAGCAGCCACACCTCCTGCCTTCAGCGCCCCAAACAGCCATCATCACCCGAGCCTCCCTGCTCTTATTCCTCTTCAGCATTCAGCCTCCCTCCAAGCACTCTCCAGCCCACCGTGGGCCTGCTTGCTGCCAGGCCCAACACCAAAGCAGACCCAGCGCCTGGCCTTCTTCTTGGGCCACACCATCAGCCAGCAGCCCACGCCAGTGCATTGCCAAACAGCCACCAAAATGGCCAAAAATTACATGTTTCTTCCCAATATTCTTTTTCTTTTCACTCAAATATCAATTCACTATTCCCTATTTTTCTTACCTAAATAAACATTCTTAATTTATTTTTTTACCCTAGCTTTTCACTAATCTTTTACCCAACCAAACATTTCATCTTTCCAATACTCTTACACTTACTCTATTTATCCTACCACTTCCCAACACAATTAAATTAATCAATTTATTTATTTTAATTTGATTAATTTAATCTCCATATTTTGCCTATAAATAGAGTCTTGTAAGACCATTTGGGGAGCTCTTCTTCATCTTTTCAACATCTTCTACACTTCATATTTTTCACTCTTCTTTTCACTATTTTCTCTACCATTTTCATCTTTTGAAGAGCATGTCAAGTATGTTATTTTGTAATTTTTATTTCAATCTAGTTATGAGCTTCTAATCTTTTTTAAAGGTTATTAAGATGATGATGAAGCAAAATGTAACTAGATAGTATTTTTTTTGTTGTATGTTGATTTCCCATTTGTACAACATTGTTTATGGATTTTCTATCAAAGATATGCATTTTTCATCTAGTGTTGATTGTTAAAGCATATTACACTTAGTTCTTCATTATGCAAAAATATGATATTCTTTGATTAAATGTTTTTCATTCATTTGTTCACATATAATTCTTAGAGTATAAGTATCATATTTTGCCTAAACATAATTTCTTTGATTTTTTTGTAGTTTCATTAGGTTGTAACACGACTAATGCTTAGAAATTATATCTTATATAAGTGAAGAAAAATCCTACACTTTTAAAGTAACTTGTGCTTGAATAGAAAATGTATTTTGAAAAAAAGTATAGTGTGATTTATTTCAACTATATCTAAACTTGGGAATCAATATACTTATAAATACTATTAAACTTGCATTTTGTGGATTCTAATATCTTAATAATCTTATTTTACATATCTCATTTGAAAACCATTTTTCTATTTAATCTTAAATATTTTCATTACTTGTCTTTTATTTTTCTAAAACAAAATCTCATCAAATATTTGGCACTAGGTTAGAATATTCTTGCTTTGTTTGAAATAGTTTCTTTTGATGTTAGTCAACTCTCATGGGTTCGACCTCGTACTTACATGAACATTATATTCTGAAACGATTCGTGCACTTGTGAGTTTAAATATTAAAACACCTTCTTTTGGGATCAACAACTTCCATTGGTGGGAACACTTATATTTTCTTTTAATTTTACATCCTATTCTATTCCTTCTAATAGTTGTGAAGAGTATTCGAGAGGTTTTATCATTTTTATTCCTTTACTTTGAAGGGATCCTATTACTTTTTCTATTTTTAAGTTGAATCTTATGCTAGTATTATATATTAATTTTCCTTGAAATCTTGTACATATTATGAGATTTTCTTGGTCTATATTGTCGTATCCTCTATTTTGAATTCTTAGTTTAATACTTCCTCTATCTTTAATCATCATCATAAAGTCTGAAGTTACAAAGAATAACCCATAATTATTATTCATGTCTACTTCTGTTGACGCGGTTCTTCGGCAACAGATAATTAAGAGAAGAAGAGAAAGAGATTAGTACTAAAAGTAGAACCGTCACAGATATGAAATCTTTTGGAAAGAACTAGATGACTCAAGACACGTTTTTAAGTGGTTCGAAGGTTAAAATCCCTCTACTCCACTAGTCAATATTATTGATCTTCTCTGGGTATTTGGTTTACAAAGTATATAGTTCTTCAAAGACTATTTTTTCCAACCCCTATCAACTCCCAGGGTCTCCCTATTTATAGGAGAAGGCACCTGGAAGTTGGTAGGGAGGTCATCCCGTGACCTTACCATTTGTCATATCAAATCTATGACATTCATGATTAATTCCTAAACCTGACACACAAGTGTGGTCTAATCAGTATGGAAGGAGATAATGGGTCGCACGGCCCAACCCGTCCGTGGGTGTCTGAATACGCACGTTCCTGCTGCATGTCCGAGAAGTCAGGGGGATATCGGACACGTGATGGCAGGAATATGCACGTTTATCTTGCGTGTTGACTTCCCATAGGGTCGGAGCTTCCTGAGAAGCTCATGACCGGAGCAGTTCATAACCCGAGCTGCTCCGTCCGTGGCCTTCGGATGTCATTCTCAGCTCCTGGGCAACAAATGCGAGCTGGAAACAGGACCCCCTCGAGCTGACAAGGGCCCGTCCTGGAAATAGAGCCTCCGGCCTGCGGG
This sequence comes from Humulus lupulus, assembly GCF_963169125.1. Classification (NCBI taxonomy): domain Eukaryota; kingdom Viridiplantae; phylum Streptophyta; class Magnoliopsida; order Rosales; family Cannabaceae; genus Humulus; species Humulus lupulus. The sequence goes on from NC_084793.1 coordinate 285,166,418, forward strand.
AGCCTCGGACTAAATCAGGTTTAGTCCGAGGCTCGCCCTGCTAAACAGCCCGTGGGAAAACCAGGGCGTACATCTGCCCCCCAAGCTCCTGCTCGTGGTCTATGACGTCAGATACAGGAGACCACAGTAGGGTCTTCTAGACTTCCCCCACAACCCTTCGCATTCCATTCTTTTCACAGGCGTCTAATACGTGGAACGCCGTGGGTGGCGACGGTACACTCTACGAGAACCGCATTAAATGGCCTAGCCTACTGTCCAGCCGTCGTTTCACATTTCGAGTGGAGGGTCTCCCAAGAGCCTTTTACACGTGATCCTTCCCTTGTATAAAAGGGGGTGGTCATCCCACGCACGGGCCACCTAATCATTCAAAAAATTCCCAAATTTCCTTCTTCTTTCTCTGACCTTCCAAAGAACGAAACCCTCATCTCTGCTGTTCTCATCTTCTCCGTTCACGAAGCTTAAGCGTACGAGTTCCTTCAAAGCCTTGGAGGCCACTGTACCAACGAAGCTCCTACCAGCGCAGCAACGTCGCTCACCATCCAACCATATACTGTACGTTCTTCTGACCCTGTTCACTTTGAAAGCATGCCACTGTAGCTTAGGTAAAAAATATTACTGTAGCCACATGCAGGGGTTTTCTGAGCTGCGTGAACACAGAGGGTGACAGCCCTTCTTAGGTTAGGGCACGCCTGCCATGGGACACCGTCTTAGAGTATGGGTTCATGGTGTTCCTTCAGGGACAATTTCTAGGTAAGACCTTTAGGAATTTTGGGTGCAAAACCGGGTAGCTTAGGGAATACGCCTCAAAAGCGGTTTTGCACGTTTTGCTTGTTGAAACTTTCCCCCCAAGGCAAATTTTTACTCTGAGCCCCCTGACACACGAATTCCGAGTAATCTGGGATCTGTTGAGGGCCTAGGCGCGTGTTCATTGAACCGCGTGGTTCTACTCTCCACGGGATGGGCTTACCCCAGCTCGTGTAATTAACATTTGTTTCATCCTTCTGCTTGGGTCGCCTTTTCTAAAGTGTTTTCTTTTGTTCGATAGGCGACCAGATGGCCCCGAAGAAGAACCTGCCCCAGAAGAACGTGGGAAGCTCGGCCTCCCAACAAGATAAAGGAAAGGCGGTGATGCCCAGCTCGCCGATTCCCCACTTTGGCCCGGCCGTGGAGAAACAGGCCGAGGTGGCCCCTGACGCGTTTTTCGAGGCGGAGAGAATCGTCTCGAAGTTAACCGAGCAGGCCAAGATCACCAAACTCTTCATCACCCACAACATTCCCTTGGGGAAAGCCTCAGTGATTGCCCGACCTGCTGCGGAGGGTGAGCGGAGCTGCACGCCGCTCGACGAGTCGTTCGCTTCTGGAGCGGCGAACACTTCAAGGCAGGGGCCTTCCTCCCCCTGGACCAGTATTTTGCTGACTTCCTGAATTATGTGGGGTTGGCCCCATTTCAGCTCCCCCCCAACTCGTACCGTCTGTTGGCGGGGTTGAGGTATTTGTTTCAAAAGCATGAGTGGGAGGTCCCCACTCCTGCTGACATTCTATACTTCTTTTGCCTCAAAGCCAGCCCGGACCAGCGGGGGCGAGGCGACGGGTTCTATTACTTAACCCGCTTCCCTAATACAGCAGCGATCATCGAGCTGCCGAGCCATCCGAACGACTTCAAGGACCAGTTTTTATGTCAACTGGGTTCTGCAACTGCGATCATCACTACTTCAACCGTCCTCGTAAGTGATACTTGATCTAGCCCGCCTTCTAAAGGTTATCTTATTTTAGCTCTTCCCTTATTCCACTTCTGACTTCAACCATCCTTGCAGCCATCTACGCGAGGACCGAAAAGTCTGTGACCCTCGGGGGTCAATACGACACACTGGCGAACTTGCCCCCCAGTGAGAAAGACTACCGCGTGCTCGTGACGGACGAGACGATGGTATTCTGCAAGCTGATTTTCCCAAATCAGACTTTGAATTTGAAGAGGCCTCGGGGGCCTCCCCCAGACCGATCATCGCGGAGGGGATTGCCGACGACGAAGGCGAGGAGGAGGGTGACGAAGTCCCTCTCGTGATGAACAGGAAGAGGACCTTGGAGGTCGCCCAGGGTATGGGCGAGGAGAGGGTCCGATCTGGAGCAGCTGCGGGTCCCTCCGGCCAAGGTAATCCTTACTTATTTAAGAATGTAGATAGGGCCACTGCAGACCCCCGGCTGGTTAGGTTCAACCCTAGGCAGCTCGTCCATCGTCACCCGAGGAATCCAGACCTGGACACGCTCTTGCTCCATTGCGTTGACCAGCTCGTGCTGGACAACCAAGAGAGTCGGCCTAGGGGTACCGTAGTAGTAGATAACACCCTAGCTTTTAGGTCGATCCTTTTTGAGGAGTATGGGACCAACTTACGCACGTGGCTGGCGCTCCAGAGGGGCATCTATGCCCCGGGGACCAGGCAGTATGTAGAAGAGTCCAGCCCCGAGTCGGAACCGGACCTAGAACCTGCACCAGTTCGTGAGACAATCGTCTTAGACTCTTCCAGCTCGGGGGGTAGGGCTCCCTTAGTATTCGCTTACTCATTGCCTTTAAACCTTTTCTCTATTTCTGCATGATTGCTACCTTGTAATAACCATGTTTTTTGTTCTTAGCAGAAGAGATGTCTCAGCCCGGAGGTAGTCTGCGGGGCGTGGTCTTCGGTGGGAACCCCCCAGCAGGGCCGAGGTTAAAAAGGCTCCGCGAGTCCAAGAGCTCGGCAGGGACCTCCACCAAATCCCCGGCTAAGGAGAAGGAGAAAGCCCCGCCATCCCAGGTCGCGGGGGCGATCCTTCCTGTTGCCAGGACAGGGCCCATGCCACCGCCACCCCAACGATCTCCATTAGCCACCCAGGACGGGGTAATAGAGGTCGGGAATCTGGCCGCGGCAGCCCCGGATGTGCGTATCCCGGTCGATCCCCGGGCTCTGGAGAAGATGCCCGAAGCATTCCGGGGTACGGTGTATGAGTCGGCTAGCTATGCCGTCAGCCATTTCTACAATCTCAAGGAGAGGGAGCTCCGGGCCATTGAAACAACGAGCCCGGTCCGAGTTATGGAGTCTTCGATGGACATGACCCTAACGGTAAATTGCCCCATCTTTTAGAGCTTCAACATTCACACGCCCCCCCCCCCCCCCCCCCCCGTTTTTTTCTTCTTCTTTCAGTTAGTTAATTTATCCTTCCTTTCTTGCAGGGCATTGCTGCCGCATACAGAGGCATTGCTAGGACCAAGGTCCAGCTCGAGGGTTTGGAAGTTGAGCGCCAGACCGCCCTCCAGGAGGCTCAGGAAGCGAGAGGCGCGCTGGCGGCCTCTAAAACCGAGCTAGAGAAGGTCCGCTCCGAGAACCGAGAGCTTAAAAACTCCCTGGTCGCATCGCGGACAGACCTCGAGGTGGCCAAGACCGAGGCCTAGGCCGCCTTGGAAGCCGAGCGGGCCGTCTCGGAGCAGTCCATGCAGGACCTGTTCTATCACTTCTGGGCCCATAATCCAGACGCGGACTTTTCTTTCATGCCGCCGGACCTCTGGGCATTCTTGCTACCGAAGCTCCAAGCCCGCCTAAATAAAGAGGTACCTCCCTCTGAGACTGGAGAGGCCTCTGCCGCGGCAGAGCAGGACGAGACCGCGACCTCCAAAGGGCCAACTGATGGGGCTTAGGATACTTCTCTTTTAAGTATTTTGAACTCTTACTTTCTATTGTAAACATTTTTTTTATGAGGTGTTTCCTCCTCGAGACAATTTTAACATGTATTTTTATGCATTTGGCTACAATTCATCCCTTTGTTTTTATGAACTTAGTTCGGGTTAACCGTTATTTATATCCCGGGCTTTTAAAGAAGAGCCACGATCTATAAATTTTTAGTTAAACTTCTAAGTTTTATGACCTGGTTAAGACCAGGAACTTATTTTGAAAACTTAGTTCGCGTCAACTTTTATCCATATCCCGGGCTCTTTAAAGAAGAACCGCGGTCAATAAATTTTAGTTAACTTCCAAGTTTTATGACCTGGTTAAGACCAGGAACTTATTTTGAAAACTTAGTTCGCGTCAACTTTTATCCACATCTCGGGTTCTTTAAAGAAGAACCGCGGTCAATAAATTTTAGTTAACTTCCAAGTTTTATGACCTGGTTAAGACCAGGAACTTATTTTGAAAACTTAGTTCGCGTCAACTTTTATCCACATCCCGGGCTCTTTAAGGAAGAACCGCGGTCAATAAATTTTAGTTAACTTCCAAGTTTTATGACCTGGTTAAGACCAGGAGCTTATTTTGAAAACTTAGTTCGCGTCAACTTTTATCCACATCCCGGGCTCCTTAAGGAAGAACCGCGGTCAATAAATTTTAGTTAACTTCCAAGTTTTATGACCTGGTTAAGACCAGGAACTTATTTTGAAATCTTAGTTCGCGTCAACTTTTATCCACATCTCGGGCCCTTTAAGGAAGAACCGCGGTCAATAAATATTAGTTAACTTCCAAGTTTTATGACCTGGTTAAGACCAGGAACTTATTTTGAAAACTTAGTTCGCGTCAACTTTTATCCACATCCCGGGCTCTTTAAGGAAGAACCGCGGTCAATAAATTTTAGTTAACTTCCAAGTTTTATGACATGGTTAAGACCAGGAGCTTATTTTGAAAACTTAGTTCGCGTCAACTTTTATCCACATCCCGGGCTCCTTAAGGAAGAACCGCGGTCAATAAATTTTAGTTAACTTCCAAGTTTTATGACCTGGTTAAGACCAGGATAAGGCTTAGTTTGTGATAACTCTTATCCATGGATAAAAATTAACACCTAAGTCGTTAAGGAGACCTGGTTATATCCAGGTACCATATGCCCCCCAAGTAACTAGGAAAGGGTCTTTCGCAGTTACTTTGAAATCACACTTGCAAATAAAGAGAAACATTTGATTTTTATTTATACATGGAAGGTGACCTTCTAGGCCTTACAAGTGGATCATTGATAGTATTTCTTTAGGTGGATAGCATTCCAAATCCGCGGAACCGCCCCTCCACCAAGTCGAGCTAACTTATAAGTTCCCTCTTTGATGACTTCGATGACCTGGTATGGTCCTTCCCAGCTCGGTCCCAAAACCCCATCTTTGGGATCTTTCCCGGCCAGGAAAACTCTCCTTAAGACCAAATCACCGACGCTAAAGGCACGTCTTTTGACCTTAGTGTTGAAGTAACGAGTGATCTTCTGTTGATAATGAGCGAGCTGGAGTTGTGAATCTTCTCGCCTTTCATCTACCACGTCTAGGGAATGGCATAGGAGCTCGTGGTTCCTGTCTTGGTCGTAGGACTGGACCCTATGTGATAGAAATTTAACCTCCACGGGGAGGACTGCTTCACTCCCAAAGGTTAGGGAGAAAGGAGTGTGACCCGTGGGAGTCCGATGTGAGGTCCTATATGCCCACAGGACTTGGGGGAGCTGTTCTGGCCAGACCCCCTTTGCCTCATCTAGCCTCTTCTTGAGGCTCGCCTTCAGAGTTTTATTGACAGCCTCGACCTGGCCGTTCGCCTGGGGATAGGCCACGGATGAGAAGCTCTTCACAATCCCGTGCCTTTCGCAAAATCCGGTGAACAGATCGCTGTCAAATTGAGTGCCATTGTCGGAGACGATCTTTTTAGGTAGGCCAAATCGACATATGATGCTTTTAACCACGAAGTCTAGCACCTTTTTCGATGTTATTGTCGCCAACGGCTCTGCTTCGGCCCACTTGGTGAAGTAGTCAATGGCTACTACGGCGTAACGGACCCCGCCCTTTCCGATAGGCAGGGCGCCTACCAGATCTATCCCCCAAACGGCAAATGGCCAGGGAGACGAAATCATTTTTAGCTCGACCGGAGGAGCTCGGGCAACCGCAGCGAATCGCTGACACTTGTCGCACCTTTTTACATATGAGATCGAGTTTTTGGACAGAGTCAGCCAGTAATAACCTTGCCGGAGAACCTTCAAGGCCAGGCTTTGCCCCCCAGTGTGGTCTCCGCAGAATCCTTCATGAACTTATTGCAGGATGGCCTTCGCTTCACTTGGAAGAACACATCGGAGGAGAGGTAGGGAATACCCACGTCGGTACAGCACCCCTTCGACTAGCGTGTATCCCGAAGCTTGATAAAGGACTCGCCGGGCGTCGTTGCGCCCTTCGGGTAACTTGCCCTCGATGAGATACTCAAGAATGGGAGTCATCCAGGTCGGCCTGATGTCAATCATTTCAACTTCCGCCCGATCCTCGTCTATGCTAGGATTCTCCAAGAACTCAACTGGCACCAACCCTAGTGTTTCCGTCTCGCCCGAGGTGGCGAGCTTGGCGAGAGCATCTGCGTTGGCGTTCTGCTCCCGAGGTATCTGTTCGATTGATCCTCGAACAAACGCAGACAGTTCGGACTTTACTTTTGCCAAATAGGCAGCCATCTTGGGCCCCCGCGCCTGATATTCGCCTAGAACCTGGTTCACCATGAGCTGGGAATCGCTGAAGCATTGGACAGAGCCCGCCTTTAGCTCACTAGCTATCCTAAGTCCGGCTAACAAGGCCTCGTACTTTGCCTCGTTGTTAGACGCCTTGAACCCGAACCTTAGCGCCGAGTGGAATCTATGACCCTCTGGGGATATCAGAATGATTCCGGCCCTGGAGCCGTTCTCGTTAGATGAGCCATCAACGAAGATCTTCCACGATGAGCGTGAGGGAGCGACCTGAGATAAGTCTTCTGATGGAATCTCCTGAAATCCTGCGCATTCAGCCACGAAGTCGGCCAAGGCCTGACTTTTTATGGTTGTTCGGGGAGTATAGAAAATCTCGAACTGACTGAGTTCGACCGCCCACTTTAGCAAGCGTCCCGATGCTTCAGGCTTTTGCAAAACCTGCCTTAAAGGCTGATCGGTCATGACGTGCACAGAGTAGGACTGGAAGTACGGCCTGAGTTTTCGCGAGGCCGTGATTAGGCAGAACGCCAGTTTTTCCATCATTGGGTACCTTGATTCAGCTCCGAGGAGTCTCTTGCTGATGTAATATACCGGTTTCTGAGCCTGGTCCTCTTCTCGTACAAGAACGGCACTGGCTGCGTCCTCAGTGACGGCCATGTAGAGGAAAAGAGGTTCTCCTACCTTGGGCTTTGATAGCACAGGTGGTTCAGCCAGATACACCTTCAGATCGAGGAATGCGCTTTCGCACTCTACTGTCCATTCGAACTTCTTATTTCCTCGGAGCAGGTTGTAAAAGGGCAAACACTTATCAGTCGATTTGGAAATGAACCGGTTCAGTGCTGCCACTCTTCTTGTGAGGCCTTGGACATCTTTCCGCGACCTGGGGGAACGAAGCTCGAGCAGTGACCTGATCTTGTCGGGGTTTGCCTTGATTCCTCGGGTATTGACTATGAAACCCAAGAATTTCCCCGATGCGACACCGAAAGTGCACTTTTGAGGATTGAGCCTCATGCCGTATTCTCGCAGTATGTCAAAGCATTCTTCCAGGTCGACGACGTGGTTGCTGGCAGTCTTTGACTTGACGAGCATATCATCGACGTACACTTCCATGATTTTCCCGATCTGGTCCGCGAACATTCTGTTAACTAGCCTTTGGTAGGTAGCTCCGGCATTCTTCAGACCGAACGGCATGACCTTATAGCAATAGACATTAGTCGAGGTCATGAAGCTGGTATGTTCCTGGTCTGCTGGATTCATCGCGATCTGATTGTAGCCCGAGTACGCGTCCATGAAGGACATGAGCTCGTGCCCTGCCGTGGCATCCACCAATTGATCGATCCTCGGCAATGGAAAGCAATCCTTAGGGAAGGCTTTATTCAGGTCGGAGAAGTCAATACAGGTCCGCCACTTCCCGTTGGGCTTTGGAACTAACACAGGATTGGCAACCCAAACGGGAAATTTGGCTTCGTGGATAAAGCCACACTTTTTGAGCCGGGCCACTTCTTCTTCAAGGGCTGCGGCTCGGGTCGTCCCTAAACGTCTCTGCTTTTGAGACTTGGCAGGGACGCTTTTATCTAGGTGGAGCGTGTGCATGATGATGCTCGGGCTGATTCCTATCATGTCCTCATGCGACCACGCGAATACGTCAAGGTTCTCTTGCAGAAACGCAGTCAGCTCCGCCTTTCTTTTATCGCAGAGGTTCTTTCCGAGCTTAACCGTTCGTGACGGGTTTTTTTTGTCAATGCTCACCTCCTCGAGCTCCTCAATAGCTTGTAGCTCGGACCTGTCCTCGCCTATACGGGGATCAATATCCTCACTTAGGGCGGTCTTTTCATCTTCGAAAATCTTAGGTTTTTCAATCTCAGGAGCTGCCTTTTGTCCCTGAGATTCCCCTTCGTCCTGAATGGCCATCGTCACCTGCCCGGGTTTAGATTTTCCCTTCATGGAAATGCTGTAGCATTCCCTGGCAGCGAGCTGATCGCCCTTGATAGTACAGACCCCTGTTGAAGTGGGGAACTTCATGGTGAGGTGCCGGATGGAGGTGATAGCCTCGAAGGCTATGAGTGTAGGTCGGCCCAAAATGGCATTGTAGGCAGCGGAGCAGTCAATGACCACGAATTCGAGTAGTTTGGACACTGTCCGGGACTCCTCTCCTAGGGTGATCACCAGCTCGATTGTCCCTATCGCTGCTGATCCTTCTCCTGAAAAACCATACACCATCATCGAGGTTGCCTTAAGCTCGGCAACAGTCAGGCCCATATTTCTAAGGTGGATCGGAACAGGAGGTTCACCGAGCTCCCATTGTCCACCAATACTCTCCTTACTTTCCGGTTGGCGAGCTGGACTGTTATGACCAAGGGATCGTTATGAGGGAATTGGACATGGCCCGCATCTTCCTCCTTGAAAGTTATCGGTTGTTTCTCTAATCTTTGCTGTTTTGATTGACGCACATCCGGGGCGAACTCCGCTTCGTTGTGGGCCTTTAATTCATTCACATACCTCTTCTGGGCGCCTTTACTTGTGCCGGCCATGTGCGGTCCTCCAGAGATGGTGGATATCTCTCCCTCGACCACGGGGGGGAGGACGTCCTGATCTACCCGAGGTCCGGGCTGACTGGCGGGGACCTCCGTAGCGGGTCGACTTGTCGGAACCCTGTTCCGCGAGTATTGCGCCAATGGACCTGCTCGGATGAGAGTCTCGATTTCATCTTTGAGGTGCCTGCAGTCGTCGGTGTTGTGCCCGACGTCGTTATGAAAACGGCAGAATTTGGAAGCGTCTCTCTTTCCCTTAGGGTGTTTCAATGGCTCCGGCCTCCTCCAGGGGACTCGAGTAGCGTTGGCCAGGAAAATATTTTCCCTGGTCTGGGTGAGTTCGGTATATGTTGTGAGCACGGGCTTGAATTTATCCACAGACTTATTCTTCTTTTGACCGTGCTGGCTGTTTTCACCATTTCCTTTTCTTTTGCCACCACCGGGCTGGTTATTCTGCGCGGCGTCGGGAGTCGCCACTACGATCTCTGTTCCCGTCCCAGCGGGCTTTTCGGGGACCTGGCTGGTCCCTGCGGCGGAAGCTTCCGCTTCTTCCAAGTTTATCCACTCTTGGGCTCTGTTAAGGAATTCACTAACCGAACTGACCCCCCTCCTTTGCATATCCTTCCACAGATCTCCGCCGACTAGGATCCCGGTCCTCATGGCCATGAGTTTGGAGCTATCGTCAGCGTCTTTGGCTCGAGCAGCGACATTTGCAAATCTGCTCAAGTAGGCTTTCAGCGTCTCACCAGGTTGCTGGCTCACGTTAGCTAGGGAGTCGGCCTGGACTCGGGCGGCCTGAGAGGCGTGGTATGCCCTCTTGAAGTCAGCCGAAAAGGTCTTCCAGGAGCTGATTGACTGCCTTTTACTTTGCTTGAACCACTGCCTGGCAGGTCCAGTTAGGGTGGAAGGAAAGATCAAGCAACGAAGCTCCGGTCCGATGTTATGGGCCATCATTAGGGTGTTGAACATCCCTAAGTGGTCAGACGGGTCTCCATCCCCGTTGAACTTTGACAAGTGGGGCATACGAAAGCCAGAAGGGTATGCCGTCACTGCTATATTGGGGGCGAAGAGTTCCATTTCATCCCCTGAATCATATTCGTCTTTTTCTTTTTCCGATAGGAGCTTCTTCATCAGCTCCTCCATCTGAGTTAGGCGCTCTAGGGTTTTGTCCTGAGATCCTGGGTTATTCCGGGGCTGTTCAACAGCTCCGGACTCGTTGTACATATTAGGCGGGTTGTTGCCCCCCCTATCTTGAGATAGGTCATTTGGGGCATTTCCATCGTTACGTACTTCGGATCGGACCCCCACTGAGCGGGCCTGGCTACCATCCCCAACTCGACCCTCTCTGTGAGAATTGAGTCGATCTCGAAGGTCGCCTCCCTGGGTAGTATGGTGACTTTGTGCTGAACTTAGTCGCTGGCGCAGGTCTCCTCCCGAGAGATCACTCCGTGCACTGCCGGTCCAGTGACTCCTGCTGGACAGACTCGGAGTGCGTCTTTGGCGGCCATGACCTGATCCTTCCTCCGGCACCCTGCCGCGCTAGGAGGGTCCAGCTGACGGCGGGCCCCTCCTGCTATTCCCGTAGGTCGGGATGTCTCGGACGGGCTGAGGAGACGGATATCTGATGGGAGAAGGAGGATGCCTGACCGGAGAGGCGATCCTAATGCCGTCCGGATGGACTAAATTTGGTGGGGGCCTCTCGGCCCTGCCAGCTTGCTGGTCCCGCGCTGGGCAAGCTGGACGAGGAACTGGATGTCCTTCGGGGACGGGCTGACGTCTCTGGCTCTCCTCGGCCCTTCTCCGGGAATTTCCTCGATCTCTTCTGGGCGTCCTCGAGGAAGGCTGAGAACTAGGGGTTGACGTCCTAACCGAGCGGCTGTACTGCTGCTGTCTGGCCCGAGGCATTTCCCTGAGGTTTGCCTCCTGATGGTGTGATGAAGGGGTGGAGTTGGCTGCAGGAAGTCTACCCGAACGGCTATGCCTGGATCGATTACTCCGGCGAGACTTAGGAGCCTCGCCTTGCCTCTCTCCAACGTTACCGCTGGTTGTGAGAGGGGGTAGTCGGCTCAGAATATCCTGGATTTGCTGACCAGCTGCTGCTAACTGGCTCCTCAGCTGAGCATTCTCCATCTCCACCGCAGTGTAATAACATGGATTCGGATTAGGCGGCCGGGGCGCTGAACTATCAGTGTCGTCTTGGCCCGCCGGCTGCTTCCCTGGCCTTTGCTGGACTTCAGGATCTTGCTCATCAGGGAGGGCATCCTGGTGGGCCTCCTGCCCATCATGCTGTTCTGTCTCGTTGCTATGCCTGGATCGAGTGGTCACCATAGTTGGATGTTTGTGGTAGTACTAATCGGACTTGCTCTCAATGAAAGCACCAAACTGTTGACGCGGTTCTTCGGCAACAGATAATTAAGAGAAGAAGAGAAAGAGATTAGTACTAAAAGTAGAACCGTCACAGATATGAAATCTTTTGGAAAGAACTAGGTGACTCAAGACACGTTTTTAAGTGGTTCGAAGGTTAAAATCCCTCTACTCCACTAGTCAATATTATTGATCTTCTCTGGGTATTTGGTTTACAAAGTATATAGTTCTTCAAAGACTATTTTTTCCAACCCCTATCAACTCCCAGGGTCTCCCTATATATAGGAGAAGGCACCTGGAAGTTGGTAGGGAGGTCATCCCGTGACCTTACCATTTGTCATATCAAATCTATGACATTCATGATTAATTCCTAAACCTGACACACAAGTGTGGTCTAATCAGTATGGAAGGAGATAATGGGCCGCACGGCCCAACCCGTCCGTGGGTGTCTGAATACGCACGTTCCTGCTGCGTGTCCGAGAAGTCAGGGGGATATCGGACACGTGATGGCAGGAATATGCACGTTTATCTTGCGTGTTGACTTCCCATAGGGTCGGAGCTTCCTGAGAAGCTCGTGACCGGAGCAGTTCATAACCCGAGCTGCTCCGTCCGTGGCCTTCGGATGTCATTCTCAGCTCCTGGGCAACAAATGCGAGCTGGAAACAGGACCCCCTCGAGCTGACAAGGGCCCGTCCTGGAAATAGAGCCTCCGGCCTACGGGAGCCTCGGACTAAATCAGCTTTAGTCCGAGGCTCGCCCTGCTAAACAGCCCGTGGGAAAACCAGGGCGTACAACTTCCATCATAGAGATAATATTTTTTCTATCATCTTCTATACTTTCATCATATAACATTAATAAAACTTTTGCTCCTAATTTTTTCCTTACTACTCATTTTATTCCTATTATATACAAACCTTGATGAATATATTTATATTTTTCTTCTTTTATGAGGTTTCTAATAGTTTCGTTAGGGATTATTTGTAAATTTTGATAGTTGTTATCATTGACTATTATTGGTATTTCTCTTTGATGACGGAAAATACCTCTATTAGGCTGCCATCTTCCAGTATAGTATAATTGTCGGGCATTATTTAATATTAATGTTTCTTGTGTAAATCTTGTTGGGGTTTTATGCCCTAATTAAAACTCAATTTCTTTGTAATATCATTTTATTATCAATAAAAGAATAGAAATCATTTTTTGACTTGGTCAATCACTTTGCTCACATGTTTTATTTTCATGATTATTTTTTTAATATAAATTTCTATTAAATCCCGATCATATAGCTAATTGTATTTATAGTGACGTAGTCACAGTGGAATATAAATATGATTATATGTTCAAAATAAGTTAGTCCTAAGATTAGTTAGTGCACAGGATTTACACTGACTTGCCAATCTACGATATGATCTACTTACACATTGTGGTGTTATGTTCTTTCCAAAACATTAGCAAAGAAGATAAGATCAGATGTATTTGTTACATCGGACATGATCGATATTGACAGTTGATAAGATAAGTAAACATATTGTTATTATCTATTCTAGTCATATCATATAGTTGACCATAGGTCAATTCAATCTCAATTCTGAGTGGTTAGTATTCTAACTGATTGATTTATTTGAGTTCTTTGACTTGTTCGTTACCAGCTTACCCTACGGAGTAGCCCATACTTACATCTTGGGAACTCGGTAGTATAATTAAGTGGGAGTGTTAATCATAGATATGAACATCTATAGATTTTAATGAAGAAGTGAAACGATGGTTTCCTTTTAGTTTAGTTCAAGGTGTTAAATGATAGATATCTCATTTCAGTAATTAAATTAGTTTACTGAAATATCATTTACAAGGAATTAAGTGTTTTAAAGATAAAATACAATGAGGGGTAAAACGGTATTTTAGTCCCATCTCATTGTAGACCGTCTATAGAGGATTGAGTGACAATTATGGTTGTAACAATGGATAATTAATAGCGCATCTATATTTGTTATAGAGTGTTCTATGAATTCAATAGTGCAATTCTGAGTCTTTAGTGGAGTCACGAGGAATTAATAAGTTAATAAATTTATTTGTTAGATTTATGATAACTTATTGGAGCTTGATTTCATAGGTCCATGGTCCCCATTGTACCTGGATAAACTCGTCTAGATAGTCTCAATTAATTGATTTAATTATCAATTAGAATTATCAAAGTTGACCAGGTCAATTTTGGATAGTTTCATAGAGTTATGTAATTTTGAAAAGAAAAGATAAATTATGACAGATTTATTAATTAAGATAAATTGATATCTAAATTAATAAATAAGCTTAAATCAAAGTTCAAATTATAAATAATTAATTTGATAAATGATTTAAATAATTATTTAATTAATTAAATGAATAGAAAATAATACAGGTCTTGATTTTAAATCCAATAGGCTTATAATCAAATGAAAAATTTCACGGGCCTAAAGCCCATGATAATTTCAACCTAGGGTTGTTAATTGACTATTATTTTATTGATTTTTTAATTAAATTAAATGACCTAATTGAGTCTATAAAATGAGTGCTTAGAGAGAAGTCAAAACACAAGTTCACAAGTCACAAGTCAGATTTTCTGATAGTTTTTAGATTCTCTCTAAACACAAATCATTTTCTAAGCCTCTTTGTTATTTTATCTTCTTATCTTTGTATCTATCTCATGTGTTGAGAATTTTCCACTCTAGTCTAGGTGATTCTAAGGATACTTTGGAAGGCTGTGAAGAAAATTGAAGATCAGTTCAGTTTCTTGATAATACTCTGCGACAGAAAGAATACAAGAGTTAGAGAAACTAAATGAATGACTTATTCATTCTGCTGCGTATACTGTAAGTATTCTTATCATTGTTTCTCTTTGAATTCAATTTTAGAAACATGTTCTAAATTATCTCATATTAATTTGTTTAATATTATATCTACATGAAATTAAATAAAGATCATATATAAGTTTTTCCGTGTCTTTTCAAATTTATTACTATATTCTTTTTTTTTATTACCACGTTTTCCTCAATTTTTAATTTACTAATCTGTTTTACTAGCTGATCTATGTTAGTTTCAATTTTATTATTTTTTAGTGGTTCGTCTCTATTTATTTTTTCATTTATTTTATCTATTTTTTCATGCAATTTTATTAATAATTCAATTATAGTATTAAGTTGATGGTTTCTAGTCTTATCTTGACCGGACGTAGCAGAAGAACTGAAACTGTCTAAATTTCTATTATCATCAAAATCTTTAACTAGATTATTTGCATCAATATAATCAGGGTTATTAAAAAACATAAATAAAGCATGAATTAAGAAAGAACTATATTACATATATCTTTTACATGTCTTTAATTCTTTTATATCCTTTTTAAATAATAGATATTGATCTGTTATTAATTGTTTGGTCTCTATTTCTACTATTTAGGTTGTTTGTTAACGTATTTTAATAAATCTTTTATTTCTTTTTTACTAAGAAATTTTTCAATATTTATTAAAAAAAATTCTATTTTATTATTTTTATTAGTTATTTGTTTTTTAATATAGTCTATATTATCTAATATTTTATTTTGAAGCTCTTGATCTTTAAGAATAGGTTTAATAGTTTTATTAATCTTTATAAATCTTCTTTTTAATATTCTTATAATATAATAGATCTTATCTTGTATAAGATTTTGTGATTTAACTAATTTATTTATCTCATAATCTTTACTAGAAATATGATAAGTATGACAGTGATTAGAAGAATTTTTACTATTTTTGTCTAATAAGCAATATTTTTTAATTATATTATTTGTATCTGTTTTCATAAATTAATTTTATATTATTAAAAATTAATAAAAACTGGACTTCTAATAATAATTTACTAATATTTTATATAATTTTATTTGTTCACTTGCATATTAATCACACAAAAACGAGTGCAATTATTAGCATATTATTACATTAAATCTAGTCATGGTGGAGAGGGATTAAATAGTAGAAACCCATTTCTAATTACACTTTTTGAAATGAGGTAATCAAGCCTAATATAAGATGAACAATAGTATTATTTGTTGATGTGAGTTGTAAGTGTTCAATTCAGAATGGCCATATTCTTAAGCACCAAACTAAGAATTTGGTCAAACTAGAACAGCTACAAGATTCATTGCAAGTGCCAAGAGGTAGTTGTTACTAACTCTTATACAATCATTAAATATAATCCCAATTTTAAGCTAGAATAATTTAAAGTCAACATAACGAATTATAGGCCAACCATAAACAATTATAATTAATCAAGAAATTGATGTGTGTGTTTCCCACCCATACATAAATAATTAAATAATAAAAATAAAAAAGTGTACGTATGGTTGGCATGAAAATTAATTTTTGCTGATCAATAATGTATAAAGTATAAACAATGTTTTAAACCGCTAAACCCAAGTGCCGATTTTTAAGTTTTTTTTTCCTCAAAATGATATGAGTCGTACACATGTTTTCAAATAACATTACAAGAGCATCTTCTCCATGAATTAATTTCTTAATTAAAAATAAAATAAATTTGGTCTATACTATTTTGGCTCCCTATGTTTTTGCTTAATTTCACGATGAACCATATGTTTTAAAAGTACATTTTTTAACTTTGTGTTTTGTAAAATAATTAAAAATGACTCCTAAATTTGAATTCAATTAAAATATTTTTAAATATAACCTCTGGTTACAAATCTCTACATTGAGAAAAAATATATATTGACCGAATTAAGATTTAGGGGACCACTTTTAACTATTTAACAAAAAACAAAGTCTAAAAATGTATTTGTTAAAATAGAGTCATTATGGTAAGGGAAATTTCATGTATTATGCATGATAGTATAGCATATTTATTATATATGCTAACATAATCTAACATCCCCAAAATATGTCATTTTGTAAATTTTGGACACAATTGCCCCTTTTATTACCAACCTTCTCTCTATCTCTCAACCCTTCCCTGTTTCTCTACCACGATGACACCACCACCACCACCACCTACCTATAGCGGCAGAGCACCACTTCAACGCCGCCACTATCATTAACACCGTTCTCGCCATTGTTGCTGCCACCTCCCATTACCATTAAAGCACTCTACAAAGAACTAATTTTTTTTTTAATGTTTTAATGATTCAAACTTAAAATATAAACTTAAATACCCAATGAGATTCACTTAAAACACTATATTTAAAGGTTTCTAACATATCAATGCATTATTTATTTGATTTGATCGATTTTTTTTCAGATCTAAAACTCTGAAAATTTTGCTAATTTTTTAATTAAACGATGTTGTAGCGATGCTAAAAAAATTTCATGATTTCTAAGGTAAAAGTAATACTCCATTGATGCTCTAGCGATGCTCCAACAAAGCTTTGTCAGCGATGCTCCAATTTTTCCATGATTTTCTAAGGTAAAATGATGCTCCAACGATGTTCTAGTGATGCCTCAATAATGCTATAACGATGTTCCGATGATGCTCTAGCGATGCTCCAATTTTTTCCATGATTTAGCATCATTTTTACCTCAGAAATCATGGAAAAATTGGAGCATCGCTGGAGCATCATCGACGAAGCATCGCTAGAGCATCCTTTCTACCTCAAAAATATGGGAAAATTTGAGCATCTCTACAACATCGTTTGGTTAAAAATTCTGTAAAATTTTAGAGTTTTAAATTTTGAAAAAAAAATCGATCAAATCCAATAAATCATGCATAGATATCTTAAAAACCTTTAAATATAGTATTTTAAGTGAATCTTCTTGAGAGTTTAAATTTTTGTTTTAATTTCGAATCATTAAAACATACAAAATAAAAAATAAAAAGATTAGTTCTTTTTGTGGTGCTTCACTGGTGATGGGAGGTGATGTCAGCAATGGCAAGGACGATGTTAATGGTGGTGGCAGCACTAAAGTGGTGATTTATCGTTGTAGGGAGGTGGTGGTGGTATCATTGTGGTAAAGAAACGAAGAAAGGTTAAGAGAGGTTGAGAGATAGTCTGAGAGAGATAAAGAAAATATTAGTAATAAAAGGGGCAATTGTGTCCAAAATTTTCAAAATAGCATATTTTGGGGATGTTGGATTATGTTAGCATAATATAAGCATAATACATGAAATTTCTATTATGGAATAAACATAAAACACAATAACGATATAAACCCAAATAAATATTCAAACAAGTTCTGAATTACAATTATATTAGAGATTTGTTAAAGAGATGACTAACTTTTATGTGCTCTAATATTTTTGCAGACTCGGAAAGGTTTTTGCAATATATACGATATTGTTTTTTTTTGGACAAAACGATATTGAATTTAAAAAAATATAGTTTTTTATTTTATTTTAAAAATAGTCTTTGTATCTGTTACTAACTACATATTCAAATATATCAAATATATACTAAGTATATATATATATATCATACATATACTAAAAATTATATAAAAACCGTAAACAAAATCAACTTTTTATTCAACTTGTAAATAAATATTTTTTTTAACATAAACAGAATATAAATATTTGCCGCTTCTTTCTATATTAGTTTGGTAATGGTATGAAGGACTACTCTCAATTACTCATTTAAAATAGTTATATTCTAAAATTATAACCCAAATTTGATAAAATGTTTCTCCATCAAATCAGCTAGTCTAAATGTTTTTTTTTAGCTCAATACACTATTCACTATTCACACGTAGAGACAACTATTCACTCATTTATAAATATTTTATTATTTTTTTCTAACTTTTCTATATATATATATATATAGGTTTGATATTAGGAATAATATTATATAGTTTTTGTAAAAAAAATTACTTATATACATATTGTTATTTTATATTTTGTTATAATTATTATATTGAGAATTATTTTTAAATTTTGTATTAATTTATATTTTATTTATTTTGGAATAATTTAAAGGGTTTATACATTTTTGGACCCTGTGTTTTGTCTCATTACCTGTTTGGACCCTGTGTTTTGATAAATTACTTTTTGGATCCTATATCTTGTAAAATTGTTAAAATAGAACCCTGAACCCGATTTTGGTCAATGTTTTCTCAACTAAAATCACAAATAATTTACCAAACTAACAATTCAGAACAAAAATAAAATCATTCTGCTTAAAAACTGTGTTGTTATATTCAATTTTTTCTTCATCAAAATTAAGTTTAGGGTTCTATTTTAACCATTTTACAAAACATAGGGTCCAAAAAGTAATTTGTCAAAATACAGGGTCCAAACAGATAATGAGACAAAACACAGGGTCCAAAAAGGTATAAACCCTAATTTAAAATAAAATATAATTATATTTTGATATTATAAATGGATAAATATCATAAATATTAAAAGATATAAATATACTATTGATAATGAGAGAAAAAAATTAAAAAAATAATATTTAAATGATATAGAGAAAAAATAGAGAAGCTGATATATGGTGTAATGTAAAAGTTAGAGGTAAAATAAATAAAGTAGTGTTTTGATGATGTATTTTAAATGATAGAAAAGAGCATATATTGTGCGTGCTCTAAGGATGCATTTAGAAAATTAACCTGTAATTGGAATTTGGTACAATTCAGATTAATTACTCAATTTAGCGTATTTGTCTGACCATATAGTTACACAGAAATGTCTCGTTTGATAAGACTTCTGATTTTGCTTATAGTTAAAAGCATAAGATAAGTAGAAGCTGTAGCTTATTTTTATGTTTAAATAATTATTATACAAAGATCTTATTTTAATGAAAATTTCTTTTTAAAGTGTTTGGATATTAATTAAAATATATATATATTTTATGATTAAATTATGAATAATAAAATTATTATAATTTAAAAAAAAAATACCTTCTCAAAAGTGACTTAAAAAAACCACGAATCCTAACTTTTTCAAAAAAATCTTTTAAATTAAAAAAAAAACACTTTTTATTTTTTAAAGACTCTCAAAAGTACTTTTTTAATCCTAGAAGCTAAAAATAACTTAAAATTAGCTTTGTCAAACGGAACCTAAGTTTATTGTAATGTCTAAATATAATTCTATTTGGCTTGAGAATGTTTCTCTTATTATTTGTGATATAATATTGGCTTATAGTACTAGTGCACTGCCTTTGTAGCGCTCGTCTTTAGTCTTCTTTTTTTTTTCTCTAATTTTGATGGTTTGATATGTAGATTTCAATAATTATTATTTTATTTTTTTGACAAAATTTAAATAATTACTTTTAGTATCATTAAAATATGAAATTCTTCAATAAATTCCACATGTTAAATATTCAAATAAGGGAGGATGATATTGATTGCACCCCTCTACTAATTAATTATCATGAAAATTGTCAGGGAATGTTGCTTATTATAATATAAGATGATTTTGATAGTGTAAAAATTCTAGTCTAAAAGGTGTTCAGCCTTTGCTGCCTCGGCATGGAGTTTCATAGCTGTGCGGGAGCAGCGCTACAAGGATGATATTTTCACGGTCCTGTTACTAGCTTCGACATTGATTCATGCTTTGTAGGTTCCCAACTGGTATAAAATAATGGCTTTTGTATCAAATTTAATTTAGAAATTGTTCGAAAATTAATTTATATATTGCGACTTTTAGAAGGTCAATAATATGGACAAGGTTTTTTTTTTTGCGATTTTAATTATGTGTGCTTAATTTCTGATTTTGTAGTTTCAATTTTTCAATCTTGAGCTATTCCTCAAAGCAAGAGTTTCCCAAGCTTATATATAGTTATCATTGCGAGAAAGGGCGAGGCAAAAATGAAGATGAAATAAGATGGTTGTTTGGTTGGAATGATTTTTGAAAGAAAAAAATGGTAAGCACACTTCAGATTCTCAATTTATAAAAATAAAAAAACATTCTCAGGTGATTGTCAGGAAAAGAATGCCAGAGCATGTGAAGTAATGGTTTGAGTGAAAAATGAAGGACAACAAAGGGAAAGCACCAAATATTCCCTTGCCTTGCCTTGAATCACGTAATTCATTCACAATTTAGAGAGGAGCACACAAATGGAGGAAAAATAATTTCATCTAAGTTTTAGATGAATTTAAAATTTAAAGTGAGTTTTGGAACAAGCCAAACAAAGAAAAATCCTAAAACCATTCAGAAGATAAAAACTCAGGTCATAATAGACACATTATGATCTACTGTGTGCGAGTTCTGCTGCTTTCTGCATTCCTAATGGGTAAGAAGTAAGGATGGGCCTGCATGGCAGAAACGATGTCAACAACACTTAACTTTAACGATAATGAGTAGTTTGCATCAATGATGATCAACAATAAAACATGAACCCCAGATTATCTCTGGGGGGCCATCCAATTCATGACACCATATTTAATCATTGCATGGTACATGGACATAATAATGGTCTATTCATCTCAACTCAAGCACCACTATGTTAGGTAGAGAGGAATGAAAATAAGTGGAATAGAAGAGGAGAAATGAAAGAAAAGTATTTTTCATTAAAGTTGTTATAAGGTAGATGAGTTGAAAAATGAAATGAAGTTATATATTTAGATTTTTACTATTTTACACACATTATTAATTTTATTTTAAATGAAGCTTATTTTGGTAAATTTTCACTCGTACTTTTACAAACTTCCCCATTCACTTTTCTCTCCATTTTTCATCTCTCCCCTATTCTTCCTTACCAAACAACTCCAAATTTTGCTTCCTATCCACTTTTCTCTTCTAAATTTTCTTTCCTCCCATTTTTCTCCTCTACCAATCATAGTGAAAGAGCTAGTGCTTCTTTCCAATTCCAAAAGGCCAGTACTATAGAATTGAATTTACAAACAGTTGAACACGAAAGATGATAGCTCCAGATGACCATTGAGCTCAAACCATGCAAATTGTAATCAATCATGACATGTTTGTTTGGGGCATCTGTTTATAGAAAAAAGACCCGGACCAATGAACTCAAACCATGCAATCATGACATGCAAAAGGCATAATTTATAGAATAAAGAAACATACCATTGCTTCTTTTGCAGTTGGTCTTTCCTGGTGATCATATCGTAGAAGGTTGTCTACAAAGTCAATTGCCTTCAAGAACAAACCAAAGAAAAGGAATCCATAAATTCTGAAAGCTTACAAATGACTAATTATATTTCAATTAACACGTAGGTGTTTACCTCAGGCACTGCTAAATGGTGATTATCAACATTCATAAACTTCGACCATGGTTTCCGACTATGCCTGTACAAATGTAAAAGTTGTGTAAATTAAAGTTCAAGATAAATAGAACAATCCTCTGGATGAGGAGAGAGAAAAAACGGAATAAATAATGTGTTAATATTAACCTTCCGACAAGGGCTGCAAGATGTGGGTCCAACTCTATGCGATACTTGGTCAGATAAGCATTTAATTCATCAGTTCCCAGTACCTGTTGCAAGTAGAAATGTAAAAGCAAGACCTTAACTTCTTCCTGTTCTGAGAGGTAACTCTAAATGAATTATTTCAGCATTTAGCTGCCAACAATGCACCTCAAATTTTTTTTAATAGTGTTGTGACATCATAGAAAATGAAATATAAAGGGAGCTGTACAAATTTAGAAATAACAAGTTTAAAGTGATTAAAAAAAACTTGGGTTAAAAAATGCTCACAAATCATAGAAAGGAACCGACTGACTAAATAGCAAACGTAGCTGAAAAACATACCTTTGCTATTTTGACTAGCTGATCATAGTTATCATGCCCATAGAAGAACGGTTCCTTACGAAATATCTGTGTAGTACAATTTCTTAAGAATAAGCATCACATGCCTTGACAAAATATCAATTTTGAACCACCTTGCCATCTGTCATCCGCAGATGAGTAGGCAAGCAGATCAATAATAACTAACTAAAGCATCAGAAAATCCATTCTATCTAACATATTAGTACAAATATTGCCAAAACACTGTAGAAGACCACTCAAGATTCAAGAAAGGTCCCACGATGAAATGGTTAAGACCATCACAAGAGATAAAGTAGAACATACATCGACAATCCATGTATAAGATAAGGGATATATTGCTCCAACTAAAACACACTTGAAACGACAATGCAAAAGTGGTACGCAACCAACATATATTGCTCTAATTAAATAGAATAAAATTACAGAAAAATGCTTACCATTCCGGCAAACATACAACCAAGACTCCACATGTCTAGAGAGTAGTCATAATCTTGTAAATCAACAAGAAGCTCAGGACCTTTAAAATATCTGCAAAGCACGGATGTGTAAGTGAAGGAAAAAACACAGGACAAAGCTTAGGCATAAAGTAAAATCATGCATTCAGAGGGTTAAACTGTTCAAATATTATAAAGTAAGCCAAACGTGAATCAACTGCTGTGGACTTCATAGAGAGCATAAATAATAAATAATGCACTGCATGATCTACAATTTCTCATTCTAAACTAATTTAATGCATACAACCTTGAAGCAACGCGAACATTATACTCTTTCCCGGGATGATAGAACTCTGCAAGGCCCCAATCTATGAGACGAAGCTTACGCTGCTCATGATCAATCATAACATTGTGGGGCTTCACATCTCGATGCATAATACCTTGTGAGTGGCAATAATCCAAAGCCTGCGTAAAGAAAATCACAAAGATCAAGTTGAGGATCACTAGATATGTAAAGCAAAGCAAATTGTCCATTAACTTTGATGATAATGACAAAATTTATACTCATTCTTGAGTTGACTGCGAGTCAGCAATAAGGCAACAGCTAAAAATAAGATATGGACATCAAACCAAGTGTCAGAGAAAATATGAACACAGAGAAATATATTGTGCATTTGACAATTCACACATCAAAACACAACATTTACTTCCTTCGGTATTTTAATTACTATAACCTACTTACACATGAAAAGATAAACAATACTTAAACAAGCAAATCAACACAGCACATTAATGTCTGTTTGAGCAAACAAGAGCCTTACCTTCAAGAGTTCATAGATATAGTAACGAATATCAAAATCTGAAAGCGTTGGATAAAGCACTTTAAAATCTGTATTATTCACATGTTCGAATATTAAGCTCGGAGTCTTTGATTGCTGGTCTCTAACAATATCAAGCAGCTTCACAATATTTGGCCCTCCGCAGAGATTCTGCAGTATCTTGATCTCCCTCTTAATCTGCATTTAGAAGATAGAAGACAGTAATAAAGAGGTTCTATCAACAAACAAAATTTTAAGAAACAGAAGGAAAGAAAACAAATTTATTTGATTGTTTCATAAGAGGGACATTGCAAAAATAACAGGAAGAAAATTTTGTAAGTCTTAGATTCTTAACTTCAGCATATCATAAAATCCCCTCAAATAAATAAAGAAATTATTTAATATTTGTGAATTGTTAAGGCCAATTCATGCAGTAAAACCTCAATAAGCATCCACTTTCTAGCAACAATGCTAAATTAGTTCAATTAAAAACATTCAGTTGTCCATATCCAGTGCACTATATTGTTTTTCCAATAAACTAGAGTTGTTTTCTTTCATATAAGAAATCAAACTTGTACTAATAGAAAGGATTACAAATCTGAAGTGGACAACTAACCCACAAAAGAAAAACAATACTACAAAATAGGAGTCTAATCCCTAACAGATTAAAATACATAACACCTTTAAAATTATTCAAATCAAACAAACAGCAAACCAAAATTTAATTCTATCTATATGCAGTCCACATTGTCTTCACTACTCTAAAAAGCTTATCTTGTTGTTTTTCTAACATGCCAAAACAGCCCTCAGAGTAAGTTATTTTGCCGAAATAGAATTGCAGGCATGTGATAGTATATAATTAAAGGCAAAAACAAGGCAAGACCTCACCTTCTTCTTCTTCACAGGTTTGAGAATCTTAATTACACATTTCTCGTTATCAGTACAGTGAACCCCCTCAAAAACCTCACTGTACTTTCCCCTCCCGACCTTCCTGACCACCTCATAATCATCTTGCTCCCTGCATAATCACACAAAGACAAACAATAAATTTACGATTCCGTACCATCATTTTCACTACTCTACTTTTTGGGGTTTAAACAAAACCAAAATAAAAAAAAAACTCAAAAGATTCCGACTTTCCCTCACTTTCTCAGCATCCAAACACCAACAGAAATAAAATCAAGAAAACATACGGAAGCTTCAAGGTAAAACATATATTCATTCACTTACCCCCACTGAACGGTGAGGGACTCGTAGTCCCAATATTCCTTGGGACGAATCACGTTAACATCGGAGTAGACCCTAGCCTTGGAGGCGGCGCCGGGACGGCGAATCGATTTCCCGATCTTCTGCGCCAGGTTTTCCGGCAAGAGAGGAACCGGAGGAAGGCGGTTGTGAGAGGGCTTGTGGCGATGGTGATTGGGCGAAGAGAGCAAGGTGGAGGAGGAAGAGATTCGGCGGAGAAGAGAGATGGGGCGGAGAGAAAGGGAAGAAGAAGAGAGAGAGAGCTTGGGAGTGAGAAAGAAGAGAGAGAGGAGGGTATGGGTGGTTGTACTTGTACGAGGGTGGGAGAAGAGGAATGGCCTTTTGGCCATCAAAATTGGGTGTTTATTAGTAAAATGGCAGAGAAGGACCGATGCGCCTCCTCCTCCTTTTCTTTTCTTTTCTTTTCTTTACTCACCATTCTCTCTCCTTTTTCACTTCCTTTCATTCCCTCGTTTTTGCTATTTTCTTTCCTTCTTTCTTCTCTTTTTGACAATGTTTGAATTTTTGTCTAAATTCTTTAATTGTGTTTCAAGATAATTGCCAATTTCTTTTTTTTTTTAAACAAAATGGCAAGTTTAAGGTTCTTTTTATTCCACAAATTTAGTAGAGAAATGAATAATAAGCCACATTCTTTACCCCATTTTAAGTTTTGCAATTGTTGTTAAATTTACCATTTCTTATGGCAATGGTTAAAGATTGAAGGAAACTTCATAATTGTTAGAAGCTAGTTTATTTTCGTTTTCAACATAATTTTAGGTATTTTTACAAAGTATTAAACCTTGACCTTGAAAAATGCTCTCCTAAGAGCGAAGCCACTCTTTAAGAATAATAGCTCGTTTGTTAACCGATAAAAAAAATAACTTATTAAATAATTTATACAAAAGTTAAATGAAAAATCTAAAACTAGTACAGCTCAATTTTAAATTTTAGCTTCGAGTAATGTTAGACATACATTTTTTATACAATAATTAATTTAACCATAGATATTTTTAAGTGAGAACCAAAGTCACTTTTAGTCGCGTGTTGAGATTAATTACACATAATAATGTATAAAAACTATGTGCAATTTCAACGTGTTTCAATTATTACTCTTTTAGTTTATAGTTAGGCTTTTCAATACGAGTTATCGTGTTGTATTTTGGGTCAACAAGATTTCGACATGACACGATTATGTTCAATACGAACACGACACAATTAAATAATATGTCATAAAATGTAAACACGAACATGACATGTTTATAAGCAGGTTAACTCGTGACACGATACGTTTATAAACAGATTAACTAGTGTCATTCAGGTTGTATAAATCTTACATGACATGTTTATGTTTTGGACCTATTTGACTCACATAGATAAAATAAAATTAATAAACAAGTTATTTTAATCCATATAACACTTATTTATATGTTACATAGGCTTATTTTAACTTATGTAATAAAGTTAAAATTAAAGCATGTATCTAATATTCAAAATATAAATAATCATACACTAAAATAAAATATTATATAGTCATCAAATCTCCAAAGTAAAGTACTATTTTATTTTTTTGATTTTTATATTATTGAATGAATGTTGTAAGAGAAATAATAGATGCACTCTTAATTTGCATACTCAAATTACACACCATAATGTGTGAGTAATCTCAACTATGAATATTTTTAAGTAGGGCCCACATTGCAAATTGAGAGTGCATCTATCATTACTAATGTTGTAAACACGCCATAAATGGATTAATAAATAAGTTAAGTTGAAGTTAACCTTGCTATATGTGTTTCTATCATGTCCAAAACTCCATCAGCCCCCAAGTTGAACATCTTTATGGATGATCAACTCCTAGATATTTCAAGCTCATTTTAGGGACTAGATATTTCGAGATCATTTTATGGAGCACATACTTTGAGCTCATTTCATGGAGTAGATTTTTCGAGCTCATCCTCGAGCATATTTTTGGTGCTCATTTCATGGAATAGATATTTCGAGTTCATAAGCAAATATTTCAAGCAGGTCTCTGGAGCAAATTTGGGAACAACACTCTGACGAGCTAGTAAGAGCATGAAATCTCCAAAAAAATTGGCAATTTCAAAGATAATTATTTCTTATATATTTTGATGAATAATGAATCAGTTATTTTGAGCTAACTGGTCGTTCCACAAAGGAAACAAATCGATATTTATTCAAATAAATATCTTTTATTATTTTTATTTTTTAAATTCAAATTAATTATAATCTGAATAAGGTGATAAATATCTTATAGTTGCATTAGATTTTTATTAGGCTTTGTGTTCTATAAATAGGGGCCATTAGACTATAAAGAGGGGGACAAAATCTGTAAGCCAAAGAGTTGCAGATTTTCTCTCTCAAATAAATAAGCAATAAAATGACTAGTAGATTTTTTTGGGCTGAACCACTGTTATTCTCTTCAATTATTTTATTCTCATCTTCTCATACACAAATTCAGTTGATCTATCTTAAAATTATTTGTTGACGAAAAATCGCATCAACAAACCTATTTATGATCTATTTAGTAGTTTATACTTGATCGTATTAAACATGTCAATTTTGGGTTTAGTAGGTTAACCTGAAATTTTATCATGTCTAATCGGGTTTAACCTATTTTGACCCGTACATGTTTATGCTAAACCCAAATTCACTAATTTCGTGTTATTTTTAGTCGTGTTATTATGTCGTGGCCTATGTTGAGATTGGTTAAATACATGTTGGAATTGTTTAGGCACAAAAAGGTGCTGAAACAATAACGATTTCACAAAAGTCAACATGTGAAGTTGATTTTGAGTATAAATATTTTTAAATTAAACTTTTGGGTCCAAAATGTTTATTTGGAGTATATAAGAGTATCCAAAAAGTTTGGGAGCATTTGGAGGTGTTTTGAGATACCTCATGGAGCCGTATTACAAAGGCATTGGCGATGCGTGATAACTCTAGAAATTAGAGTTATTTTACCATACTTTTTAAGCTAAAAATGATTTAGTTCATGAGTTTTTAATTAAATTATTAAGTTTTAATTACTTTTTGAATTTATTAGCTTTATTTTAATTTTATAGATTTTTGTGTGTTTTTATAGTTATTTTGTTGTAAAATGTTGTAGTTAATTATTTGAATTATTATTGTTTAGTTTGAGGTAAAAAAATGTTGTATTCTTTAATTTAAATGTTAAATATAAATTAAGTTATAATTAATATTTTCAAAGAATTAACTTGATTTATTTTATAGTGGAAATATTTTATTATGATTTAGTTTATGTTTATTTTGTTAGGGAATTTGGTGTATTTTTGCTATTAAAAAGTAAGAAAAATGAAGGAGAATAAATGGCATTTTCAAAGAAAAATAAGTAAAAAAAGTGGCATTTTCCTTCAGCAAGGCCCACGAAAACAGCCCAGATTTTGGTCCCAGCCCGCCAGCTGTCACTCCACCACTTCTCTCCACTCCACTTCATCAAGTCATTACTTCCTTCAGCATCTCACGCCTGAAGCCTCCACGCCAGCTCTTCATCAACAAAGCAGCTCCTTCACCACCAATTCACCTCCAGCGCTTGCCACCAACGGGCCTGCCTCTTCCAATCACAGCCAGGTCCAATCCAGCTCATCACCTTCAGCATATATGCATCAACGCCTCAGCTCCTTCATGCCTGGCTCAACATCAGTCCATGCCTTCAACCCATTTGGCCCAAACTGCCCCACATGCCAAGACAACCCAACTGCCACAGCCACCACCAAAAGGCCAAAACTCCCATTTTTATTCCCAATATTTTTCACTCAAATACCAATTCACTCTTCCCTATTTTTCTCACCTAAATAAACATTCCTAATTTATTTTTACCCTAGCTTTTCACTAATCTTTTACCCAACCAAACATTTCATCTTTCCAATACTCTTACACTTACTCTATTTATCCTACCACTTCCCAACACAATTAAATTAATCAATTTATTTATTTTAATTTGATTAATTTAATATCCACATTTTGCCTATAAATAGAGTTTCGTAAGACCATTTGGGGGGCTCTTCTTCTTCATCTTTTCAACATCTTCTACACATATTTTTCTCTCTTCTTTTCACTATTTTCTCTCTACCATTTTCATCTTTTGAAGAGCACGTCAAGTATGTTATTTTGTAATTTTTATTTCAATCTAGTTATGAGCTTCTAATCTTTTTCAAAGGTTATTAAGATGATGATGAAGCAAAATGTAACTAGATAGTATTTTTTGGTTGTATGTTGATTTCCCATTTGTATAACATTGTTTATGGATTTTTCTATCAAAGATATGCATTTTTCATCTATTATTGAGTGTTAAAGCATATTACACTTAGTTCTTCATTATGCAAAAACATGATATTCTTTGATTAAATTTTTTTCATTAAATTGTTCACATCTAATTCTTAGAGTATAAGTATCATATTTTGCCTAAACATAATCTCTTTGATTTCTTGTAGTTTCATTAGGTTGTAACACAACTAATGCTTAGAAATTATATCTTTTATAAGTGAAGAAAAATCCTACCTTTTTTAAAGTAACTTGTGCTTGAATAGAAAATGTATTTTGAAAAAAAATATAGTGTGATTTATTTCAACTATATCTAAACTTGGGAATCAATATACTTATAAATACTATTGAACTTGCATTTTGTGGATTCTAATATCTTAATAATCTTATTTTACATATCTCATTTGAAAACCATTTTTCTATTTAATCTTACATCTTTTTATTACTTGTCTTTTATTTTTCTAAAACAAAATCTCATCAAATATTTGGAACTAGGTTAGAATGTTCTTGCTTTGTTTGAAATAGTTTCTTTTGATGTTAGTCAACTCCCATGGGTTCGACCTCGTACTTACATGAACATTATATTCTGAAACGATTCGTGCACTTGCGAGTTTAAATATTAAAACACCCTCTTTTGGGATCAACAAGTTTTTGGCGCCGTTGCTGGGGAGTTGCAAGAAAGAAACAATCTTTCTACAAGGTAAGTAACATTCTTCTACTAGTTATTTTATTTTTATTTGTACTATAATTTTTTTTTTTTAAAAGTAAAGTAAAATATATATCTATAAAAAAAAATTGAAAAAAAAGAGTAAAAATCGAAAAAGAAAAAAAAAAGAAGAAAGTTATACATATATTTATTTATATTGTTATATATTATATATATATATATCTTGGTAGTTGATGGCATTTAGTGCCTCCTAACCCTTTTTCTTTTTCTTTTACTTTTTATGTTTTTTTTAGTTGAGTGCATTTGTGCCTCCTAAATACTTGATAGTTGAGTGCAATTTTTGCCTCCTACATACTTGAGCAATCTATCTCTTCTAGTGATGGCATTAGTGCCTCCTAGCTTATATTTTTGTTTATTATCTTAGTAGATGGCATTAGTGCCTCCTAAGTTTTATTATTATTATCATTATTATTATTAGTGTTGGTTGATGGCATTAGTGCCTCCTAATTTTTTTTTTTTTGTTGTTGATCATTTAGTTGATGGCATTAGTGCCTCCTAATTTTTATATAACTATTTACTATTGCTATTGCCATTTTATTTTATTTTATTTTTTTCTTCTTAATTATCGCATTTAGTTAGTTGTAATTTTATTGTTTAAGAAAATACTTGAAAAAAAAAAAATTTTAAAAAAACAAAGCTTGTTCTTTCAACATAAGCAATTTTTGCTTAAAGGAAATTTGGCAAAGTTTCCATCCACGCTTATTAATTAACCTCGGGGAGTTGTTATTAAGTTGTGAGTAAGTGGAATCAAATAGGCCTGGGAACAAGTTAAACAAAAAAAAAAAAAAAAAAAAAAATCATCCAAAAAATATATATATATATATATAAATATTATAATCTCTTCTTGTTATAAGTATGCTCTGTGGTTGCGATTCTAACTGATCTTCCACATCAGAAATTTGTTTTCTTGTGATTGTTTGTGTTACTTGGTGAAATTTGTGACATTGTATGCATCAGTGGCATCGTAATTCAAAAAATCGTTTGGTAAAAAAATTAGTGTCCTTATGTGAAATTGAAAGTGTTTTTGAAAATTTAAGCATAATGGAACAAGAACCTAATGTTGTGCAAGAAAAAACTCTTCTTGAATACTTTTCACCCATTTCATCTAATGCTCCATCATGCATTGTTTTCTCCACTACTAATGCCACTCATTTGAACTTAAACCATCAATCATTCAATTGTTATCATCATTTTATGGTTTAGAAAGAGAGGATCCATACATGCATGTAAAAGACTTTTTGGAAATTTTCTCAACCTTTCGTTTTCAAAAATTTTCTGATGAGTCGGTTAAACTTAGGTTGTTCCCTTTTTCTTTAAAAGATAGAGCCAAAACTTGGTTAAACTCACTTCCAACTGGAACCATCACTACTTGGGATCAACTTTTTAATAAATTCCTTGCTAAATTTTTCCCCATGTCCAAAACTAGTAGTTTAAGAAGAGAAATCTCTGAATTTTATCAAAAAGACAACGAATAATTTTATGAATGTTGGGAAAGATTTAAAGATTTATTATTAAAATGTCCCCACCATGGTTTTGAAAAATGGAGACTTGTAAAATATTTTTATGATGGTTTAACCCCTTCAAACCGACAAATGATTCAATCTATGCATACCGGAAAATTTTTAAAATTGCAAGGGCAAGAGGCTTGGGACGCTCTTGAAGAATTGTCTGTTAATTCACAACAATGGAATTATTCTGAGCCTAGGTCTAGAGCCAACCCTTCACCGAAAAGAGAAGGAAAATATGAAATAAAAGAAGAAAGTGATTTAAGAACATCATTTGATAAATTAGCAAGAAAAGTAGAAACCTTAGTAATAAGTCAATCTATGAATTCTCATGTGCAACCTAAAAAAGATGTTTGTTCTTTATGTGCTAGTTCATGTCATAATGCTCAATCATATCCTTCTTTTATTGAAACATTTTCTGAAGAGGCTAATGCTTTACATTCATATGGAAAACCTTCTACTGATAGCCCATTTTCCAACACATACAATCCAAATTGGAGAAACCATCCTAATTTTTCATGGAGACAAAACCAACCACAAATGAATCAAGGAAACCAATTCCACCTGCCAAATCCAAATCATGCCCAACCAAGTCAACCTTACCCTCCACAAAGAAAACCTTCTTTAGAAGACACCTTACAACAATTCATGCAATCCACCCAACAAATCTTACAAAATCAGTCTCAATCCATTGCCAAACTCGAGACACAATTGGATCAACTTGCTAATGATGTAACCGAGAGAGAAAAAGGAAGATTTCCTAGCCAACCCATCCCAAATCCTAAAGGCCAATATGAAATAGGAACTCCGAGTCATAAAAAAGAAGCTAAGTCTATTTCAACTCTTAGGTCTGGAAAACAAATTGTCAAACCCGATTACATACCTCAAGTTGAAAAAGACCAAAGCCAACCTCAAAGTTCCAACACAAATGACCTTTCAAAAGATGATGCTCAAATCCTTCCTTCCATCCCAAAAGCTCCTTTTCCACAAAGATTAATTCCACTCAAGAAAGGCAACCAATATGGTGACATCTTAGAAGT
This sequence comes from Humulus lupulus, assembly GCF_963169125.1. Classification (NCBI taxonomy): domain Eukaryota; kingdom Viridiplantae; phylum Streptophyta; class Magnoliopsida; order Rosales; family Cannabaceae; genus Humulus; species Humulus lupulus. Next base: position 285,198,483 of record NC_084793.1, read on the forward strand.
TTTCAAACAAGTAAGCATCAACATTCCTTTCTTAGATGCCATTAAACAAATTCCTGCCTATTCTAAATTCTTAAAAGACCTTTGCACTGTTAACAGAAACACAAATGTTCCAAAAAAGGCGTTTTTAACTGAACAAGTTAGCTCCATAATTCAACATAAAAGCCTTGTGAAATATAAAGATCCCGGTAGTCCAACAATTTCATGCATCATTGGCGATCATTTCATTAACAAAGCTTTACTTGATTTAGGAGCTAGTGTGAATTTACTGCCTTATTCTGTGTATAAGCAACTTGGTCTAGGAGAATTAAAACCAACTTCTATAACACTTCAATTAGCCGATCGTTCAGTGAAAATCCCTAGAGGTATTATAGAAGATGTTTTAATTAAAGTGGATAAATTCTATTTCCCTGTGGACTTTATTGTTCTTGACACTCAACCTGTTGAAAATGCTCACGCTCAAATACCCATCATTCTAGGTAGACCATTTTTAGCTACATCTAATGCAATTATCAACTATCGTAATGGTGTATTGAAATTATCTTTTGGAAACATGACTGTTGAATTAAATGTTTTTAATGTTGCTAAATCTGTTGAGTGTGAGGAAGTGCATGGAGTTAACATGATAGGGAGTATGTGTGAAGATGATGGAAATGACTTACTTGATTTTTGTGAAAAATACTTTGGTATGAACTTGCATAATGATGATTTTAATGATGATGTGAATTCTTTGTTAGAGTCTATACCCTTAAATGAAACCAAAGTTGAACCCTTTTCACCCTTAGATCATGTTCAATCAATTTCCGAGTCTCCAAAGTTAGACCTTAAACCTTTGCCAGAAAATTTATAATATGCTTTTCTAGGAGAGTCTGAAACCTTGCCTGTTATCATAGCAACTGATTTAGATAAAGAACAAGAATATAAATTGCTAAATGTCCTTAGAAAACATAAAGAAGCCATAGGTTGGACTATTGGAGACATCAAGGGAATTAGCCCATCCATATGCATGCATAGAATCCATCTAGAAGAAAATGCTAAAACCTCTCGGGAATGTCAAAGAAAGTTAAATCCAAATATGAAAGAGGTCGTTAGGGAAGAAGTACTTAAACTGTTAGATGTAGGTATTATTTACCCTATTTCTGATAGTCAATGGGTTAGTCCAGTTCAAGTAGTGCCTAAAAAGTATGGGATCACAGTTGTTGAAAATGAGAAAAATGAATTAATCCCTACTCGAGTACAAACGGGGTGGAGAGTGTGTATAGACTATAGAAAGCTAAATAATGTTACTAGAAAAGACCACTTTCCTTTGCCCTTTATTGATCAAATGCTTGAACGTTTAGCTGGCCATGCATATTATTGTTTTCTTGATGGCTATTCGGGATATAACCAAATCCCCATTGCCCCTGAAGATCAAGAAAAGACTACCTTCACTTGCCCATTTGGAACCTTTGCATATTGTCGCATGCCTTTTGGTCTTTGTAATGCTCCTGCAACTTTTCAAAGATGTATGATTGCAATATTTTCTGATATGGTTGAAAGAAATCTTGAAGTGTTTATGGACGATTTTTCTGTGTTTGGAAATTATTTTGATGACTGTTTGCACCATCTTTCTCTTGTTTTAATTCGTTGCAAGGAAAAGAACTTAGTTCTTAATTGGGAAAAATGTCATTTTATGGTTAAAAAAGGAATTGTTTTAGGTCATGTAATTTCATCTGAGGGAATAGAAGTTGATAAAGCAAAAGTTGACCTTATTTCAAAACTTCCCCCGCCTAAAACAATAAAAGAAATTAGATCATTCTTAGGCCATGCCGGTTTTTATAGAAGATTCATAAAAGACTTTAGCAAAATTTCACGCCCATTATGTCATTTGCTAGTAAAAGAAAATGCTTTTGTCTTTGATAATGATTGCCATATTGCCTTTGAAAGATTGAAATCTCTTTTGACTAGTGCACCTATTATTCGCCCTCCTGATTGGAATATTCCTTTTGAAATAATGTGTGATGCTTCTGATTATGCTATTGGTGTTGTTCTAGGACAAAGAATTAACAAGTTACCTCATGTAATCTACTATGCTAGCAAAACTTTGAACGATGCTCAATTAAATTATTCTACAACTGAAAAAGAATTGTTTGCTGTTGTGTTTGCATTGGAGAAATTTAGGTCTTATTTGTTAGGATCTAAAATAATTGTCTATTCTGATCATGCTGCATTGAAATATCTCTTGTCGAAAAAAGATGCTAAATCTCGTTTAATTCGTTGGATCTTGCTTTTACAAGAATTTGATTTAGAGATACGAGATAAAAAAGGTTCTGAAAATGTTGTTGCTGATCATTGGTCTAGAATTGTTGTTGAGACTAATAATGACTCCACCACTATAACTGAAACTTTTCCTGATGAACAACTCATGCATATATCTTCTTTGCCTTGGTATGCTGACATTGTGAATTATTTGGTCACTGGTGAAATTCCTTCTCATTGGTCTAAGCATGACAAATCTAAATTTTATTTTGAAGTGAAAAATTTCATGTGGGATGACCCTTATTTGTTTAAATATTGCCATGATCAAATAATAAGGAGATGCATTCCAAACTGTGATCAACTTAAAATCATATCTTTTTGTCATGATCATGCATGTGGTGGACATTTTAGTGGTAAGAAAACTGCTTTGAAAATTTTACAATGTGGATTTTATTGGCCTACTATTTTTCATGACACTTATGTTTATTGCAAATCTTGCGAACGTTGTCAAATGTTAGGAAGTGTAACTAGAAGAAACATGATGCCTTTGAATCCTATCCTTATTGTTGAAATATTTGATGTTTGGGGCATTGATTTTATGGGTCCATTTCCTAACTCTTTTGGTAACTTGTACATTCTTGTTGGTGTTGATTATGTGTCTAAATGGGTTGAAGCTGTTGCATGCCACACAAATGATCATAAAGTTGTGCTTAAGTTTTTGAAAGAAAATACTTTCTCTCGTTTTGGCTCACCACGTGCTATCATTAGTGTAATATCCAACATTTTCATTATACATTTTTTTATTATAAATCAGAGTTTTAATACATAAAATGTACAAGTTTACAAATTTAAGAAATAGTAATGGAAAAATAGTGTTTAAAATATCATTTTATGTTTTTAATGAGATTAAAGAAAAAGAAACTTGAGTAGTCAAGTATTGGACCCAAATGTCATATAATTTTAATTGGGGATTTTTATCAAATTAAGAAAGTTTTGCTAAAGGGCTTATTTGAAAAGAATTTTAGTATTTTGGGTCCAAGTGTAATTTAAATAAATAAATAAAAAAAAAGTCTTTCTCTCTCTCTCTCTCCTCAGAATATCTCTCTCTCTCTCTCTCTCTCTCTCTCTCTCTCTCTCTCTCGCGTGCATGCGTCTACCCGACCACAAAACGTCCACCGACGGTCACCAATTATAGCCACGCCCCGGACCGTTGGATTCAGAGGCCTCCGAACTATCGACCACGCGAGAATCTAGAGCTCACTCGCCGATTAAACACCTCAACTGGTCGATTTAAGTTCGGCCACCCCGCGACTTCAAAGTTGCGATTCGGCCACCTCGGGCATCCGTTTGCCGATCCGTCACCACCATCGTGTTCCTCGTGTTGTGGGCTTCAAAACCCAATAACTTGTTCCTACATCTACCATAGTTGGGTGGTGGGCCCACCACGAGTGTAACGTCCTACTTCCTTAGAGCCATTACCAAGTGAGTTTTAAGACAAAACAATGTGCAATGAACTCGCTAACCGAGGTTTTTAAAACGAAAGTGTGACTAATCAAAAGTTTAAGGCTGTAATCTTTGAAAATGCGTTGTTTCATTAAAAACTTCTAGTATTAAACATTTGGGATCCCAAAATAAGGTTTGAAAACTATTTACATCTTAAAATAAGTTTACAGTTGATTAGTTATAAAATCATAGATTATTACAGCCATTTCTCGAATAAACCCCCAACCAAAGCAGTCGGGCAGGCCGAACATGTACGTGTCGCTTCACGCTCTCCGTACTCATGGCTGGTTGACTCAATCTATGCCCTTACCTGCAACACAGAGCACCCGTGAGCCGAAGCCCAGCAAGAAAACTCATGCAGTTCATAATATATGCAAATTATACAGTTAATCATATCAGATAGTCCACAGATAAACAGGTCAACCATTTGACTTAAGCAACCCGGCCATACTGCCCCAGAAGCCTTACCAAAGCCTGGGGTCTCGGTCCTCACCGTAAGGATATCACCTGTATCCATGGGGTCCCACCCTGACTACAAGCACTTCACGTGCTATGTGGTACTTCCGGCCCCACTGCCGTTCTCGCCCTTTCGCCGTTCTCGGCTCCTCGCCGTATCATTCAACTATAATCACAGATAGTCTATCTCAAATAACATTTGAACATATATCAATTCAATCAAGTCTGCACCCTAACACGTAATGCAATATGGGGCCGTGCCCTGCAATCACACTATGGACCCATGCCCTGTCCTATGGGTGCTATAGTTTTCTTACCTGTCAATTGATAGCTTTCAACACTTGACTCCTTGAGCACGATCCCACTCGAGCCATAGCGCACACCTAAACACAACCATAGGTCAAAGTCAACACCGAACCCCAAGTCCGAAAACCTAGCCTCGAGACCAATCCCGAGCCCCCTGGGAAGTCCTAGATCCACAAAACAAGGTGGAGGAATCGAGCCCCGAACCCTAGGTCAAAATCCCTCAACAAAAGCCCAAAAACCCCTTTTTGTGAATAGTGTAGCGCTACAACGCTCTAAAGAGGGCGCTGTAGCGCTACAAGCAGAACCACACATCCCCAGAAACAGGGCCTAGCGCTACAGCGCCCAAGGACTAGCGCTGTAGCGCTAGTTGCAGGCAGGCAACTCTCAACTTCTTTTTCTGCGATTTCTTTCAACCATTCTCAACCCAAACTTCCCCAAACCTTTGCCAAACTCAAAATCAAGCTTATAAACACTCTCCATTCATCCCAAGCATTACCAAATCTCAAAACCCAAGCACATACATCCCAAATCTCAAGATTCACCATAGATGAACCCTAAACCCAGAAATTCAGTCAAACAACAAAGATAAAGGCTTAGAATTCATACCATTGATGCAATTTCGACCTTGATTCATTTCCTAGACCTCCTTAGCTTGTTCATCCTCAAAGCTTGCCCAGAAATTCCCTAAAGTTCCCATCAACTCAGCTCAAAACAGCCGAACCCTTAAAACTAAAATTTCTAAAAACTTACCTCAAAAGTTGATGTGTTCTTGCTAATCCTTGCCAAATCTTCAACTCTAACTTTAAGATCCTTGATGCTCAACCTATCCTAGCTCCCCGCTGAGCTTTGCTCCAAGAAAAATGGAGAGAAATGGTGCAAGAATGCACAAACCGCCCCTTTGGAAAACCCTCTGTTTTTCTCTCTTTTCTTTTCTTCCTTTTTCTTTCTTTTCCTTCAGATTTCTCACACTCTCTAACAATCCCACTCACTATATAAAGCCTCATTTAATCTATCTTTAAAATCCAATTGACCAAAATGCCCTCCCTATTAGTTCAAATCCCTTTTTGTCCAAGTAAGGCCATTTTAGTCATTTTACCCAATTCCCGCTAATCCTCAAGTGTCTCTGATATTTTCCCGCTTGCTTCCCAATACTGAAAAGTCACCAAATAATATACCTCGATATCAAAAATAAACCCCAATATACTCATTAACTTCCTATTTATACCCCCAGGCTCGCCCCGAGCCGGGCATAAATCTCCGCCTCGACTTTCCGCTAGTCTGCTCACTGGGATCGTCTCGAGTCACAAATCACAGATACACCCACATCACAATGTGGTCTCAACAATCATCACCTATCAACAATTATGCCCAACATGGCCAAAATTACAATTATGCCCTTCTAACACAATCAGGGCCTACATGCATACTAACACACATAGTCATGCATCTCAATTGGTCAAATAGTCATATAACATGCTTTAAATCATAATCATGCATTTAACTCATCAAAGTCACACATAAATCCCATCATGCCCTCCTGGCACGCTAATCAAGGCCCTTAAGCCTTATTAGCGAATTTGGGTCGTTACAACGAGCCACCACGATCCACCGTAGACTGACGGTCGAAACTTAGTGTTCGAAGTTTTGAAGTACGTTTGGAGTCTCAGAAAATCATCGTTTGACTTGTTGTGGAACCCGATCATTGTGGTATAATTTCTTTGACCTATATATTATGATTTAATTGTGATTGATTAGAGTAATTGTTATTATGTGTATTTATAGTATATAATTATATATTATTGATATATGGAATATTTTTCTGTAATTATACTGGCGGTCTGGGATTATATATATTTCTGATACAGGTTTTGATTTTGGGTTTATCCATTTTATAGCCGTTGTGCTGTCCAATTTTCTAGAAAATATTAGATATTAAATAAAGTATAAAAATACATATTTAATTGATTTTATATTAATATGGAAATTATTATGATTAAGTAATTTTAATTATTATTGTTATTATTTTGTTAAGTAAATCAAGAATACAGATTCATGTATATATATATATGAAAAGTGTGATTTATAGTAAACCTATTATTTAACCATTATTATTGTATATTAATATTTTTGTTAATATTTGAATATTAAAATAATATCAAATATTAGTTTTTACAGTTATTGATATTTGTAAGACCAGTGAATTTTGGAGAAAGTATATTTATTATATCACTGGAATTGATATTATGACTAATTAATAATAATATAAATATTTATATTTATATTATTATCATTATATTCATTATTACAACTTTATGTTAAAAATATGATTTCTTTTATAAAATGACTATTTGAATATATACATTCATATACGTATTGCTATTGAAGTATTTTGTTATTAATATCGAAATAAGTTTATTTATAGACGATAATTATTATTGTTGTTGGGATTATTATTATTATTATCATAAGAGTACATTATCTTATGAGCAAGGTTTAAAGCATGGTTTTATATGAAGAGTTATTTGCATTACGTTGATAATAATTATTATTATCATTTATATAGTTTCTGGTATTGTTAATATACACTATCAATAGTGTATATTTACGATTTTGATAGAATTTAATAAATGATGTGCCTTGAATAGGATTTGTATGGATTTGATTGATTGACTCTTGGTGAGCAATTTTAAAATAAGCTAAGGACCTAAGGTAAGTAAATCTCACATTTTGTGCTTAAGTGTAAGATGCATGACTACATTGATTGTGTACATCTGATGAGTTAAGTATGGTATGATGATGATGCATATGATAAGTATGTGAAGAATGGTTATATGAAAACCATAAGGGTGTTGTGTGATATGTAATTGATGAATTCCGTGATATGTGAAAGATGTCTTACTTGGTTAAGAATGATATGAATTATGTGCAAGTATGTGTTCTCATGTTGATGGATATGTGGATTACTTTATGTTCATGATTTGTTATATGTTATGATATATGAAGCGTTTAAGTTTTTAGGCTGGAAACCTTAGACCTGAGTCATAGCTCTACGTTAAGGTATAACAACGCCACCAACCCAAAGCTTCATGTATTATGACTAAAGATGTTTTGAGTTATATGAGATGTGATACAATGCCTTGATTGAATACCATCAAACATGAATCATGAACATGAACATTGGCATTTCAGCATCAGCATGTATGCATGGCATGTACAGTTATGTGATACATTATTATGTGATATAAGACCATGCATATAAATATGAGGAAAATTGTGAAATGCCTTGAAAAGTCTTATGTAAAGTTAAACATTTTAATGACACAAGGCTTAAGCAAAGTGATAATAAGATGTTAAAAAGGGTGCCACTGTTTTGATGAAGCAATCAAGTAAGTTCAGTAAAGAAGACGGAAGTCTATAAGACTTATAGTGGCTGCCCACTAGTGTGGGCTAGGTCAGAGTTGACCATTCAGATATGTTTGCCATGTTTCCGTCTTTCACCTCCATATGTGTAATAAGTATGGCAGCTATGGCAACGATGAAATGAGTGTTATGATAAGCCTAGCTGTGATGATGGCTAGCCGGAGGAGAACCCATGGGATTCTATATGATATGTGTAACAAGCCCTGCAGGCATTGGCCGAATCAAACAGTGTGCACAAGTGATATTGGGCCCATAAAAATGTGAAACTAAAAGAAAGAGCATAAAAATAAAGTTTGAAAGTGCATGAGCAATAAATGAAATGCATAAGTATATAAGTCAGCATATTAGTATGTGTGCACTACAAACTCACGACATTCATGTGTATGTGTATGCATGAGATTTGCTTACTGAGCGTTAGCTCATTATGTTATTTTCCAACATTTTTCCAGGTGTGGCTTTAGCTGTTGAGCAACTTGTGGAGCACGGACTCAGTAGAAATGCAATAATGGTTTAGAGTTTTCATATGGCTGCCTTAAATTTAAAGTATTCATACATGTAATAATTTCTACAAATAAGTTTATATAAAAGTTTTAAATTTTTCTGTATTTCTTCGTATCATTTTATTTCATTCTTTTGGTCAAGTGCCTAACATACTCATAAACTCTAGAATTACGAGTATGTGGCGAACGTACCCTACCTTAGGGACGTTACAATTAGTGATAACGGTACACACTTTTGTAATAGATCTTTTGAGCATTTAATGAAACAATATGGTATTACACATAAAGTCACTACACCTTATCACCCACAAACTAGTGGTCAAGTTGAAATATCAAATAGGGAAATTGAGCACATCTTAGAGAAAACTGTCAATCCAACTAGGAAAGATTGGTCCTTAAGACTCATTGATGCATTATGGGCATATAGAACTGCATACAAAACACCCATTGGAATGTCTCCCTATAGACTTGTGTATGGAAAGGCATGTCACTTACCCGTTGAGCTAGAACATAGAGCCTATTGGGCAATTAAGCAATTGAATTTTTCCTTAGACAAAGTGGGTGAGAGAAGAAAGCTTCAATTAAATGAGTTAGAAGAACTTAGGCATGATGCATATGATTATTCCAAAAAATATAAGGATCGAATGAAGATTTACCATGACAAAAACATTTTGCGAAAAGATTTCTCTCCCGGTCAAAAAGTCCTTTTATACAATTCTCATTTGCATCTCTTCCCAGGGAAGTTATGCTCTAAGTGGGTAGGTCCATACATTGTTCGCACTGTTTTTCCACATGGAGCCATTGAAATTGAAAATCCTAATAATGGTAATGTATTCAAAGTGAATGGATAAAAATTGAAACCATTTTTAGAATTGAAAACTGCTAAAGTGGATGAAATCCTTCTTGAGGATCCTATTTACCATGGTCCTTGATCGCTCTCATCATTTATTGGTAAATGTGTGTTTCATTTATGTTTTAGGTTAACTTCTTGTTTTGATTTTTTTGTTTCTTTTTTTGTTGCACTCTTGACAATGCTCCATGATGAGGTACGACCATTCTAAACTCTTTCACACTTCAATTTATATTTGTATTTTGATAAATTGAGGACAATGCATAAATTAAGTTTGGGGGTAGTGGGTTTATATGGTTACTTTTTTCATGTGTTTGAAAATGGTAGAATTTTTTTTATAAAAAAAAAAAAACAAAACAAAAAAAATATTATCTTTCTAGTAATATATATATATAGTTTTGTGCTTTTGCACTTTATTTTCTATCTAAAAATTTTAAAAAAAAAACCCCTTTGGTGACATCCATTTTTCCTATGATAATACCCTTGATTGAGTTCGATTTTAGTTTAAAAAATATATGAATTTTTCTTAAGCTTTGTGTTTAATTCTTGGGTCAATTTTGCTTAAAAAAATGAAATTTTGAAAAAAAAGTATTCATCATAATATGTGAAATAAATAGTTTATTACAACAATTTTTCCAAAATTCACATAATTACTTGATAAATAGCTTTGGACTTCTAATTTATAATATATTTTCAAAGCAAGATTGACTATAGAATTAATTACATAACGTTAATTTTGATTCATATTTTTTATAAATTATTTTCAATGTGCAATCTTTGAGGACATTTTTGATATCACCAAATAAAAAAAAATATATGTTTTTTTAATTTTTCTTTTGCTTGAGGACTAGCAAAATTCTAAGTTTTGGGGTGTGATAACTTTAGAAATTAGAGTTATTTTACCATACTTTTTAAGCTAAAAATGATTTAGTTCTTAAGTTTTTAATTAAATTATTAAGTTTTAATTACTTTTTGAATTTATTAGCTTTATTTTAATTTTATAGATTTTTGTGTATTTTTATAGTTATTTTGTTGTAAAATGTTGTAGTTAATTATTTGAATTATTATTGTTTAGTTTGAGGTAAAAAAATGTTGTATTCTTGAATTTAAATGTTAAATATAAATTAAGTTATAATTAATATTTTCAAAGAATTAACTTGATTTATTTTATAGTGGAAATATTTTATTATGATTTAGTTTATGTTTATTTTGTTAGGGAATTTGGTGTATTTTTGCTATTAAAAAGTAAGAAAAATGAAGGAGAATAAATGGCATTTTCAAAGAAAAGGAAGTAAAAAAGTGGCATTTTCCTTCAGCAAGGCCCACGAAAACAGCCCAGATTTTGGTCCCAGCCCGCCAGCTGTCACTCCACCAACCACTTCACTCCACTCCACGCCAGCTCTTCATCAACAAAGCAGCTCCTTCAGCACCAATTCACCTCCAGCACTTGCCACCAACGGGCCTGCCTCTTCCAATCACAGCCAGGCCCAATCCAGCTCATCACCTTCAGCATATATGCATCAACACCTCAGCTCCTTCACGCCTGGCTCAGCATCAGTCCATGCCTTCAGCCCATTTGACCTAAACTGCCCCACATGCCAAGACAACCCAACTGCCACAGCCACCACCAAAAGGCCAAAACTCCCATTTTTATTCCCAATATTTTTCACTCAAATACCAATTCACTCTTCCCTATTTTTCTCACCTAAATAAACATTCCTAATTTATTTTTACCCTAGCTTTTCACTAATCTTTTACCCAACCAAACATTTCATCTTTCCAATACTCTTACACTTACTCTATTTATCCTACCACTTCCCAACACAATTAAATTAATCAATTTATTTATTTTAATTTGATTAATTTAATATCCAAATTTTTCCTATAAATAGAGTTTCGTAAGACCATTTGGGGGGCTCTTCTTCTTCATCTTTTCAACATCTTCTACACATATTTTTCTCTCTTCTTTTCACTATTTTCTCTCTACCATTTTCATCTTTTGAAGAGCATGTCAAGTATGTTATTTTGTAATTTTTATTTCAATCTAGTTATGAACTTCTAATCTTTTTCAAAGGTTATTAAGATGATGATGAAGCAAAATGTAACTAGATAGTATTTTTTGGTTGTATGTTGATTTCCCATTTGTGTAACATTGTTTATGGATTTTTCTATCAAAGATATGTATTTTTCATCTATTATTGAGTGTTAAAGCATATTACACTTAGTTCTTCATTATGCAAAAACATGATATTCTTTGATTAAATGTTTTTCATTAAATTGTTCACATCTAATTCTTAGAGCATAAGTATCATATTTTGCCTAAACATAATCTCTTTGATTTCTTGTAGTTTCATTAGGTTGTAACACAACTAATGCTTAGAAATTATATCTTTTTAAAGTAACTTGTGCTTGAATAGAAAATGTATTTTGAAAAAAATATAGTGTGATTTATTTCAACTATATCTAAACTTGGGAATCAATATACTTATAAATACTATTGAACTTGAATTTTGTGGATTCTAATATCTTAATAATCTTATTTTACATATCTCATTTGAAAACTATTTTTCTATTTAATCTTACATCTTTTTATTACTTGTCTTTTTATTTTTCTAAAACAAAATCTCATCAAATATTTGGAACTAGGTTAGAATATTCTTGCTTTGTTTGAAATAGTTTCTTTTGATGTTAGTCAACTCCCATGGGTTCGACCTCGTACTTACATGAACATTATATTCTGAAACGATTCGTGCACTTGCGAGTTTAAATATTAAAACACCCTCTTTTGGGATCAACAATGCGTCGCCTCCTAAGAGGCGACACGTCGCTTGAGCTCTCAAAACCCTAGAGAGAGAAGTATCAGGCGATGTGTTGCCTGGTATAGGGTCACGTATCGCCTGGCAAGCGATGCCTCTCCATCATCAGCATTTAGTATGGTCAATCCTTCTCTTGTAGAAACTCAAGACACAATGACATATAATTGACCATGGGTGAATACTTGCTTCGGGAGATATAACCAAAGATGTTTAATTGTTTGTCCTTGGCTTTTATTGATTGTCATGGCAAAACATGATGACAAAGGAAGTTGTCATCTATTAAGCTTGAATGGCCATCTTGATTCATTAGAATATATGATTATTCTTGGAATTGTGATGTTTTGACCAATATTTGTGCCAAAGATGATGCCACCTCTAATGGACCATTTACCAAGACATGTGACAATCAATCGTGTGCCATTGCATAAACCTTTTGTTTGATTTAGATTTATGAGGAGCATTACGGGAGCACCTTCTTTAAGTCGTATGTCATGATTAGGAATGCCATTAAATTTCAAACTATGTAAAAATTCAGCTGAATATAGAAGATCTTCATCATTTGTCTTTGCACATACCATCCGAGCTGAAATAAGTTCTCCCTTCACCAGGTACGATATTCATAATCATCTCATTCAATTCATGCACCATTTCATTTTTTGGTGTTAATATTCATATTTCTTTCAAATACGCAGGATCATGGTACTTATGCAAAAGTGATGGGTAGATAGCTTGGGCAATGGATTTCATTGGGTCTTCATGTAATGATTGAGGTTACCTTTCTCTTAAACCTCTTTATTTATGTGATTATAGGTTGTCTTTATTTTATAGAATAGATTTAACTTGAGTTGTGGTGATAGAATAAGGTTTAGTTTTTTTTTTAAATATTTAGTGGTTATAATTATTATAGTATAGTATAGATTTATGGTATTAGTAGCCTTGTTTGTGGGAAAATGGGTGATTGTGTAAGAATAAATTAATTATGGTATTATTAAGAATTGTTATGGATCGAGTCTACATAAAGCCGTAAAGCCTAATAAGATTTTGGCCTTAGTAAATTCAAAATCAGGCTAGAGAATTAGAGTTTGTTATTTTATGGTTGGTTAGGATATATGTGTATTAGGTTGTTATTTAGATAATTAAATAAAATTTTCGTAACTTTAGGGTATTGTAACTTCGTACCTATTTTTGACCCATTTATATTATGATTTTGGAAAAATAGTATTTCTAAAAAGTTGTAGATAATTGAATTATCTTTCTAACAATATAAAGATTGTTTAAATCGGACTCCTAGAGTTTCAGTTATGTTGATTTTACTATAGGTGAATCCAGAGTTACGAGATTTAGGTAGTTAGAGGTTAAGATATTTTTCTAGGTAGTTTGATGTTAGGTTATTCCTCAATTATTTAATAAAAATATTAATAAGATAATTTAGAGATATTTTCTATAGAAGTTAGGATTCTATTTTATTTAAATTTAAATTTGGATTATAATTAGAATGAAATTAGGATTTTTGAGAGCCTATATATAGAGCCTATTCCTTCTCATTTTTTATTCATTCACTCTCGCTCTTCTTGAGACCCTCAAGCACACACTCTCTCTATTGTTGTCGTGCACCACCATCAAAACACAAACCCTAAGGCTGAAATCATCATCACCATCACCTCTTCATATCTTTGAAACCCTAGTACCCAAAGAGGCCATACGGCCAAAGCTATCTTTCTTATTGTCTAAACCCTACAAGAAAGCATTTAAGGATCTAGGATTTTTTCTTCAAGATCAAGGTTGAGGTATAATTAAGTTTTGATTGTTTTTTAGTTTTAGATCTATTAGTTTATGTTTTAATAATGGTATCATGTTTATGAAATAGGGTTCTAAGTGGGATTAGCATATAAATGACTCAAATATAGTTTCTGTGCACCACACTCAAGGTAAGAAAAATTAAGTAGTTTAGTTTATGACCTAACATTTCAGGTACAATAAATGGGTAAGTGTGGTTGGACCTAAGGTGTCCAATGATATATGACGGACTTATGTCCAGTAGGCTCGGATGCCAAAATTTTATGACGGACCTAAGTTGATGTCCGGTGTATGACGGACTTATGTCCGGGGCTTAATTGCCACCCTTGTGTAAGCACTTATCTTTTTATTATATATGTCTTGTTATTATGACTTATGATTTATGATTATGACATATGACTATGACCTATGACTTAGGATATATTTTGATCTTGTAAGATTAGTATAAATTAATGTTGTTATGAACTCTTGTATGAACTGATGGTATGATTGTTATGACTATGTGATTATATGATTTGTTATTTATGATGTATTTATGAATAATGTTATGATTGTAGGATATAATTTATGATCTAGGTATATGCGTGATTTTTAGTATGACGCTGATATAGGATAGATTATGACTTTGGTTTCTGGTATGAATATAGTATTGCATGTGAAATTATTCTTTGTGAGTTTATGATTGATTTCTGTAAGAATTGTTGTGTATTTTCCTTACTGGGCTTAGAAGCTCATTCATTTCTTTTATTTTTGCAAAATAAGTTAACCTTAGATGACCAGTGGCGAGCGGATTCCTAATAGCAAGACTGGTGTGAATATGTGGGGGTCGTATAGCCGCGTGTTATTATTCTTGGGAAATTATGAACTTTATTAAAGGTTGCCTAGTTTTTATTTTATTCTAGAGTAAATAATATTATCTATTGTTTTTAAACCTGGGTTATGTTTATTTTAAATTATTAATAAAGAAGGCAACACTTTTTACGATTTATTACGTTTGTTTTTCAATATCTTTATATCTACAATTATAGTCAATATTTAGGTTGTTACACTGCAGATGGGTATTTTGAGATATCATGAGGAATTTTTATTAATTCTTCATCAATATCATCATAGAATGAACCATCTCCAATCTACAACAACCATTTATCAAAAGAAGTTATTTTAGCAGCATCGGCACCACTCACGCTTCCATTATAGAGCCTCATATTTTGAAAAATGGCCACAAGTAGGATGAGTTCAAAAAAGCATCAACAATGTCAGCTCTTGTACCCTTTGGAACAACTGGCAATATTTGAAGAAAATCCCTGCCACAAACTATTGTAAGTCCTCTAAAAGGTTTGTTAAAGTTGTTTTCATCCCTTGTTCTTAGAATATATCTTAATTTCTTATCCAAAGCTTCAAAGAAAAAACTTGCTTGCCATAGGTGCTTCATCCCAAATGATAAAAGAAGTTTTCATAAGAAGCCCAGCTAATAGGGTGCCTTGTCAGATTTCACAAGTTGACTCTGCTATAACATCCAAGGGAATATGAAATTGTGAATGAGTTGCCCTCCCATTAGGCAATAACAAAGCCGCTATGCCTGAAGTTGCAACATGCAAGACTATTTTGGATTCTGATCTTAGCTTTGCAATAATTGTATTCCACAAAAATGTTTTACCAGTACCACCATGTCCATTGATAAAAAACAAATTGCCTTCTTCATTCTCAACAGAATGTACTATTGCTTTATAAGCTGATTTCTGAGAAGGATTTAGAGCAGCGAAAGATTTATCATGCAATGTCTTTAATTGATCACGGTCATAATCAAGCTCTTCATTAATCAATCTATTACTTGAATCTCTTATCAAAGAAGAATTAGGCAGGGGCATTCCCTCTATGTCTCTCAAACTTCTTCCCATCTTCAACATGATACTTTCAATTTCAAACAATGTGTATGCTTCTACTTGTTGTTCTGTTAAGTGAAGATCCTTACTTCTGAATCTTTTCCTTTGCAATGTAGTTATATCTTTAGACAAAGTAGTATAGTTACATTTCCAAAGTTGGGATGCATCAGAAACCTGACAATGAATGAGTATCGTCACAAAAAGATGTCTTAATTCTTTTCCAGTTGCCCATATTGCAGCTCCAGTCAAGCAGTCAATCCACTATTTATCATCGTCTAATAATCCCAAAGAATAGCATGCAGCTTTAAAAGTAGGATATGTCACTCCATTTATCGTTTTTATACTTTCAAATGAAGTGCTTCCTTTCACAAAATTAAGCAACATTCTTATATAGAAGTGTTCTCCAGTTAAAGGATGTGCGAAGTAAATTCTTCCAATTGCTATGCCATTTTTTCTCCTAGTCCATGTTTTGTCTTTTGAATTCTTAACCCAATATGTAGGGAAATCAGAATAAGTTAGCTCCCGTGCATCCTCATAATTCTTATTTGCCTCCAACCTTTCAATGAACTTTGTTTTGTCCACTATGGGTATGCAAAGTACATTTTCAATGGACTTGTTTTCTTCAAATATTATTGTATGTTCTCCAGGTAAATGGAACGACAATCTTTCAATTGTTGGTTGTCTACAATGTATGTCAAATTGGAAGATTTTCGAACAAGCTTCAGTCGCTGATATATATCTGCAGTCCAAATATTTTTTGATCTCATCTCTTTCTTCGACAATATCAATAGATTCCATTGTTACAGTTGCTTTATTAGACCCTTTATGAACATACTTGAATAAACATTTGACTGATCTTGAGTAATTACAAATCTCGACATAGATATGTGCATCAAACTTGACAATCAAATTCCTATTATAAGGGACCACATAACAATTATCTAAGAGGACACCTTTCTTTTCGACATGAATGGTTGTATTTCTCCTTTTATAAATTGGAAAGCCCTGTGTATCGACTGTCGTTTGAGCATTGAATTTTTTTGGAAAATGTTTTGTGCACCTATCTTGTATCATACATGGAGAGTTAGAATTGAGTTTTCCACATGGTCCATGAATCATGAATTTGTTGACTGCATTATAACCATCAGGATCAATTTTTAAATCTGGGATCTCTACACTTATTATTTTATCAATATGATCTGCTGAAAGATTTTTCATTTTCGGGTGCAAAAAAAGTAGTATGTGTGCATGTGGCAAGCCTCTTTTTTGGAACTCAATTGTATATAGACCTGCGACAACATGGAGAAAATTTAATATGTGGAAATTTTGGCATGAATTGTGAAATAATCAATCTTGCAAACAATTTTAACTAATAAATAAGTTGAATTTGAATCTTGATACAAATGGGAAGAGAACTTACATGCAATTATTTTTCCAAACGGTTGTTCTTTTTTCAAATCTTGCATTAGTTGAAATAATTTAATCTCAAAGACTCTGCATATGATATCAACCCGATTGCTATCATATTTTTGGCCAATTAAATGAAGCATGTCATTTATTTCTGGCTATTTTGGGTTGCAAGTGAAAGTAAGAAACAAATCAGGATATCCTGCCCATTTACAAATGGCCATAGCATCTTGATAATTTTGCACTCTCTATCGTGGGCCCCCAGTGTGTTATGAAGGCAAAATAATCGATTTTTCCACTTTTGAAGAATCAGAATCGCCTCGATGAACAACATCCACTAATCCAGAGAAAAGGTCATATCTAGCTTTTTTTAATTATTTCGTATCCATCGAAATCTTTCTTCTTCAATTGCCATGTAACAATCAACTATATATTGTTGTATAGTCTACCACCTTGAAGAAGAGTGTGTCCCTCACTTAATCTTTGTTGCAACCTGAAGCAATAGTGTTGCCTCATTGTCAAGTTTTGTCTCTTAGAAGGGGACTTACTTACGTTTCTCAAAGGTATACCTAGTCTAAATCCATCTTCACTATAAGAGTGTAGTAATGGGTACGTCATAGGCATGAAACTTGGATTCTCTGAAGCCCTTTTGTTTGGTGTTCTACAATAACATCGCATTGGAAGTTCCCTTCACTGAAATCGCCAACTATTAAGTCTGCTACTTTGAAAACTATTGGGATATTGCATTGACGACCATCTATTATCCTAGTACTTAGGAGTCGTAAATGAAAGGAGGAGTCTGGTTATGCCTTGAATCTATCTGTTGTCATTCTAAGTGATTTGACCAAATTATTATGTTGATCCAACATTTTTGATAATTCCTGAACAATTTCATGTTCTATTTCTGTCTTCCTCCCTTGTTTACACACTGCGTCCAATCTGTTTCCTATCTCATTTTTTGTATCATATATGTATAAATGAGCGAATTGTGGGTTTTTCCCAACTTCTGGCAACAAAGAATCAATATGATAATAATTTTGAT
Source organism: Humulus lupulus (assembly GCF_963169125.1). Classification (NCBI taxonomy): domain Eukaryota; kingdom Viridiplantae; phylum Streptophyta; class Magnoliopsida; order Rosales; family Cannabaceae; genus Humulus; species Humulus lupulus. Next base: position 285,216,698 of record NC_084793.1, read on the forward strand.
CGCTCATCCAAAAAACATAAGGCCCTTGTGATTGATTGATTGATGCATCAATTCTGCCTCCCATTGATGTGAATGCAAACATAGAGTTATAAGCCCTTATATTTTTTCGAAATTTGAACCCCTTCTGTGCAGAATTTGGTTCGAGGATATATTTGAGTAAATAAGGCACGTCTTTCAATAATGGTATCTCCACACGTCCTTCCATACAACAAAATGTGAATTTGGGATGCAAGACTTTTTTGGTTTTCGTGGTTCGTTCCTTATACCATAAAATTGCACCATAATATTGACATGTGTATGCAGGGTCCGAAATTCCACGGTGTTGTGTAATGAGTTGTCAATTGAGCCAATAATTATATTGTCACAAATAAATAGAACAATTGAATATATTGTTCTACTATTGTCGTAGTTGTTGCATTCCTGAGATTTTTTAATTTATTTGTTGGTATTTTTTTAATATTGATTATATCTTTTATATCCATAAATTATTTTTTATGGAAAAAAATAACAGTAAGCTTTGAAATTTTTTTTATGTATAATTTTTTTCTAAATTTATAAAATTAATAGTATAAAAATAGACAGTTATTAAAAAAAAAAATGATAAAGGAAAAACTTTTCCCACTAATATTTGTTATTTTTGAAAGGTAAACTTGTGATTGAAAACTAACTACAATTTATATTAAATATTTATTAAGACATGTATAAATTGTAGCAACAGTTAGATGATGTTTTGTCCCTCTCATTTGTTTCATATCCAATTGACATGTTTTATTTTATCGTTACAGAAAAATATTGTTTTTCAATTTTTTTTTTTTTACATTATTTAACTATATATTTTACATCCATAAATTATATATATATATATATATATTTTTAAAAAGCTGGAGATCTTTGTTCTTCAATCATAAAAAAATTAAACACTTTTGGAAAAAAAAATTACAAATAATAATATAAAAATAAACACTTGCAAAAAAAAAAAACTTTCACCACTAATATTTCTTATTTTTGGAAGCTAAAACTTGTGATTGAAAAGTAAACTCAATTTATATTAAAGACTTATAAAGAACAATTATATGGAAAACATTGTCTTCTTATAATTTATATTTTTACATTATTTGACTATATATTTTATATCCATAATTTAAAAAAAAAAACTATACAATAATTAAAAAAAATAATTCACACCTGTGAATTATTTTTCATAGCTAAAACTATACAGTTTTACTATTAATATTTCTTATTTTTCATAGCTAAAACTGGTGATTGAGAATTACCCAACATTGAAATTAAAGATTTATTAAGAACAAATAATTAACTAATAATTCTCAAGCATTTTATACAATATTTTGTATTTTATTCTCTTGATCCAATCTTACTTTTTTGTATTTATTATTTTTATGAGGAGATTTTGTACTAATTTTCATTTGTTTTAGTTTTAGTTTGTTTTATTGACAAACATGATATGGTTTTCTTATGATATTTATTGACTCACAACAGTTTTATTTTTAAATATCAAAGTAAGTACAGTAAGAAAAAAAAACTAAAATACCTTGGGCCTGTTTGGCATTGTTTTATGTTTTTTGTTTTCAAAATTGTGTTTTCAGAAATGAGAATAGAAAACAGTTTTTGTAGTTTAAAAAAAATAACAAGTGTTTGGTTAATGTTTTCTAAAAATAATTTTTTAGTTTAAAAAAAAGATCTTAAATAAAAAATTAATCAATATTTTTACAAAGAGAAATTTTTTTTAAAGTTTGTAATAAATAATAAGATAAAGTAATGTGAAAGAAAAAGTGATGAAAAATAAAAAGAGAGAAAATAAGGAGAAATTTTGAGGAAGAAAAATTGAGAAGAGACAAATTGATGCAAGAAAAAAATGGCGAGATAGAAAAAACGAGGGGAAAGAAAATGAGAATATAGGAAGTGATGAGAGAGAAAAAAATGAGATAATAAGTGATGAGAGAGAAAATAAGGAGATTAAAAGTGATGAGAGAAAAAGTGATGAGAGAAAAAGTGACAGAGAGATAAATTAATGAGAGAGAAAATGATGTGAGATGATAATAATTTAAAAGTTATGTGAAAAAAAAGTTGACAAAATTTTTTTTGAGAACGACTCAAAACATTTTTTTGTTGTTCTCAAAATTTTCTATTTTTTGTAACTTTGTTTTTAAAAATTATTTTCTGAAAACAATACCAAACACTCCTACTTATTATCAGAAAACAATTTTTAATTTTTAAAAACAAAAAACTGTTTTTTAATTAAGGAAACAAACACCATACTTGTTTCTCCACAAATTGTATCCTCTGAACACCATGGAGGGTAACTTGTTGTTTGTCTTTGTCATTTTTTCATTTGCATTCTCATCATTGTAATGAATAATATCTATATTATAAATAATAAAATAGTTAGATAAAGCTCCATTAATATACTAATGTTCTTATTGTCTTTGAACTTGTAGTTTCATGTGAAGAGGTATGTCATTATCTGGGGTTGTATCATCTAATGAAAATGTTGTAGAATTATGTATGTTTTCATTAAAAGATGAGCGCATTTTTTTTGCTTGTCCATCTTTAACCGCATTTTTTAATATTTCCAAAAGCATAGAATAAGTTATTAATTCCAGATATTGGAAGCCTGAATACTTACTACAAAGCTCAAATCTAAATACAAATGCACCTGTGTGAAGAAGACGTTTGTCTTTACTTGCTTGAATATTTGAAGTAATTTGTAATAATGTTTTACTATTATTATTATTATCATTTATAGTTGTACCATGTGAATGAAGTAAATTCATAGCTGAAACATGTTGGAAATATTTATATTTGTTAATAAATATTAACACAAATATTTATAATTATATAGGGACAACATTTAGTTTGATTTGTAAGTACGAATGTAAATTATATTATGAAGAAGCACATATCGTTTGATTGAAGCAATTCAATATCACGTATAATTACACCCAACCTTATAGATTTTGTGAAGAAATTCACAATTTGTAACGCGAAAATGATTCTTTTATTTAAATTATGTCTGTATCTATTATGAATAATAACTATTTTTCGTTTTAATCTTACATGTTTGCAAATGATCTTTTGAAGGCCAGCTAAATCATTGTCTATTGTGTGGCATTGGATATTTGATGCATGTTTTCTAAGTTGTAATTTTTGAACCATTTTGTGACGAGCTAAAAAACGAAAATTGATGCCGCAAGAACGAAATTTATTGGGGGATATTCCTTAAGTCACCAAGATCTTTGATAATTGAAGAAATCAATTCCATTTAGTCAGTTGAACAATTTTTTAGAGTAAATTATATCATCAAATTCATGAAAATTAGTGTGTGATTTGAATGTTTAAACAAAATATATTCCAAAATATTTAGTCCCCATTTTTTGTTTTTTTTCTTTTTATTTTTTGAAAAAAAAAGAAGTATATGAATTGGGAAATTTTATCATATAACTATTGAATTGAGTCAAATAACTTAAAAAAAAAAGCATATAACTCAAATGAAATTTCTTTTGAAAGATCAATGTTGAAATACATATTTTAGAGTCATACATACACATATCTTTCATGGAATTTGTTGCAATTTAATTTTAAATAAAAACAATCTGGGGAAAAATGTGTCAATACACTCCTGTATAATTAATAGCAAAAAAAAGCATAAATATAAAATGGTTTTTCGAAAAAGATTTTTTAAATTGTTGATCAATAATTGTAATACAGTTGGAAGACAGAATTTCAACAAATACATATCATTTGCTATATATAATTAATAAAAAAAGTACAAAAATAAATTACTTATGATAGATGGAGGATGCAAATACATATTTTAAACTCACATATAGTCTATAGATATAACTTTTTATGCTATTTCACTCAATTTCATTTGAAATAAACATATAAAATATAAAGAACTAACAAATAAAATGGTGACTATACACTTACCTTTACTTAGGTTGGGTTTCTTCAAGAGTGTATTCTCAACCATTCGACCGATACCATTTTTGAAATGTTTAGATGAGTGTGAATAATATTTTTATGAAGAATATGTTAAAATTATAAATAAATAAAAAATTTCTTATACATTAATATATAATGATTTGTACAAAATTTTGACAACTTTTATGAAGAATATGTTAAAATTATAAATGAATCATAAATTTCGTATACATTGATATAAAACGGTTTGTGCAAAATTTTGAAAACTTTTTAGTTACAAACTTTTAAGAGTCCATTAATTAATAGTCTTAAAATTCTTTAGGGTATGATTGGTTTGCGATTAGAAAACTGTATTTTTGAAAATTGGGATTCTGAAATGAAAATCTGAATTGAGTGACTAAAAACATATTTATAAAAATGTGATTGGTTCAATATCAGTAAACTGTTTTTGAGTTTTAAAAAACTGAATCTGTAATTGGTATTAAATTTAAAAATATAACATAAACTAAATATGTGGGATTTTAAAAAATAATTTCACAAAACTGAGAAAACTCGTTTTTCTCGTTTTCAATTTTTCTTAACAAATTTTGGATACAAATTTGAATTTGATTTTAAAAAACAAACTACCAATCACTAATTATAATGAGTCCCATTAATTTTAAGTATTTGAAAAAATAAAATTGGATCCCAATAGAAATAGAATATCAATGTGAAAATTACACCTAGTACCCAATTTAAGTTAACCTCTTTAATTTTTACCCTCATTTTAAAACTCTTAGATTAATACCCAAAATATTAATGACTCTACCCATTATACCCAAAATACATGGTTCTCTTTTTCACATAACTCTAAACTCTTCTACGTTAAAATTCATACAGCAAGAACATATAAATTGTTATATTCATTTATATATATATATGATCCTAACAAATATATATACTTGAAAAAAAGATTGGGAAGTAGGAAAAAAATGCATTTTGTTTCAAAATGAAGATAAACTCACCATGATAATGGTGGCAGTGGCAGAAAGGAATAATGGTGGTGATGTCGTGGGGAGGCGCAGTGCTGATAACAAAGGCGGAGGAGTGGTGGTCCAGTGGAGCTAACAGTGGAATATTATTTAAAGGAGGAAGTAAATGACACGACGAAAGCAAAGATTGAGATTTTTACATTGGACTTCTAGTAGTGTTTTAAGGGTAATATGAGAAATGTGCTTAAAAAAGTGAGTAATATTCAACTAAATGTTATTAGTAGCTATTTTTAGTTAACTAATTCTAAAACTTGGTATTTTTCAAGTTATCCCAATATCAATTGGACTCGTAATATTTTAATTTTTTAAACTTCCAATTACATCATTATTTTATTATATATTAAAATATATGATGTAAATGTGAATCACGTGAACAATTTAAATATTTTAAAACACATTTGAATTATGTAAACATGTTCTAATACATAACTTGTGCACCTTTCAAATTCAAATATTATTAATATTAATATTATTTTAAACTGTTACTGTTATCCTCATTTCCTGTCGTGGGCCCAGGACGATGGTCCAGGCCCATGGTCTAGGCAATTGGATATGGGCTCAGCCCAGGCCCGCTTAGTACGGGAGTAACCAAGGACGACAACCCAAGTGTGGTTCCGGACCCGGATGGTGTCCAGGAAGATGATCCATGACAGTCGACCGGGAGACGTATGGCCAGTTGGGGATACGATCGAGGTATACGCAAAACAATCCCAGAGCCTGGTAAACGGTCCGGGCCTGTGGAAAACGAAGAGGGACAGAGGTAAACGAACTCGGGTCATGCCCTCCAGGTTGGCAGGAAAAGACATCCATGACCCTAAAGCCGCCCCACGACGCGTGGGGGCTGTCTCCACTTTTCACCTGCGGAAAAGGCCACCTCGGGATTGCATGCCGCTGGTTCAGACCTGCGCTGCCAGTGCACTGACCGATCTTGTCTCCTGAATCTGCCTCATAACTCGGAATGTCCAGACCAAAAGCCCTATTTTGTCTGGCGGAGCATAGGCTTTGGGCCGCCCTAGTGGGCTTCAGTCTCTCTTAATCTTTTGTAGTTTTATCCTTTGTATTGGGCTTCCATTAGAGAAGCCTATGATATTTATCCTTGACGGGCCTGGGTCATACCCGGCCCAAGCCCCATGCTCTTGTGAGCCTATAAATACAGGTGGCAAAGCACTGGAGAAGGGATCTCTCTTCGACTTACATACAGTTACTCTGTCAAAACATAGAGAGAAACTCCATTGTAAAAGACTTTCCAAGCTCTAAAACAACTGACTCGTGGACCAAGGCTCATTAACGCCCCAACCACGTAAAAATCCTGTTTTTATCTTCTAAATTCCATATCATTAGTCTTACCTAATATTCATTAATATAGTTTCCGAAAATCTCGATAAACAGTTACTATTATTATTAATAATGATTATGTTAAAAAAAACATAAACACTGAGTAGGAAAAAAAAAAAAGTAATAAATGAAAACAAAAATGAATGGTTTGAAGTACAGAAAACAAAAATATAATATGTATATTGAAAAGTTTCAATAAATATTAAATTAAATTTAAGTTATACGTAATTCAAATTAATATTATTTCCAACTATTACTATTATTATTAATGGTCATATTAAAGAACGTAAACACAAAATTATAATACGTGTATTGAAGAGCAATTATTGAGAATATTTAAAAGATCTTAAAACACATGTATTATAAAAATATGTTTCAGTAGATATTAAATAAAATATACTTATACACCTTTCAAATTATTATAGATATTAACAATAATATTGACCATTACTATTATTATTAATGTTTATCATTTTTTTAAAAACGTGAACAAAAAAAATCTATATTCGAAAAAGTCTATCATTTTTAATTTCTTATTATTTTCAATAATCATTAATAATAATAGTAAAAATTGCTATTAATATTAAATATTAGCAAAACCAGTATATTTTGTATCATAAAAATATGTTTCAGTAGATATTAAATAAAATATAACTTATACACTTTTCAAATTATTATAGATATTAATAATAGTATCAACCATTACTATTATTATTAATGGTTATCATTTTTTAAAAAACGTGATCCAAAAAATATATATATACAGAAAAATCTATCATTTTCAATTTCTTATTATTTTGAATAATCACTAATAATATTAGTAAAAATTTCTATTAATATTAAATATGAGAAAAACAGTATATTTTTGTTTCCATTTATTACTTTAGTGCATTTAAATAATTAATTATAATTTTTTTTTTAAATTAATGAAAAGAAAGAGAGCAATTAAAGTTTTGTAGATCCTTTATTATAGATTAAAATAATAATTAAGAAAAATAAATAATTGTAAAAATTTGAGAAAATAAAAAATAAGAGAAGTAGTTCATTTAGCCTACATATGAATATCAATAGTGATGATTAATAATAATTATTATATTTTCTTAAGCTATTACCATTATTTATATTATTTAATATTTATTTTGCATATTAAAAAGAATTAGGAAAACAGTAATAATCCCGAGACCTAGGCAAACTCTACCTATTGAGTAAAAGAACATATATATATATATAATCTATAATTTTTCTTAATTATTATATTCCTAGTTCATATTACTAAAAATATATATTTTTTGTGAATCTCTAATTTTCTCTCTCAATAAATACATAGTCCACGTTTTATTTTGTTTATAATAAGTCACTTATCTCTTTGTTCTTGCACATATAATATTTATTAATATTATTTTTTCAAAACTTGGTGAATGCATTTTGTTACACCTAGATTTCGAGACCTGAGGTTGTGACCTCGAAAGCTGGATTCGTCAGTTTTGAGCTCGCGATAGCTAAAGTGCATGTTCGTGATCTAGATGCAAACCCTCGAAAACAGGTGGCAACCTCGAAGATAGGTAGCCTCGAATTCCTTTCTAAGCTCGAAAGACATAACATTGGGGTATATCCATTGTCGGGTGTCTTCGAATCAAGTAGCCCGAGCTTGGCATGGGTGTGAGCCCGAAATGAAGTGGCCTCGGTGGTATTTACTCGCTCCAAGCTAGTCTTGGGGAAAGTTATACAGCTCGTAATTCACCTAGAGACCTGGACTGACATGATGCTAATTGCTGATCTCGAACGGCTTAGTGGGTCATCTGATAAGACGCAGTCCATGCATTCAAAAGATATTTATTGTTGTAACTTCCCTACATTAAAGGGATATTAACTAGTCTTTTATATGTCTCCTGGTCTTCAGGGGACATTTCCTTGAATATAGGAGTTACAGAATGTAATGTCATTATTCCCATCAATAAAGAGGAGTATCTTCCCGAAATATGTGGGAACGAACTCTGAAAACTCTCTATAAATAGAGATGTCATGAACACTTGAAAGGGACAGAATTTTGTTATCTTGAGAGAATTTCTGGAGAACTCATTCCTGAAGGATTTCCAGAAAACTCCAAAGTCCTAATAAAAAAGTCTCATGGACTAGGCAGAGTTAACTGCTGAACCACGTAAAAAATCCTCATTGTTCTACTGTACTATTCATCTGCGCCATAGTTCTTGTTATTTAACTGCTCTATGTTTTACTGTTGATGAAAAGCGGCGTCAACAGTTTGGTGCTTTCATTGAGAGCCTTAAGCAATACAATCCCCAATTAGCTATGGCCGCGAATGATCAGAATATTCCTGAAGAAAACTATCAGCGGCGCCCTGGGAAGCAACCGATGACGAATCCTGAAACTGAAGAGAGAAGTGAGTCCTCCGATTCTCGAGGACTTCCAGCACCTCCATCTCCAAGGGATGATGATGACATGTACTATAATCCTGAACGATATGTACCCATTGTGGAACTTGAAAACCGACAGTTAAGAAAACAGTTGGCTGAGGCCAAGAAGCGGAACGAAGAGTTGGCTAGGTTAGCCGTAGATGTGCAGGCGGCTCAGCCTCAACCTCCACAAGAGAACCAAGACACACCTCCGTGGGACGTTCATGTTCCTCCCCGCAGGCCTTGTGGGAGACCTCGGAAAAACGCTGCCACAAGAGGAGCGGAGCAGCCTCCACCACCAGCAAAGCAACCTGCTCCCTCGAGACCCCGAAGAAACACTCGGGCTAGGGCTCCGACTAACTCAACTGCGGGGTTACCAGCAGAAACTAGAAATAATAGGGGCTCAGACTCAGGTTCCTGGTAACACACAGAATGTTACCGGGTCAGCACGGGCGAACTCGGGGCCATCTAGGCCCCGAAATCATTGGCAGCCACCGTCACCCATACGGTTCCCACCGTCACCAATAAGATACCCCTCACCACCTTGGAGGAACACACAACCAACTCGAGGTGATGAGGCAAGACGGGCAGGACAGAAATAGGGGAATAGAAAGGCTACTAGAGAACGGAGAGGCGACCAACCTGCGAGAAGCCAAATGTCTCGATCTCGTACTGTAGAGACGAGACAAGCCTTGTCAGTGACGACTCAGGGGGACGGCAGATCAGTCAACATGTATGATTAAGGTCGAAGAAATACTGGAAACCATAGGAACCGCTCCGACCTACGGGAACACCTGAATTAGAATCGGGGTAGTGGTAATCCATCGAACCCAGACCTGAGAGATCGCCTAAATGGGCGCAAAGATCCCCTGCGAAGGCGCGAGCCTGGAATTGTGATCAATGATAGCCAATTTCAGGCAAGACCCCCTGCGGACCCGGTTCAAGAAAGAATTGATCAGCTGGAAAGGGCATTTAGGCTCTTGCAGAATGAGCGAGGTCAGAGTCGGGATGAGGATTCTAATGAGGAGCTCGAACCATTCGCTCCCCATATTTCCTACACTCCATTTCCTCAAGGGTTTCAGATTCCTCATGTCCCTCCTTTTGAAGGGAAATCCGACTCGTACAGTCATTTGAGTACATTTAACACCATAATGAGAGCAAGTAATGTAGGTTACGAGCTCAGATGCATGTTATTTCCAGCATCGCTTACAGGACCAGCAAAAAACTGGTTCAAAAAATATAAGAGACATTCAATCACTTCTTGGGATTAGCTTTCAAAGGACTTCAAGAAGCAGTTTAGAGCCATGATCGGGGTAAGACTCGAAGCATCGACCCTGACCAACGTTCGGCAACAGCCGGGTGAAACGTTGAAGAGCTACCTAACAAGATTTAATCTGGAAGTCGCCCGACCTCAGGATGTAGACGACAATGGTCATCTAATGGTCGTCCAAGCTGGGGTAATGCTGGGAAGTCCTCTCTGGGATGATATGCAGAGAAAACCTGTGAGGTCCTTAACCGAGTTTAATAGGCGAGCTCAGATGTTTGTCAATGTAGAAGAGGCGAGGTCAACACTGAATATGACCTCTCAGCCTGTAACTACAATGATAAACGTAAACTCTGCCTCGGCCTCGATAGACCCATCAGCCTCAAAACCTCCTGCAGAAAATCCTTCCAAAAGGAAGAAGAACGAAGGAAGTAACCCCGAGGCGGAAGGGGGAAAGAAGAAGAAAGGGGAAAGGTATTTCTCCGTGTACAAAGTGTACACCAAGCTCAACGAGTCTCGGGAGAATATATACCTGGCTAATGAAAACCAGATCCTTTTCAGGCATCCAGACCCCATGAGAAATCAGAAGTTCAAGAGGGACTCCAGCAAGTACTGTCGATTTCACAGAGATACTGGGCACACTACTGATGAATGCAGGCAGTTGAAGGACGAGATCGAAGGACTAATCTCGAGAGGATACTTCAGACAGTATGTCAAGAACCAGAATAATAATCAGGCTTCTACTAGCGAGAGGGCAGCTGCGCCACAGCCTGCTCAAAACAATAATTCCCGAGCTAGAGAAGAGGATAGGCCCCCTCCGATTGATGGAGAAGATGTGATAACCATCTCGGGCGGGCCTCATCTCGCAGGGACGGGCAAGAATGCCCAAAAGAAATATGTGAACGAGCTAAAAACTGGGGATGGGTCCCCCTATGAACTCGAACCTAGAGCTCCAAAGTGCCAAAATATTGAATCTCAGCCGATAACCTTTACTGAGGACGATGCGTCCCATGTTTAGTTTCCCCACAATGACCCACTGGTCATCACTCTCCAGCTTGCGAATAAGAGAGTTCACCGAGTTCTCATTGATAATGGGAGCTCAGTGAACATTCTCTATAAGGCCACCTTAGAAAAGATAGGACTCGCGCTTCGAGACCTAAAAGCTTGTGCAACGACCTTGTACGGTTTTTCAGGAGAGGAGATTGCATGTATGGGGTCCATTGAACTCCCTGTAACCTTGGGAGACTATCCAGTCTTAGCAACCAAGATGATGGAGTTTGTAGTAGTGGACCTGCCATCAGCCTACAACGTGCTACTCAGGAGACCCGCCCTAGTAGGGCTGGGGGCAGTCTCATTTGTAAGGCATTTGGCCATCAAGTTCCCGACTTCTAGTGGCATCGGGACATTGAAGGGAGACCAGTTGGCCGAGAGGGAATGCTATAACATTTCCATAAGAGGAAAGAAGTAGGTAAGCGCACAAATGCTCGTCATTATTTAGAATAAAGACGGGACAATCTTGGAGATAGATGAAGAAATCGACCCAAGAGTGGAGGAAAGAGCTGATCTCAAACCATTAGAAGAGCTCGAAGAAATCAGGCTCGAAGAATCAGACTCCCCGAAAACGGTAAAGGTCGGGAAAAACCTCCATGAAGAAACTAAATAGCAATTAATTTTCTTTTTGAAGAAAAACCATGATGTCTTCTCGTGGTCACTTTCGGATCTGGTAGGAATAAGTCCAAATATAGTGAGCCACGCGCTAAATATCGATAAAAGCTTCCCGCCGAAGCAACAAAAGCGAAGACAACTGCATGACGATAGGAAAAAGGCCCTAAAAGAGGAAGTCGATAGGTTAAAGGCAAATCGATTCATTAGGGGTGCTTTTTACCTCGATTGGGTAGCCAATCTGGTACTGGTCCCGAAGCCTATTGGAATGTGGCAAACCTGCATTGACTACTCGGACCTCAACAAGGCCTGTCCTAAGGATTGCTTTCCTTTACCACGGATTGACCAGCTCGTGGACGCCACAGAAGGGCATGGACTAATGTCATTTATGGATGCCTATTCTGAATATAACCAGGTTGCCATGCATGCCCCTGACCAGGAACATACGAGCTTCATAACAGATAAAGGGTTATATTGTTATAACGTCATGTCATTCGGGCTCAAAAATGCTGGAGCCACTTACCAGCGGCTCATGAACATGATGTTCTCCGAGCAAATAGGGAACAACATGGAAGTTTTTGTTGACGATATGTTAGTCAAATCTCAACTTAACAATAACCATGTTGATGACCTCGAAGAATGCTTTGCCGTGCTCCAGAAATATAACATGAAACTTAACCCTCAAAAGTGCTCTTTCGGAGTATCTTCAAGAAAATTCCTGGGTTTCATTGTAAATGCTCGAGGAATAGAGGCTAATCCGGATAAGATCCAGGCCCTGATCGATATGCCATCACCTCGAAAACACAAAGATGTCCAGAGTTTGACCGGCAGGATGGCGGCACTAAGTAGGTTTATATCAAAATCTACAGACCGTTGTCTTCCATTTTTCAACCTGTTGAGGGGAGGCAAGAAACTTGAATGGACAGAGGAATGCGAGTTGGCTTTTCAGGAACTCAAGAAACACCTCGCAGAACCCCCTATATTGTCAAAACCTATTACGGGAGAAGTTCTGTACTTATATCTTGCTACGACCGAGCATGCCATAAGTGCAGTACTCGTACGAGAGGAAGAAAAGGTGCAAAGACCCGTGTATTACGTCAGTAAAAGGTTACTGGGGGCAGAATCAAGATATCCCTTGATGGAGAAGCTAGCTCTCAGCTTAATTCACTCATCTCGAAAACTTCGACCCTATTTGCAAGCGCACCCTATCCATGTACTAACTGATCAACCACTAAGACAAGTCTTGTCCATGCCGGAAGCTTCAGGTTAGCTTCTTAAATGGGCCGTTGAACTCGGGCAATTCGAGATCACCTATCATCCAAGGACGACCATTAGGGCGCAAGCCTTAGCAGACTTCATAGTGGAGTGTACTGGCATGACCAACAATGAAGTTATAACCCCGGCCCACGAGCTGTGGAAACTTTACGTTGATGGGTCATCTAATGAAAATGGATCGGGGGCAGGAGTAATTTTGATCACTCCTGCAAGAAGCAGATTTCACTCTGCCTTGAGATTTGACTTCAACGCGTCAAATAACAAGGCTGAGTACGAGGCTTTACTGGCGGGACTTCGTATAGCCAAAGAGCTCAAAGCTAAAGCAATATATTGCTACAGCGACTCCCAGCTAGTGGTTAACTAGATCTTGGGAGTGTACCAGGCTCGTGGTACGAGAATGGCAGTGTACTTAGAAAAGGCAAAATCAACATTGGAACATTTTGAGTTCTATGCGATAGAGCAGGTCCCTCAAGAGCAGAACTCGAATGCGGACGCCTTAGCCAGGCTCGCTGCCTCTATCGAAAATGACGAATTGAATGTCGTGCCAATTGAACATCTCTCGGCACCTAGTATTGACGAGCCAGAGCATGAGGACGTGTGTATGATCAACTGCAAACCTACCTGAATGACTCCGATAGTTGAATATCTCGAGACCGGCATCCTTCTGAAAGAATGGACCAAGGCTCGAAAGTTGATGTATCAAATCCCTCGTTATACCATTATAGATGGAAGGCTGTATAGAAGAGGATATTCCATGCCATTACTTCGGTGTGTGACTCCACCCGAAGCTAAGAAAATCATAGAAGAAATTCATGAAGGGTTCTGTGGAAACCATATTGGGGGGGATAGCCTATCCAAGAAAATCATACGCCAAGGTTACTTCTGGCCTACCATCAAATCAGACTCATTTGATTACGTAAAAAAGTGTGATAAGTGCCAACGATTCGCCACAATTCCTCGAGCTCCACCATCCGAGCTAACTATGATGACCTCCCCATGGCCATTTGCGGTATGGGGAATCGACCTCATAGGCTCTCTTCCGACTGGCAAGGGCGGAGTAAAGTACTCGGTAGTCACCGTAGATTACTTCACAAAATGGACAGAAGCTGAACCTTTGGCGACAATAACCTCCAAAAAAGTCCTTGACTTTGTGGTGAAAAATATCGTATATCGAGGAAGATTGTGTCCGATAACGGAACCCAGTTCGACAGCGATCTGTTTACCAAATTTTGCGAAAAAAATGGAATAATAAAGAGTTTCTCGTCAGTGGCCCATCCCCAGGCGAATGGCCAGGTCGAAGTTGTAAACAAGACTCTAAAAAGTTCGCTGAAGAAAAAGTTGGAAGAAGCTAAAGGAAGATGGCCCGAAGAATTGCCCCAAGTCCTATGGGGATATAGGACTATGACCCGTACATCGACTGGACATACCCCGTTCTCTCTGGCGTACGGTTGCGAGGCTATGTTGCCAATTGAGGTCGGAATTCCCACAATTCGAGCCCTCGCTTATGATCAAGCCTCGAACCACTCTCAACTCGAAGAAGCTCTTGACCTAATCGAAGAAAGAAGGAACGAAGCTCAATTAAAAAATGTTTCATACCAACAACGAGCTAGCCGGTACTTCAACAAAAGAGTTTGGGGATCGAAAATTCGGTATGGGAGATTTGGTGCTAAGGCGTGTATTCTTGGCAACGCGGGATCCAGTAGCTGGCGTGCTCGGGCCAAATTGGGAAGGACCCTACCAGATAGAGTCAGTCATCCGACCTGGTGTTTACAAGTTGGCGAGATTGGATGGAAGTCTAGTACCGTGAGCATGGAATGGCGAGCACTTACTACCTTACTATCAATAGTATAGGAAGGATGTTGCCTGTAACCATGCTTGTTTATTTGTACTGTTTTTCTATTTTTGGATTTTTTTCAAATAAAGGTTGATTTAGTTTAATATGCTGTATTTTTTGCAATCTCTCTTAATTTAATAACCTATGTTCTCACTCATAGGATATTAAGGGGGGGTCAGTGGCACATATACCACCAGCTTGAAAAAATAAAACAACATATACGAAATACATATAAGTGTTTGGACGTAACCAAATACGCGAGCTAAGACAGTCTGGATATAACCAAACTGTCAAAAGTACACAAGTATTTGGAAATAACCAAGTGCGCGAAATAAGATAAGTTTGGATATAACCAAACTGGCAAAAAGATAAAAATGTTTGGATGTAACCAAATATGCAAACTAGATTAAAATGTAAGTGTATGGATTAAAAACCTAACACGACCTTAATAGGTTTGGAACAAACCAGTTAAAACTAATCGACAGTAAGTTGGAGCATAACCCACTTCGTATAAGCCGAGATCGAGGCTGGAGTATTTTACAAAACAATAGTTTCGACCTCATAACCTCGGAGAGCTAACCGAGGACAAGAAAAAGTAACTAAAAAGTAAGATATAACTAAACCATTTGCATTACACACCATACAAGTACTTTTGGGTGCATGATAAAAGTATTATCCAACCTTGACAAATAACGAGATCGGAAGCAGATAATTCGAGCAAACTGTGCATGAATGGATTGAACCTCGAGCTTAAATCCAAACTATGTTTGTGTGATTAAACAGGCATATATGGCACTTTAATATAAAATGTGCAAAATATTTCAACCCGAGAAATGTAAAGCATATATATTAAAATGAAGTAAAAAAGAAAAATTGTATCAGCCCCATGGGCATAAATTAAAAGAAAAATTACAAAAAATAAAGGGACGCAGCCCCGAGGTATCATCTAAAGAGAAGGAGCAATCTCCTTGGACTTCTCAGCATCCTCCTTGGCCTTCTCAGCATCAGTGTCCTCCCCGGCTCCCTCTGCGCCATCACGAGCAGCCTCCTCCTCCTCAAGGCGAGCCTGCCATTTGGCTACGAGTTTCGCCTCAAGATGGCCTAAGAAGATAGTATCGAGGTCGACGTTGTTGGCCCAGATTCTGTACATGGCCAGGTCGACCGCTCGATCCTTTTTCTCCTTAAACTCTTCAAGAAGATGAGCCTTTTCTTCCTCAATAATCTCGAAGGTGGCTGCCTTCTCTTCTTCAAGCTTGGCATTGACCTCCTTGACCCGAGAAATCTCCCTCTCAAGCTCTGCGAGCCTGGCATTCTGCTTTTCAAGCTCGGATATCTTCACCTTAAGCTCCTCGACTCTTGCCTCTACCTTTGCTTTTGTGGCCTTAAGCTCGTCACTCAATTTAAGCTGAAGGTCCTTTGCCTCCTGAGCAAGAGTCATGCTCGAGTGGACTTCGTTGTTCAGCCTATAATTAAGCTGAGCATCGACAGCAAGAGCCTGACATACAAAAAAAAAAAAAACACAAAATTAGTATATGGATTAAGTGTAAATGCAACTAACTGGTGGGAGAAGAAAGAATACCGCAGCGTGAAGCTCAACACTCTTCTCGTAAAGAGTGTTGTAGTCTTTGGCATTGTTCAGAAACTGCCAGTGAGGAGCGTCAAAGCTCCCAAAGCTTTGGCCCACCCGAGACAAGATGTCCGAGCCTAGTGTTGCCCAGTGGGATCCAGCAGCATTGTCGATCATAAACTCGTCAACATGAGTAGAGATCGAGAGAAGTCGTGTCTTCGAGGATGAAGGTTTATTTGGAGGCAGGCCAGCTGGGGAATTGACTTGGGATGCAGAAGGAGCCGGGGGTAGGGTCGACGAGGAAGTCCCGACCTGGGCAGATGGACTTAGAGCTGAGCTCGAAACAACCAGAGCCGGGTGAGGTGGTGTTTTCTCGGTCCTCTTAAGGACCTTGGCAGGCCGGTCGGTCTTTCGCGACTCCCTGGGACGCTTATTCCTCTTGGCTCCGCCACTCTCAAGGATGTTGTCGAGATCGGAGTCCATCTCGCCTGCACAGTTACACCACAATATGAGTTATCGAAAAATAAATTAACTCAGCATAATGGAAACATACATGGGATAAAAAGATAAGTGGAGAGAAACCTAACTGGAACTCTCCCCCGAAGCTTGTGCTCGACGACCACGAAATTCCCCCATCTTCAGAAGAGGTAGGGGGAGTACCTTCCCTATAGGCGGACGTCAACCTCGAAAGGTCCCTATAATCGTGTGTCCCATATTTGACGGCTATTCCGTTCCATACCTCGTTCAGGCTATACATGGTGTCATACTTCTCGAGCCAGCTATCGAACCTATGAACTCGTTCATCTACCCAAGACCATACATAAAAATGGTTCCTATCGTCCTCACACAATACTAACCTATCGGGTTTATGCTTTAGTAGGGAGAGGGACCACATATTCGAGGTTAGGATGACTGTACCTTGCTCATCCCAACCCGAGCTTGAGGCCTCGTCGTTGGCCTCGTTCCCCGATTGTGGACTCGCCTCTCTCCTTGGGGGGAGGTTGCTCGTTGGTAGAGGCACAAGCTCCCACCAGTCGTATTTTTTATTGGACCAATCTGATGTAGACTGATCCTCTCCTAAGAGCCCACAAGCCCAGAGCTTGTCTTCATGCAAGAGATAGGAAAGGGATGTCCTACCGTAAGGAAGTTGGAGCAGAGTCTCTCTGTGCTCCTTCATCTCATCAGTGGGAATAAGGCGATGATAGTTGGCTGGAAAGTTAAGCACATTTTAGCTAAGCACGAGCTTAAAGCAAAGTTTGTGCACAAAAGAAGGAGGTTGAAATGCTTACGAATCCGTCTGAATGAATAGAATCGAGACGGGGCTAGGCCATCTGTTCGGAAGAAGGCCTTCTTGAAGTCAGGAGGATGATTGGGAAGATCTTCAAACATCTTCTTCTCCTTCGGTTAGCTTGAAAGATAGTAGAAGCCATCCCCTCCCCGAGCTCGGGAATGATTGCTTTTCAAACAAAAGAGATACAGGATCTCCTTTGGCGATGGGCCTTCCCACTTTAGCTCGTGGTACAGCGACCTCAGGGAAGACAGAACCTTGTAAGAATTGGTGTTGAGCTGGAAGGGAGCCAACCCAACAAAGTATGTGAAGTCCTTGAAAAAAGACTTCAAGGGCAGTACCGCCCCTGCCTTCATGTGCTCCTGGCTCCAAGCTGCGTATCTCAACTTGCTGTCAGGATTTCCATCTCCTGGAGCGCGATAGCTTCGCTCATGGGAGGCCGGGGCTCGACACCTTAGAGAGCCTGATAATCCCATACTGTGAAGGGCTAGGATATCAGTTATCTGGCCTAGTGACGTAATCGAGCTCCAATAATGCTCGGCCTCGAAAAATTCCCTCCTCGGTTGTGAGGTAGAGAGTTCCCCCATCAGTGAAAACTGAAGATCACCTGGCTTGAAGGCGACTGTCACTTTAAGCGAAGGGTCGAGTGGAATCGGTCTAGGCTCGGTATCCGGATCTGGATGAAGGGCGACCCTTAGTCTTTTTCTTTTTCATTCTTCGACCTTGTCTATCTGACGTCGGAAGTGATCTCGAGTGTCCTCTTGCTCACGCCTCAGTTCGTGTTCCCGAAGTAAATGTTGATTCCAAGTGAAAGGAGATTCCGGGCTCGGAGTTACTGGCGATAGGGGATTGCGAACTTTGACCCCCACCACTTTCCCGAATTCTGCGGCATCTAACAAGAAAGTAAAAGGGTGAGGGCCAAGCAAGCAAGAAGTACAGAGATAAATAGTACTTAAGCTTGAATGATCGAGGCTACAAGGCAAGCTCGATCCAAAGGAGACGAGACCAGTCCCAGAGCGTGTGTTCCACCGAAGGATAGGAAGGTGGATTTGTCATGGGAAATCCCGAAATATTAGGAAAGAAAGGTGGCGGTTATTAAAAAGGTGATATTTTTGGGAATCGTGCATTCCTTAAAGGCAAACCCTAATTTTGTACCCGATATCTTCGTGTGCAAGATACAGTTTCTAAAATTTGAAAACCCAAAAAAGGAACCATTTTTGGACCCTTTTTCGCAGAAGCTGGGTTTGAATCTAATCCTAGTGCGATTAAACTAGTGAATTGATAAATGGGACAATAATAAATCCTAATGCCCACAGTGTAACAGAAGTATAAGCATGCATAAAGAAAAAAAAATGTATATACGTAACGCAAAGAAACCATAGACCGAAAACTTACACAATATAATCGGTGGAAACAGAGAAATGGATGATTGAACGAGCGGTTGCAGATACGATTGCACTGAATCAAAAAGTCCAACCGTGCTTTGTCTTCTCGGCTTGGAGAACATGCAAGAACCAGGCGAAGAACTGTCAGGTTTTTTCTCTGGGATATTGAGTATGAAGAAAAAATGAAGAAGACAAAGGGTGACATATTTATAGACCCTTAGAGATTGTAAAAAGTTGAATTAATCTGAGCCATTGGCCAGATTCCATATCCGATCCGATGGCCAAGGACAAGTGACATGATGGGACCATAAAGTTGGCAGGCGAATGATCGTGGGCAAAGTCTCAAGGCACTCGAGTACCTTGAGTAAGCAACACTCAGCTGACGCGTGTGCAGACTCAAGTGTGCGATGGAACAGTTCCCGAAGAAAGTAGTTCAAAAGTTTCCTTCTCATAGGATTCGAACTAATACTTTTGAGGGGGCAAAATGTTACACCCAGATTTCGAAACCTGAGGTTGTGACCTCGAAAGCTGGATTCGTCAGGTGTGAGCTCGGGATAGCTAAAGTGCATGTTCGTGATCTAGATGCAAACCCTCGAAAACAGGTGGCAACCTCGAAGATAGGTAGCCTCGAATTCCTTTCTAAGCTCGAAAGACATAACATTGGGGTATATCCATTGTCGGGTGTCTTCGGATCAAGTATCCCGAGCTTGGCATAGGTGTGAGCCCGAAATGAAGTGGCCTCGGTGGTATTTACCCACTCCAAGCTGGTCTTGGGGAAAGTTATACAGTTCGTAATTCACCTAGAGACCTGGACTGACATGATGCTAATTGCTGATCTCGAACGGCTTAGTGGGTCATCTGATGAGATGCAGTCCATGCATTCAAAAGATATTTATTGTTGTAACTTCCCTACATTAAAGGAATATTAACTAGTCTGTTATATGTCTTCTGGTCTTCAGGGGACGTTTCCTTGAATATAGGAGTTACATAATTTAGTGTCATTATTCCCATCAATAAAGAGGAGTATCTTCCCGAAATATGTGGGAACGAACTCTGAAAACTCTCTATAAATAGAGATGTCATGAACACTTGAAAGGGACAGAATTTTGTTATCTTGAGAGAATTTCTGGAGAATTCATTCCTGAAGGATTTCCAGAAAACTCCAAAGTCCTAATAAAAGAGACTCGTGGACTAGGCAGAGTTAACTCCTGAACTACGTAAAAAAATCCTCATTGTTCTACTGTACTATTCATCTGCGCCATAGTTCTTGTTGTTTAATTGCTCTACGTTTTACTGTTGACGAAAAGCGGCGTCAACATATTTAGTTCACTGAGCAAAATAGTGAGAAATAGTAAAATGAATTGTATTTATGAGAATCACGTCACATGAGTCATGAGATAACGATTCACAATCACATGACTTAATAACTTTTGTATACTCAAGGAAAATGCCTTATCATTTGCAATTTCAAATTTAAAATAAATTGCTCTCAATTTAATTTTGTGTTACTAAGAATTAGATAACCAAAAACAATCGTATTCAATGCAATATAAATTCCAAACATACACATAGATAGACAGAAAATTAAATGTCACACCACACTAAAATTATAGAACTTAAAAAAGAAAACACACACACGTGTAGAAAGATGAACAACAATAACACTAAGCACATTTTTTGTACTAATTACTTCCACCATCACTAACTTCTTCATCATCTTCATATTGAATTTGGTTTCTTCTCTTCTTATTCTTAGAAAGAACAATGACAGGATAATTTTTCACAGAATCTTCCAATTCATTCGATAAAATATCATGATGATCCTGTAATTTTTTTTATTAAAAAATATTATACACAAATTATAATAAAATCAAAATGTGATTTAGAGTAATTAAAATTTCATTCTCTTGGGAATGACTTTCCCTCCTTTCATTTAAATTTTCATTTAGATCAACTTTTTCCTACAAATCAAATTCAATAATTAGTTTATTTACATCATGTATATTGGCTACAAATTGAACTTTGCATAGGTAAATAGTAATACCTTCTTCCCTTTCTTCAATTCATGAGCTTATTCAAATTTCTCCTTAGGTGTGAAAAGCTTTGACACATTATAATTCTCAAGCCCCTCTTTCAAATTATATTCATTCAATCTTAGTTTGTAAACGAAATCTTTCGTACAAAGGATTTTAATTTCTGCAAGAACATCATTGTTATTTGAAGATAATATATTCAATAAATGAGATGCAAATGTATCAAGTAACTTCTCCACTACATCATTGAATAAGACAAAAGTTGTCTTCTCAGTCTTGTCCATGACTTTTATATGTATTTTGAACCTAGATTAGACAAAAGAAATAGAGTTAAAAATTTAATTAAACAATTAAAAAAAACTTGATAAAATATAATACAAATCTTATATTACAAGATGATAGTCGCATTCTTTTTTGCAAGTGCCACACATGTAAACACCATTTCTATATACCATTTTTTTAAACATGATTTGCATGATACAAAATACTATCCAAAAGAGTTGTCTATTTCAGTGATCTTCCCTTTCACAATAACAATGTATTCTTACAATATGAAACATTGGCCATTAAATAAGATGATGTGGTTATTGCATAACTTATGATCAACCAATTAAGAATAGTGAAAATTTGAAAATTTTGTAAAAATACCAAATGAAAAAAAAGGTTACAAATCAGCTTCAGTTCGTCACTCCAATTAGCCTCTAAGAGTTCCTTAATACTCATCCTATTGAGGAACATCTCTTCATCAAGACTAATCTTATTGACATTAGAACTTTCAATAGTTTGCACCTTATTGGAGATAATGGAAAATCTTTCAATTAAGGAGGCCACATAGTCTGTTTGAATATTTATGTATATTTTGCTTGCACTTGTGGTAGAGAAACTCACTTCACCTATTTAGAGTAAATGCAAATTATTTATAATATTTTACAAAAAAGTTATTATTAATAATAGTATATGTTGCAATATTTTTGCTATGCAAGTGCACACAGTCGCAATTCGTAATAAAATGGTAAAACCAAGTATCGTCCTCAAGGACTGATTTATCAATTACCAATCAATTAATTTCTTGTTCTATTTGATAAATTAAAATTCTTGATTTTTATAAACACAGCAAAAGAAACTATAAAGTGCAGAAACAATAATTGAAAAGTAAATGGGATAACAACTAATAGTAAAACTTTTAATTTAACCACTGAATAAACAAATAGGATATTTAATCTCATCAACAATCCTCCCTATCATTCCCTAATGCAAAGTATGGGTTCTTCTTCTTTTTTACCTAATTCAATTAACAAGTTGATACAGCAGCCTATAATCATACTATGAATTATAAACTCAACCTAAGTGACAATTTCCTATATTTCTATGGTAAATTGAACCATAAAGGTAGCATTAATCTCGACAACTTAATAAACAGTTACACAATTAATTCAGATACTTTCGTTCTAAATTAGAATTATGTCCAATATAACCACAGCAGATTTAAATCTTACTTCTCAGATTTTGACTTAAAAACATATGTATATGACTAAAGATGGCCAATCAATAATCAATCTATAAGAACAGGTTATATGGAATTGAAGAAGATTGAAGAAGAAGAAAATTGAAATTGCATTAGTTCATAACAGGGGTTCAAATGATTCAATTAAACATCCTAAACAGAAAATTAGTTCATAATCATCATGCTAATCACAACAAAAATTAAAGATAACATCAGGAAGAAGAAGAAAAACATGTAAAATACTCCATGCCTTCAGCCTTTAAAACCAGAGCTCATCCACCGTCCGTACGTGTCTTTTCTCTTCTCTTTTTCGCCATATTAAAACCTAGGACTCAATTTTTAAAGAGGCGGGCCGCGGCTCTATGTGCACCATGCCGGCGGCCCGCGTCGAAGAATTCTGGGCGAAATGCCCATCAATGCCGCGACCCTCTCTAGCCATGCCGCGGCCCTAAGATCTCCAACAAAACAGTGGTTCTGTTTCATCACCTAGCCGCGACTCTATATTGCTCATGCCGTGGCTCTTAAGGGATTTCTCAATTTTTCAAGTTTTCATCCCAAAAATTCACCAACACTTCCAAATTATGTTGAGTTCCATTCTTTATCGAAATATGATGAAAAACTTGGTTATTTCTTCCCTTTCTTTGACATTTTCTTCCAAGTGCTCAATTCTTCTTGATATTCACAAAGACAGACAAACAAAGCATAAACCCGCACTAAATGAAAGAAAAACAAAATAAAAGACTACTAAAAACATCACCTAAACAAGACAAAAACTAGACTCAACAGTATACTGATTACATTCATTCATTAACTCTTAAATTATTTTGTAATAAATAAAATAATCACCTTGAAATTTTTTAATTGTTGTAGAAGTCGCTATGATAATGAAAGGACCATCATCTTTCTTGTACAAGTCCGGATCAAACATCTCTCCCAACATTACCCATAGAGTAATCTTGGATGTCACCGAACTATTTAAAAAAAAATAAAAAAATGGAAGTGAAAAAGATAATGAAAAAAACATACGAAAGATTTACAAAAAAATAAATGTACAATAAGAAACACATATCTAAATAGTTTTAGCATTGTTAATTATCTGAACTTACTAATCTGTTATGACTTTTATGTCTCTTTTTCACCAGCCATCTCCAACAATGTCAATGTCACACACACTATATAAACATCCGATAACATCTAATATTTGAAAGATAAATTATATAGATATGTTAGAATATCAAAATCAAAAATATCATATGCAAACTTAAAGATTAACAGACATTAAAATAAATATACATACCAGATAGAATTGTGTTATCATTCACACGTGAATCAACTAATTCGGGAGATATAAATTGGAATCCATTGATTGGTATCTTAACCATTCCTTCTTCTAACTTCTTAAGCGAAGTTGTAATAAAAAAAATCTTGTATTGATTTGAAACAGGTCTATACTGACCTGAACTTGCAACAACTTAAAAAAAATTCACGCTATATAAAGAACCTTCACTCAAAAGGTGCCTAAACTTAGGCACTACATTTTTCCTAATTGTTGCATGCATCACGCTTTCCTGTCACAAAAGAAATTGGTACGTTAAGTATAAAACAATTGAAGAAAAATAAGAAATATGATGGAAAAAAAATTATAACATTTTCATAAATGACAATCATATCCACACTTATCAATTCTCCATTCTTCTTGGTGTTAGTGGACTCCCATATCCTACAAACTCTAATCCTTATCATCAAACTATCTGTATCATTGTTCAAATCTTGGAGATTAAAGTAGTACTCCATGAAGCAAACAATAGTTAAAGTTCAAAAAAATTGCAAAATAACACACAATGTAAAGAGGAGGTTTGGTTTTTTTAAAAAAACAAATAAAAAAATCCTCGTATACTTTGTGTTTATAGAGTATGTAGAATCTAAAAAGACATTATTTCAATAGGTTTCATACTAAATATAACTTACCTTTTTTTTAGGTAGTTTTGCACTCTGGCCTACTTTTGATAATTTTTTGCAAAATGACCTCTGTTTAAAATTCGACCAGTTGTCTAAATTTTTCGACCAGCTGTCTAAATTTTTTGACCAGTTGTTTAAATTTTTCGACCACCTGTCTAAATTTTCGACTAGCTGTCTAAATTATGAGAGGTCATTTTGTTAGGAACGAGTTTCCTAATACGCAGCGAAAATGTGGTGGAGTTGGCCCAATGTACAACAAAATTTTTGTAACATATTTAAACTATCTTTAAATATGTGGATCCATTAATATACATACATTAATCATAAGCAAGTTAAGAATAGAAATCATACCTCTTAAAGCCTATTAAGTGTCATTGCTATCTTTTCGTAATTAGAACGATCTTCCTATCCAAGCTGCTCCCAAGTACTCACACTAAGATCTTCCACAACGTTCTCTACACCTCAAGAAGTGTGTGGGCACTTAGAGAATGAATGATAGTTTCTTTGTGATTCTACCTGATGTACTCAACACATGAGATCAAGATAATATGCCTGAGAATTGGTTCTTTATTACTGTGTTGTCTCTATTTTTCTGTCTATTTTCTGATTAGTCACACTTAAAAGAAAATATTCAAATTTAAAAAATAAATCTGTAACTAACTTACAATTTACTTTTTAATTAATTATTTATTTTATTAATGAAAATATCCAAAAACTAATTTTTTGAATTATCTATTAATTAATTAATTAAATAAATGAAAATCATATCCCTGAAAAATAGCAGTACACGCACTGTGTGTGCACATGTACCACCCCTATTTTTAGGGATATTGGTTTTTTTCAATTTTTATTTAATTATGTATTCAAACTACTTTATCAAATAAAATCTAACAACCTGATAACTAATTCAAATTTAAATTAAATATATTTTTAATTAATTATAAAATATAATTAATTATTTAAATAAATATTAATTTTTTAAATTCAAATCCAATTTGAACTTATCTGATTATTATCTCCTACTCAAATAAAGATATTTAATTAATTCTACTAATTAATTAAATTCAATATTTTCTAAAATAAATATTTAATTTATTATAATTTCGAAAATTATAATTAATTAATTAATTTTTTAATCAAATTTCGAAATTAATTTAATTATTTGATATAATTTAAAAAATTATACAATAATTAAATATTAATTAATTTTGTTAACTACAACTAATTTGTAATTAATTAATTAATCACTATTATTGTATAATTGCATATTTGGCTCAAAGAACAAATTTCTTCTTAAATATGTCTTTAAATTATTTTTCCCTTCATATCAACTCTTACCTTGAATAGTGTTGATAGAACCACTATGGGGACCTATGGACCTATAATTCCAAGCTCCAATAATTTTGATATTATTAATTAAACACTTTAATTAAATAATCTTAATTTATTAATCTCATGATTATTCCACTATAAATATGATACTGTACTCTTGTAATTATAGACATTTCATTTATTAAATACTTTATAATTATAAATCGTCCATTGATATAATCATTGCATACAAATTGACCAAATAATGGTTCATAATTAATTTGGAATAAAATTACCGTTTTACCCTTTTAATTATCTCTTGTTTCCTTATGTACCATTAACCTTACTAGTGAAGGTTAATTCATAATTAAATTATGAATTTGAGCTCAATAACCTTTCAGTCCCAAAAGTTAACCCCTAAGAAAATCATTATTCAATCTTTTACGAGAAGGCATAGATTTCATGTCTGTATATTATGTCCCCAGCCATCTACATTAATGAGTTCCCAAAACAAAAGTTTTTAGCCTGATTATTCTGACAGACCCTAACGAGTGAATCAAAGAACTCGTATAACATAAACATAAGTTCATAGTAACTTCATGATTAAGATCTATTTGTATATGATAATCAGTTGATATATTTAATTAATACTTCGAAACGGTATTTAACTAAGTATTAATAAACATATCTGGTCCAGTTCTATGTATTCTCTAATATATAAAACACATCCATTAAAGTGTCCTACCACACTAGTGATCCAGATCTAGATTATATGTATTCATAATACTAGTGAATCGTACTTGCAGTAATTAATCTAAAGATTCCATAACTTTATTTTACTACGAACTATTCAAGTTCATTTATCTCAAACACAATCCTCTCATACCAATACATGTTTGAGATCACATATATGAACTTAGGAATTTTTCTGATATTTACATAATATTATCACAGAATAATATAGTCCATAAAATATATGCATAACAAATTCAATTTATTTATTTCATAAAACAATGTCTAGTACATATGTTTTCAGGGCACAATTCCCAGCATATTTTGCAAAGAATTATTAAAATTAGGCTAGAGTGCAAAATAATTTTAAAAAATAGGTAATTTTGCCAAGAGGCCCAAATTATTATTCTTAATAATTACAGTTTTACTATTATATAATTTCGGTTTTACTATATTATAACAAGGATTGTAGCTAATTTGTATACTCTACGTTATGTTATGTAAATGTATTCTCTTATGAACTTTTAATTAATTATTATAATGATTATTAATTAATATAGAAAGTATTTGAAGACGGTTTTTTTTTTTTGTAAAACTGAAATATAATACAATAATAAAGAGGTGAATAATGGATTTAAGAGTATTTTATCAAACAAAAAAAGAGACTAATATAAGATTACAATACAAGAGCCAACAGTTATATATATTTTTGTTTTAATTAATTATTATTATCATTATTAAATAATATAGAAATATCGTCATAACCTAAAAAAAAAATAGAAACTGAAACCGATTTGTATACTCTACATTATGTTATGTAACTGTATTCTTTTATGAACTTTTAATTGATTATTATTATGATTATTAATTAGTATAGAAAGTATTAGGAGATGTTTTTTTTTTATAAAATTGAAATAGAATACAATAATAAAAAAGTAATAATTTGGCCTAATTGAAAGGCTACGTTTTTTTTATTGTAATACTACTAAAATATATACAATAAATTAATAATAACTTAACATAACTAAAATGCTAAAACAAAAAAAAACTGAAAAAAATTGAAAATAATACAATAATAAAAAGATAATAATCTATATATATTATTATTATGATTATTAATTAATATATAAAGTATTAGAAGACATATTTTTTTGTAAAACTGAAATATAATACAATAATAAAGAGGTGAATTGTAACGCCCCACGTCACTATAATTGCTTCCTGGAATGACGACTGACCCTGTAAACCAGCTCGAGTCTTTCCAGCGTGTTTTGTCCTCACTCACACGCTTCCTGGGAAAACTTACTAGGAGGTCACCCATCATGAGACTACTTCAAGTAAAGCACGCTTAACTTTGAAGTTCTCAAGTGAAGGGATACCGAAAATAAGATGCATTTTGTTGGCATAGGTAGTACCCATTAATCCACTTAAGCCATCTTCAACTGTGTAGTCTCATACCTACACAGTCTTAGAATCATCACACTTGACCTTCCCCAGGCAATGTAAGATTGCACAACTTTTACCCGGTCTTTCCCCCTGCGGATCACGGGATTCTAACTGTCACAATCACCCCCTTAGGGGTTTGACATCGCCGTCAGCCACACTTCTCGCTGGGTCAAGGCTCTGATACCATTTGTAACACCCCACGTCACTATGGTTGCTTTCTGGAATGATGACTGACCCGACAAACCAACTCAAGTCTTTCCAACGTGCTTTGTCCTCACTTGCACGCTTCCTGGGAAAACTTCCCAAGAGGTCACCCATTATGAGACTACTTCAAGTCAAACACACTTAACTTTGGAGTTTTCAAGTGATGGGCTACTGAAAAGAAAATGCATTTTGTTGGCATAGGTAGTACCTATCAATCCATTTAAGTCATCTTCGACTGTGTAGTCTCATACCTACATAGTCTTATAATCATCACACTTAACCTTCCCTAGGCGATGTGGGATTGCACAACTTTTACTCGGTTTTTCCCCATGCAGATCACGAGATTCTGACCTAGCCGGAAGTGTGGCCGACAGGGACGTCGGACTCCTAAGGGGGGTGATTGTGACAGTCAGAATCTCATGATCCGTAGGGGGAAAGACCAGGTAAAAGCTGTGCAATCCCACACCGCCTGGAGAAGGTCAAGTGTGATGATTCTATGACTGTGTAGGTATGAGACTACACAGTTGAAGATGACTTAAATGGATTGATGGGTACTACCTATACCAACAAGATGCATTATCTTTTCGGTAGCCCATCACTTGAGAACTCCAAAGTTAAGCATGCTTGACCTAGGGTAGTTTAATGATGGGTGACCTCCTGTGAAGGTTTCACAAGAAGCGTGCGAGTGAGGACAAAGCACACTCGAAAGACTCGTGTTGGTTTGTAAAGTCAGTCGTCATTGCAGGAAGCAACCATATTGACGTGGGGTGTTACATAAATAATGAAATTAAGAGTATTTTATCAACAAAAAAAAAAGACTAATATAGGAGTACAATACAAGAGCCAACAATTATATATATTTTGTTTTAATTAATTATTATTATCATTATTAAATAATATAGACTTCCATTCTATTTTTTTTTTTTAAATATTACTTCAAAAAAGTGTTTGACTGATTACATACCGATTTATATACTCTACATTATGTTATGTAAATGTATTCTTTTATGAACTTTTAATTAATTATTATTATGATTATTAATTAATATATAAAGTATAAGAATACATTTTTTTTTGTAGAACTGAAATATAATACAATAATAAAGAGGTGAATAGTGGAATTAAGAGTATTTTATCAAACAAAAAAAGAGAGACTAATATAGGAGTACAATACAAGAGCCAACAGTTATATATATTTTTGTTTTAATTAATTATTATTATTATTATCATTATTAAATAATATAGAAAGTATCGTCACAACCTAAAATAATAGAAACTGAAATCGATTTATATACTCTACATTATGTTATGTAAATGTATTCTTTTATGAACTTTTAATTAGTTATTATTATGATTATTAATTAGTATATAAAGTATTAGAAGACGTTTTTTTTTTAAAAAAAACTGAAATATAATACAATAATAAAGAGATAATAATTTGGCATAATTGAAAGACTACGTTTTTTTGTTGTAATACTACTAAAATATATGCACTAAATTCATAATAACTTAACATAACTAAAATGCTAAAACAAAAAAAATGAAGAAAAAAAATGAAAATAATACAATAATAAAGAGATAATAATCTATATATATTATGAATTTGAGGTTTAAGAAGGTGAGATGGCATGTTTAAGCTTCTTTCATTCTATTAAAAAAAAGAGTATTACTTTAAAAAAGTGTTTAACCGATTACATATTGATTTATATACTCTACATTATGTTATGTAAATGTATTCTTTTATAGGTTTGAGGAGGTGAGGTGGCATATTTAAGCTTCTTCCATTATATTTAAAAAAAAAAAAGGAACATTACTTTAAAAAAGTGTTTGACTGATTACATACTGATTTATATACTCTATATTATGTTATGTAAATGTATTTTTTAATGAACTTTTAATTAATCATTATTATGATTATTAATTAATATAGAAAGTATTAGAAGACCTTTTTTTTTTATAAAACTAAAATATAATACAATAATAAAGAGTTGAATAATGGAATTAAGAATATTTTATCAAACAAAATGAAAAGAGACTAATATAGGAGTACAATACAAGAGCCAACAATTATATATTTTTGTTTTAATTAATTATTTTTATCATTATTAAATAATATAGAAAGTATCGTCACAACATAAAAAAAAAAATAGAAACTGAAACTGATTTATATACTATACATTATGCTATGTAAATGTATTCTTTTATGAACTTTTAATTAATTAATTATTATTATGATTATTAATTAGTATAGAAAGTATTAGAAGACGTCTATTTTTATAAAACTGAAATATAATACAATAATAAAGAGATAATAATTTGGCATAATTGAATGGAACGCACTGGATAGTCAGGATCGTTACACTGTGTATTTTAAATAGTGCTTAACTCGCTAAACGAGTCTTTAGGCCATAAACGTGTATCTAAGTGTTATGAATGGTCAGGGTTAAAATCTCAGTCAAAGGAATGGATATTTTATTAAAAACGTTAAATTGTACATGGGATCCCATAATAGCGTTTACAAAGTTGTTAACAATCCAAAATGGCCATTACAATTCAAAAGTTACAATCCGCTAACCTAAGCGGCAAAAATAGGGTTAAACTCTAGTTCCCCTGAGAAACACCTTGGTCGTGGTGGTCAAGCGGCCGCATATGTACACGTCGCCACCTAAGCTCTCCACTTAAGGCTGTGTATGCTTTTCTTTCCCTTTACCCGCACCACATAGCACCTGTGAGCCAAGACTCAGCAAGAAAACTTATTACTGTATGCATATAAGTATTAATAAATGATCATGGAATCATTCTGGGGCCTGCAACCCTAAACAGATGGCCATGGAGTCATTCTGGGGTCATGTACCCTGAATAGATGATTGTGGAGCCATCCTGGGGTCTTGTGCCCTAAGTAGATGACTGTAGAGTCATGCTGCGGTCCTGTGCCCTGAATAGATGACTGTGGAGTCATCCTGGGGTCCCATGCCCTAGCTGTAACTTTCCAAATTTCCTAATAAGGCTTAGGGCCTTGATTAGGGGGTCGGGAGGACGATAATTGATTTAATATGTGATTATGTGATTATATGCATGGTTATGTGAATTATATTATGATATGATGATAATTGCATGCATGTGGGCTCACTTCTTATTAGAATGATATTTTCATAATTTTGGCCATTTAGAGCATAATTGTATATTTATGTGCATGTATGTGATATATGGGTGAGACCACATTATTATGTGGATATGTTTGAGCTATTTGGCATGAGACGATCCTAGGATGCCAGTTAGCGGTTTGGTAATAACGTGATTAATTACCGGGCTCGAGGTGAGCCTAGGAGTAAATTGGTGTTTAGTACATTACCAGGAATGAGAGGGTAATGGGATATGATTTATTAATTAATTGAGGATATTGGGAATAATGAGAATTGGAGGACGTTAATTATGATTAACGGGATAAGTGGGAAATGAAAATTTTGCCCTTGTTGACTTTGAGGAATTAAAATGGCCCTAGGGGCATTTTGGTCATTTTGACCATTGGATATATTTAAGTTAAGAAGGCTGTGGAATACTTAGGCAGGAAAACAGGGGGTTCTTTCTCTTCTCTCTTGATTAGCTTTGAAGCCAAGCTAGGGAATTCAAGCTTGAAAGTTAAGGCCTGGAGTTTAGGATTGGATTGCAGCAATTGAAAGGGGTTTAAATCGTAACTGAGGTAAGGTATTTAGCTTGATTCTCAAGGATTTTTCTCTGTTTTTATGTAGTTTGAAGGCTTGATAGTTTGATTGTGGAGTTGGGAATTTGGTGATCTTTCGAGTGGTATAAAGCTTGGCTTTTGATGTTAGTATGGTGATTATGTTGTTAATATGATTAGTTGTGATTTTGAGATTTGTGTTGGTTGAGTTTTGATTGAGGTTTAGATTGAAGAAAATGTAGGGGAGCTGGGTTTGCAGGGTCATGTCGCGACCGAGTTCATGCAAGTCGCGACTTGAATGAACCCCAGAGCCTCCCCTAGGCTTTGTCAAGGAGGCGCATCGTGATCCACAGGGTCAAATCGCGACCCACCCCTGACACTCAAACAGAGGACCTCTATATCTTGGGGGTGCGCTGTGTGGCGTGCTGCCCCTTTGGCACACCCACATGGGGCCATTTTGTTAATGAGCATGCCTTGGTGCTTGATCATTAGTCAAGTCTTGCACCAAGCAACCTCATGGGATAGGGTAGTGGCAGTTTTGTAATATTGCATATGTCTCCCAGACAAAAATCATATATGTTCCTGGGAAGACTTTATTTCCCTAGAAGGCTCCTTAGGGGGAGGTGACCTGGTGACTTAGGGAAGCACAATGGCCATCAGCAAATAGGGGCCAAAGCTGTGTACTCCTTTGCCCTATCAAGGCTATATATTAATGAAATAACATTTATCCATACTTGCCCCTGTGTGCTTCCTTGTTTCTTATGTGTTGCTTGTTTGTTAGCTTCGTTGGGCCACTGCGTGCAATTTGCCTTGTTGTGTGCTTTGTGTTGTGTGGACGTTCCTAGGAATGACTTGCTTTGTGCTTGCTCATACTTCGCTATTGCCCGTTGCATGTCCGAGATGTGTATGTGGCTAACCACTGAGTTTGTTTGCCTGGAGGTGTGTGTTGTAGGCTGACTTGCTAGCTTGAAGAGTCTGCAAGTGCCGCACGTTCCATCTAGTTGGAGCACCTAAATAGCCGGCCCGTGACAGTTGGTAATAGAGCCAAGTTAGAAAGAGCTTGGCAAAACACACTATGGTGAGCAACACTCAGAGGATCGAAGCTCTTGAGAAGCGGCTAGGGGAACTAGATGGCCTGGACGAGAGGGTCAGGGATCTTTCCTCTGCAAGTCAGGACTCGTGATCGTCTGATGCAAACAATTGCATAGCTACGTTGGAAAAGGAGAATGATGTTCTTCTATCCAGAATTATCGCGTTGGAGAAAAGAAACACTCCAACAAGTACTTCTACTTCCCCTCGGTGGGAAGAGCGCATGCTGAAGGAACAAGAAGTTTCCATAAATGACACGATGGAAGATTGCAGGGAGGCAGTCGGTGTGCTCAGAGAAGAAATGGCTGAGCTATCTGCCAAGGTAAACCTGACCATGCGAGCGGTTGGGAATGCCCCTGCAACAGGGCCGATAGGTATGGAGTATGGCCGAGCCAAGGTACTCGAACCAAGGCCCTATAACGGGGCCAGAGATGCAAAGGATTTGGAGAATTTCCTCTTTGACATGGAACATTACTTTAGAGTCGTGCGGGCCGATTCAGAAGACGGAAAGGTCGCCATGGCTACCATGTATTTGTCGGGGGATGCCAAGGTGTGGTGGAGGACCAAGTATGATGACATAGAGAATGGCAGGTGTACCATCACATCTTCGGCGGACCTGAAGAAGGAATTAAAGACGCAATTTCTGCCAGAAAATGTAGCTTACATAGCTCGTCGCCAGTTAAGAGAGCTTAAACAAGTCGGGACAGTCCGAGAATATGTAAAGAGATTTTCGGGACTGATGCTCGATATAAAAGACATGTCCGAAGTGGACAGGCTCTTCTGCTTCCTCGAGGGATTAAAACCGTGGGCCAATCAAGAACTTCAAAGACAACAGGTGTCTGATCTGGCCACTGCTCAAGCTGCTGCCGAATGCTTAACAGACTACACTCCGGAGAGCAGCCTGCCAAAAAGGGTTACTCCTCCAGCCAGCTCAAATAGCGCTGGGAGTAAGAAGTCTGGGAAGTTCTTGCAGGGTAAGAGTGGGGGAGAGAAGAGGGCAGCTGAGTCCAATTCTTCCAGTGGGACAGATGCTGCTGCAGGGAAGAAGCCGCTAGCGTGTTGGATTTGCAAAGGCCCACATAAGTCGGCTGTTTGCTCTTTCCGGGGCAAGCTGAATGCCCTCATCGGCCAAGAACAACAGGGCAAAGGAGAAGAGGAAGAAGAAGAGTACGCGCACATGGGCGCTGTCCGCCTGTTGAACGCTCTCAAGAAGCATGGCGAGAAAGGGAAGAAGACCCTGGGGAAAGGGCTAATGTTTGTGGATGCCGCTATCAATGGCAAGCCTGCCAAAAGCGTGATGATTGATACTGGCGCCACCCACAACTTCATCTCTGAACTCGAAGCAAAGCGACTGGGACTGAAGCTGGAGAAAGATGCAGGCCGCATGAAAGCGGTCAACTCTAGAGCCTTGGCCACAACTGGTGTGGCTAAAGGGGTAAAAGTGAAAATCGACACGTGGGAGGGGCAGACTGACTTATTGGTCGTCCATATGGACGACTTCGATGTAGTTTTGGGAATGGACTTTCTAACCGAGAAAGGTGCCATTCCAATTCCTGCCACTGGAAGCTTACTCATAATGGGAGAGACTCCTTCAATGGTACCTGCAAAGGTGAAACCACCCCCTGGTGTGAAGCTTCTCTCAGCTTTACAGTTCAAGAAGGGTGTGAGGAAGCAGGAGCCCACTTATGTAGCTGTACCCACCGTGTTCGAAGAAGTAGTGGAAGAAATTGTTCCACTAGAAATTACGAGGGTCTTAAAGATGTATGGGGACGTGATGCCAGATAAACTCCCCAAAGCCTTGCCACCAAAGAGGGGGATTGATCACCAGATAGAGTTGGTGCCCGGAGCGAAACCTCCAACAAAAGCGCCATACAGAATGGCACCCCCTGAGCTAGAAGAATTGAGGAAGCAATTAAAAGAGTTATTGGAGGCAGGCTTCATCAGACCGTCGAAGGTGCCGTTTGGCGCACCAGTGCTATTCCAGAAGAAGCACGATGGGAGCTTGAGACTGTGCATCGACTATAGGGCTCTCAATAAGGTGACAGTTCGCAACACCTACCCCATCCCTCTGATTGTTGATTTGTTCGACCAGCTAAGTGGAGCCAAATACTTCACAAAGTTGGACTTGAGATCGGGCTACTATCAGGTGAGGATTGCAGATGGGGATGAACCAAAGACTACGTGTGTTACTCGATACGGAGCATTTGAGTTTCGGGTAATGCCGTTTGGGTTGACAAATGCACCTGCTACCTTCTGTACACTAATGAACCAAGTATTCCACGAGTATCTAGATAAGTTCGTGGTGGTGTACTTGGATGATATCGTGGTTTATAGCGTCACGATTGAAGAGCATCAAGAACACTTGGCTCAAGTGTTTCAGAAGTTGAGAGAGAACCATCTATATGTGAAGCGAGAGAAATGCTCATTTGCACAGGAGAGCATTAAGTTCTTAGGCCACGTGGTGGAACGTGGCCGTATTCGTATGGATCTGGAGAAGGTGAGGGCAATCCAGGAATGGAAAGCCCCCACAAACGTGAAAGAACTCCGCTCCTTCTTAGGCCTAGCCAACTACTATTGGAGATTTGTGGACGGCTACTCAAGAAAAGCGACACCCTTGACCGAGCTTTTGAAAAAGGGTGTGATTTGGGCGTGGACTGACAAGTGTGCTGAAGCGTTCAAGAGTCTGAAAGAAGCCATGATGAAGGATCCTGTTCTTGCCTTGCCAACTATTAGCAAGCCTTTCGAAGTACAGATGGATGCATCAGATTATGCTCTGGGAGGGGTACTAGTGTAAGAAGACCACCTGGTCGCATATGAGAGCCGCAAGCTGTCTGAAGTTGAGAGGAGGTATACTGCCCAGGAGAAGGAACTCTTCGCATTTATACATTGCTTGCGAGTGTGGAGGCATTACTTGCTGGGGTCAAAGTTCGTAGTGAAGACGGATAATGCAGCTGTGAGTCATTTCCTTACTCAGCCGAAACTGACCCCTAAGCAGGCTCGATGGCAGGAGTTTGTGGCAGAATTCGACTTCCATTTTGAGCACAGGGCAGGACGCTTAAACCAGGCAGCTGACGCCTTGAGTTGCAAAGCGGAGTTGGCGACTCTAAAGGTCTTGGCTAGTTTGTCGGCTAGCGTGGTGAACACTCCACTCAAGGAACGCATCAAAGAGAACCTGGAGAAAGACCCAGTGGTCAGGACCATCCTGAAGCTCGTAAAAGAAGGCAAGACTCGCCAGTTTTGGGTGGAGGATGACCTTCTGTGGGCTAAAGGGGGGCGCTTGTATGTTCCGAAAGCTGGAGATTTGCGAAGGACATTACTAAGCGAGTGTCATGACACCCTGTGGGCAGGTCATCCAGGGTGGCAGAGAACCCATGCACTCTTGAAGCAGGGGTACTACTGGCCACAAATGCGAGATGATGTAGTGGAGTACACCAAGACCTGCCTCGTCTGTCAACAAGACAAGGTCGATAGGAACAAGACACCGGGTTTGTTGGAACCCTTGCGAGTCCCAAACCGACCATGGAAGAGTGTGTCGCTTGACTTTATCACCAGTCTACCGAAGAAAGGGGATCTAAGTGCGATCTTGGTGGTCGTGAACAGATTCTCGAAGTATGCAACATTCATCCCAGTGTCGAAGTACTGTTCGGCAGAAGTGACAGCCAGACAATTTTTCAAACATATTGTCAAATATTGGGGAGTGCCCCAGAACATCGTCAGTGACCGAGATGGAAGATTCACGGGGACGTTTTGGTCCGAACTATTCAATCTCTTGGGGTCACAACTGAATATTTCCTTGAGCTACCATCCGCAGATAGAAAGATTTAACGGGATGTTGGAGGAGTACTTGCGCCACTTTGTCAATGCCAATCAGAAGAATTGGCCGCAACTACTCGATGTAGCTCAATTTTGCTTCAACTCTCAAAAGAGTTCTTCATCGAATAAGAGCCCTTTTGAAGTTGTTAATGGACAGCAACCACTGTTACCCCACACAATGGACGAATATCACGGTCGGAACCCGCGAGCCTTTCACTTCACAAAAGACTGGAAGAAAACAACAGAGATTGCCCGAGCTTATCTAGAAAAAGCCTAAAGAAGAATGAAGAAGTGGGCAGATCAGAAGCGCAGACCACTGGAGTTCAAAGCAGGTGACTTAGTGTTAATCAAGCTGAGGCCCGAACAGTTGAGATTCCGAGGGGACAAAGACATCAGACTCGTTCGCAAGTACGAGGGTCCGGTCTCAGTCATCTCAAAAGTTGGCCTAACTTCATACAAAGTTGACCTACCAGCTTGGATGAAGACACACCCGGTCCTTCACGTCAGCAACTTGAAGTCGTATCATGAAGATCCAGCAAATCCAGAGCGCAACCAGTCAACCAGAGGAGGAGTCATTGTTCAGCCAAGGAGCAAGCGTCAACCTGAAGAAATCCTAGCGGAAAGAACGGTCACCACTGACCGTAAAAAGCATAAAGAATATCTGGTAAAATGGAAGGGGCTCGCTGATGACGAAATCAGCTGGGAGAGGGCGGAAGACTTGAAGAAGCTCACGCAGAAGATTGAAGATCTACAAGCTACTTCGTCGAGGGCGCCGAAAGATTAAGTGGGGGAGAGTGTGGCGTGCTGCCCCTTTGGCACACCTACATGGGGCCATTTTGTTAATGAGCATGCCTTGGTGCTTGATCATTAGTCAAGTCTTGCACCAAGCAACCTCATGGGATAGGGTAGTGGCAGTTTTGTAATATTGCATATGTCTCCCAGACAAAAATCATATATGTTCCTAGGAAGACTTTATTTCCCTAGAAGGCTCCTTAGGGGGAGGTGACGTGGTGACTTAGGGAAGCACCATGGCCATCAGCAGATAGGGGCCAAAGTTGTGTACTCCCTTGCCCTATCAATGCTATATATTAATGAAATAACATTTATCCATACTTGCCCCTGTGTGCTTCCTTGTTTCTTATGTGTTGCTTGTTTGTTAGCTTCGTTGGGCCACTGCGTGCCATTTGCCTTGTTGTGTGCTTTGTGTTGTGTGGACGTTCCTAGGAATGACTTGCTTTGTGCTTGCTCATACTTCGTTATTGCCCGTTGCATGTCCGAGATGTGTATGTGGCTAACCACTGAGTTTGTTTGCCTGTAGGTGTGTGTTGTAGGCTGACTTGCTAGCTTGAAGAGTCTACAAGTGCCGCACGTTCCGTCTAGTTGGAGCACCCAAATAGCCGGCCTGTGACACGCCGCGACCCTTGGGGGTAGGTCATGGCCCGCGAGTCCCTTTTGTGCCAGGATGGATTTTAGCCAATTTTAGGCGCGGGTTTCCAATTCTCAAGGATCGGGATCGAATCTACTAACTGTTTTAGTAGGATTCGAGGTCCCGGGAGCTGGGTTTTAGCTCATGAACCTTTTAATACTTATTTTATTGATGGGATTTCATACTTGGTTTTGATTAGGTGACCGCTAAGGGCCTCAGAACAAGATCGTTCTCAAGGGGTCGTTCTTCATTTATTTTACGTCAAGTCCAAGGTAAGAAAACTGCACCCAATATGTGATGTATATGATACATGTGGTTATGGCATGGCATAAATGTTGAATATGGAATTGATCAGGGCTTGAGTCTTTGTAATTGTGCATGATTATGATTATGCTTATGATTATTGGTTAAGCATGCTAAATGCCTTATATCTAGATGTTTGAATGTGCATGTTTATAATTATGCTGGTGATTGTTGATGAGGCATGTTGAGTGCTCTATAAATGGACATTGATTTCATTACATATGTCTGGCAGCATGGCTTACTTGTGAATGGCACTGACTTATCAGTCAGAAATGACATTGGTGTTTAGTATTGGTCATGAAGCTCTGACTTATCAGTCATGTTCGACTGTAGTACTGAGTGTTGGGGTTTTATGCCCTAATTAAAACCCAAATTCTTTGTAATCTCATTTTATTATCAATAAAAGAATAGAAATCATTTTTTGACTTGGTCAATCACTTCGCTCACATGTTTTATTTTCATGATTATTTGTTTAATATAAACTTCTATTAAATCCCGAGCATATAGCTAATCTTATTTATAGTGACGTAATCACAGTGGAATATAAATATGATTATATGTTCAAAATAAGTTAGTCCTAAGATTAGTCAGTGCACTGGATTTACACTGACTTGCCAATCTACGATATGATCTACTTACACATTACAGTGTTATGTTCTTTCCAGAACATTAGCAAAGTAGATAAGATCGGATGTATTTGTTACATCGGACAGGATCGATATTGACAGTTGATAAGATAAGTAAACATACCGTTATTATCTATTCTAGTCATATCATATAGTTGACCATAGGTCAATTCAATCTCAATTTTGAGCGGTTAATATTCTAACTGATTGTATTATTTGAGTTCTTTGACTTGTTCGTTACCAGCTTACCCTACGGACTAGCCCATACTTACATCTTGGGAACTCGGTAGTATAATTGAGTGAGAGTGTTAATCATAGATATGAACATCTATAGCTTCTGATGAAGAAGTGAAATGATGGTTTCCTTTTAGTTTGGTTCAAGGTGTTAAATGATAGAGATCTCATTTTAGTAATTAAATTAGTTTACTGAAATATCATTTACAAGGAACTAAGTGTTTTAAGGATAAAATACAATGAGGGGTAAAACGGTATTTTAGTCCTATCTCATTGTAGACCGTCTATAAAGGATTGAGTGACAATTATGGTTGTAACAATGGATAATTAATAGTGTATCTATATTTGTTATAGAGCGTTCTATGAATTCAAGAGTGCAATTCCAAGTCTATAGTGGAGTCACGAGGAATTAATACGTTAGTAAATTTATTTGTTAGATTTATGATAACTTATTGGAGCTTGATTTCATAGGCCCATGGTCCCCATTGTACCTTGGATAAAATCATCTAGATAGTTTCAATTAATTGATTTAATCATCAATTAGAATTATCAAAGTTGACTAGGTCAATTTTGGATAGTTTCACAGAGTTGTGTAATTTTGAGAAGAAAAGAGAAATTATGACAGATTTATTAATTAAGATAAATTGGTATCTAAAATAATAAATAAGTTTAAATCAAGGTTCAAATTATAAATAATTAATTTGATAAAGGATTTAAGTAATTATTTAATTAATTAAATCAATAGAAAATAATACAGGCCTTGATTTTAAGTCCAATGGGCTTATAATCAAATGAGAAATTTCAAAGGCTTATAGCTCATGATAATTTCAACCTAGGGCTTCAAAATAGCTATTATTTTATTTATTTTTTAATTAAATTAAATGGCCTAATTGAATCTATAAAAGGAGTGCTTATAGAGAAGTCAAAACATAAGTTTGATAAGTCACAAGTCAGATTTTCTGATAGTTTTAGATTCTCTCTAAACACAAGTCCTTTTCTAAACCTCTTTGTTATTTTCTCTTCTTCTCTTGATATCTATCTCATGTGTTGAGAATTTCCCACACTAGTCTAGGTGGTTCTAAGGATACATTGGAAGATTGTGAAGAAAATAGAAGATCGGTTCAGTTTCTTGATAATACTCTGCGACAGAAAGGATACAAGAGTTAGAGAAACTGAAGGAAGGACTCTTAATTCCGCTGCGTATACTGTAAGTATTATATTATTTGTTTCTCCTTGAATTCAATTTTAGAAACATGTTTTAGGCTATCTCGTATTAATTTGTTTAATACTAGATATACATGAAAATAAATAAAGATCCTGTATAAGCTAATCCAACACTGAGCACTGCCAGTATGGTATTGGCTTATGAGTCAAGAGCGGCTGTAACGTCCCGAATTTGATAATTAAGGATGAGTGCCTTGAATACAGTGCCTGAAGGGCCTAATTTGGATTATATGCGTGATGATGGGTTATATATGAATTACACGGTAATGTGATTAAACATGCATGATTGTGTGTATTAAATATGCATGTGGGCCCATTTCTGCGAATAGGGGCGTGTTTGTAATTTTGGCCCGTTGAGGGCATAAATTTAAATATGCATGTGTTTTGAGAGAGACCCCGGTGTTATGGGGATATATTTGAGAGGTGTGGTCCGAGACGATCCTAGGGAGCAGATTAGCGGAATAGTCACAACGAGGTCAAATACCCGACTCAAGAGGACCCTAGGGGTATTTTGGGTATGTTATATGTGTTTGGGAATTATCGAGTAACGGGTAGTAGTTTAGTAATGGTTTAGACATGTTGGGATTAAATGAGGTTTATTAGGGACACTCGAGGAATTAGCGGGGTGTGGCAAATGACGGGATTGCCCTTGGTGGTATTAAGACATTAAGGATGGATTTGGTGGTATT
The DNA here is from genome assembly GCF_963169125.1 of Humulus lupulus. Classification (NCBI taxonomy): domain Eukaryota; kingdom Viridiplantae; phylum Streptophyta; class Magnoliopsida; order Rosales; family Cannabaceae; genus Humulus; species Humulus lupulus. Next base: position 285,257,964 of record NC_084793.1, read on the forward strand.
TTGGTCTTTGGCCAAGGGATAGACCTGACCATAGAATGACTCAGCTATTCTGAATAGTTGTAGAACTTAAGGGAAACACTTAGAAGGAAAAGAAAGATAGAACTCCTTAGCTGTGCTTCACTTTCTCGACTCTTTCTTCCTCTCTTGGTGGCTTAGGCAGTTTTGGACAAATTATGGTGGTAAGGCTGTGAATTGAAGGTGTCGAAGCTTGGAGACTAAGGAATCTAGCTAGGATAAGTTGAGGATGGGTTTAGGGTCATCATTTACAGAAGGGGTTAGTGAATTCTCATGTTTCTTACTGAATTGTAAGTTTGGTATTGGTGTTCTTGAGTTTCAAGCTCAAGGTTTGAATTTTGGGTTGTGATGGGGTTTTGGCTTAGCTATTAGTGTGCTTGTGTTGTCTATTGAATTTGGGAATGCTTGGGAGACTTAATTCTTGTTATAGTTTATGTCTAGGGTGGGATTTTGGGGAATTGAGTTCAGATAAAACGTAGAAAAGTGGTGGAATTTATGGGTTTCAGGCTTGATCCGCGGCCCTGTTCTTTACGCGTCGTGGCTCGTGTGTTCAAAGAGGCTGAAAAGCCTATGTCTACTAGGTGCACCGCGGCGCAAGGTGTAGCGCACTGCGACCCGTGTCCCCCAGCAGAGAGGCATTTTTCCTCTGACTTAGGCGCGCCACGGGCCTTAAGGGGCTGGGCCGCAGCTTAAATGTGAGATGTTGGCCATTTGAGGGTTTAAGTTCGAGAACTCAAGCGTTAAGGCTCGGGAAGGATTTTACTACCTGGTTTGGTAGAATCCATGGTCCCAGAGGCTAGTATGTAATTCTAAAGGCTTTTAATTGATTTAGATCATAATGGGTATTTATTAATATGTTGTGACTAGGTCTTACCGCTCAGGCTCGGGATTAGGATCGTGCTCGGGATCGCTTTGGATTGTCAGCTTGGGACATCAGGTAAGAGAACTGTTTGTACCCATAGAGCAATTTGGTGTGTTGTATTGTATGTATTTTGTATGTTTGTTATGTCATACATGTGATTATGACTGATCGGAAAGAGCCAAGAGTGGCAAGAGGCCGGGAACGTTGTTGAGCACGTGGAGTGCAAAGCCGGGAGCGGCAAGGGGCCGGGAACGGTGTTGAGCACGCAGAGTGCAAAGCCGGGAGCGACAAGGGGCTAGGAATAGCGTTGAGCACGTGGAGTGCAAGCCGTTAGGGCGAGACCCTCCTAGGATGCTGGAGGCATCCTCTCGGTGAAGACTGCGAACCCAGGGCCTGGTAAAGCGCCTGGGACGACGTGGCCGCTATGTGTTTAGCCTGTTGGCTGCTTTGTAATATGTTGTTGTAGTATTGAGCTGCTGTGTTAATATATTGTTGTATTATTATGTTTTTGTGCTATTTTACTGTATTGAGTTATTATACTATCGTGTTATTGTAGTGCTGTACTATTAGGTTGTTATGCCATTGTACTTTTGAGCTAGTCTAAATGTTGTGTCGTTGTGCATGCTAGTAGGATATGGTATCTGTTTGTTTCTTTGATTGAGTATGTAACACCCTGGATAACCAAGACCGTTACACTGTGTGTTTGAAATAGTGCGAGACTTGCTAATCAAGTCGATTAAATAAAAATGTGAATCTAGAGACATAAACAGGTTAGGTTTAAAATATTTTGGTTATAAATGAATAATTTTCATTAAAACAAATGTTTGGTACATGGTATCCCAAATCAGGGTTTAAATGACATAATTATAGGATTTCCAATCGTTATAAATAATCAAAGCCACTCTAATGGAAAAATACAAATTTTAGGTCTCCGTCCCTATACAAACCCTCGACTGTGGCGGCCGAGCAGTTGAAAATGTACCCCTCGCCCCCAGAGCTCTCCAACCCATGGTCGAATCATCTTACCCTTGCCTTTACCTGCACCACGCAGCACCCGTGAGCCGAGGCCGAGCAAGAAAACATAATATCATAGCACAATCAATATCAATAACCAAGTAGTTCACAGAGCATAATCAAATGATTTACAAGACATTAATCAATTACCTAGCAAGCCATAGCATTCATTCAATTCAAGACATCAGTCAATAACCAGTAATCTAGTTTCCAGATATTCAACATATCATATACATCAAATCAACAACAGTATACCTGCCAAGCAACAGCTAAGGTCGATGCCCGACCGCACCCTGTATTTAATCCACTGTCTTTGGCTCACTTAGGCCAAGCCCAGTGTTCACCCCACTGACTCCGATCCGCTTAAACCGAGCTCAGTGATTATTAAGCTGTCCTCAGCTACCAGTGGCTGAGCCGTGCCTTGTGCGTAAATATTGATTCTGATACCCTTAGGTCATTTACACATGTCCCCATGACATAATACCATCTCATGACATTCATACAATTATAGGGAGCTCTTAGTCCTAACATATCAGATGGTTTATCACAATCATATAACATTGCATACAAATATAGGGAACACTTAGTCCCATCCTATCCACATAAACGGGTGCAGTTTTCTTACCTGTGTCCCGAGCTTCTTGAGCACCGAAATCCCGAGCACAGTCCTCTGTCCCGAGCCTCGCTGAAAACCTAGTCACAACACATACATAGCACTCTCATTACTAACCAATTCATAATCATCTCTCGGAACCAATCACGTGCTCTCGGAACCTCCCGTTTCCCCATACAAGGTAGCGAAAGCATCCCCCGAGCCTCCCTGAGCCAAAAACCCTAAAAGCTCAATTTTCCCTTTTCCTGAAATTAGCCTAGCGCTGCAGCACAGCCCTATGGGGGCCGCGGCGCCTAGAATGATCCCCATCTTCTAATTCAGCCTAGTGTCGCGACACGGAAGAACAGGGCCGCGACGCTCATACGCGAACCCAGAAAATTGGGTTTCTCCCCAACATTTTTCCCGAGCCAAAACTCTTCCAAATCAACCCCAAGGTACACCCAAGTCCCAAATTAACCTAAAACCCCAGATAAACAGTATGGCAACTTAGAAATCACAGCAACAAACCCAATCACACAATCAAACCCAAGAATCACCTAGTGGCTCAAAATTTACAAAAACTTAAACCATACTTTATAAAACTTAAACCACCCTTTCAAAAACTTAAACCACACCAGATTATAAACCTCAGAGACGCATGAAATGCTTACCTCAAATAGAGATTCGACCTTGAGCTACTTTCAAATCCAACTCCAAGCTAATTTCCTTTGATTTCCAAGCTGAGTCTTCACTCCAATAACCCACAAGCAAATAACACAATTTGAGCTTGCTAACCTAACATCACCAACATAATTTCCACAAGGAAGAGAGTTAAAACTTACCTTTGCACCCTTGAATTTCTGGCCTAAAGTCTCCCTTAGTTCACCCTTGAGTCCTTTCCTTGACCCCAAAGAAGATAGCTCTTCTTCTCCTTCCTTCTAGTTCCTTTGGTTTCCTCTAGACTTCCAACCAAATATTCAGTTTATTCCTAAGTGAAAGTAACGCAAATGAATTCTCCTCAGCCAAAGTCATCCTCTCCTAAGAAAAAAGTACCATTTTGCCCTTTCCCTTAATAAAAGTCTTATACAACCTCAAGGGCAATTCTGTCATTTCATATAAATCCTGCTAAATCCTCAAGTATTCCTATAAATCCACATTTAATCCTAGCATGTCTAAATTATTAACAAGCCACTAGCCCATATTCAATAATTCCCGAACACATTATAATATTCCCAAAATACCCCTAAGCTCCTCTCGACCCGGGTATTTGACCCCGTTGTGACTTTTTAGCTAAACGACTCCCTAGGACCGTCTCGGGTCGAGTGCTGCAAAAATAAATATATCCACATAATAATGTGGTCTCAACAGTTTATCACATTTATGCCCTAACGGGCCAAAATTACAATTATGTCCTTACAGACTAGACAGGGCATGCATGCTTATCTAATACTCATAAACATGCATTTTGCATATCCATATAATCATAGGATCATGCATATCACATAATCATGAATTTTCACCATTAATTCACACAACTTCCAATTATGCCCTCCCGGCACACTAATCAAGACCCTTAAGCCTTATTAGTAATTTTGGGTCGTTACAAAGTATGAGTTGTTGAGATGTATTTTATTGCATGTTGCGCTTGAAGTTCTCTTGCTGGGCCTCGGCTCACGGGTGCTCCGTGGTGCAGGTAAGAGTAAGGATGTTGGGTCGAAAAACCATGATTTAGAGGGCATGGAGCGGTGTGTACATGTTTGGCCTACCTGGCCACCACAGCTGGGTTATTTTAAGGAACACATGGTAAATGTTTGGTTTTGTTGCTTAGGTCGACTGTACTGTACCTTTGAATTGTAAATATATTTCAAAACAGTGTTTTGGGATCCCAATGTAATATTTTTATGAATTTCAATGAAAGACCAACTCTTTGTACTTAATGTTTATTAAATGAGTCTTTATTTTCATCCAAACACACTTTTTAACCTAAAACCTCGATTAGTGAGCTAATGGCACATTTATAAATCACTTGGTAATGTCTCTAAGGAAGTAGGGTGTTACAGCGCCATTAGCGTGTTTAATGCAGGCCAAAATAATTAGATCTAATCAATATGAGCATTAAATGCTTGATCGACATATTGGTCGAAGAAAACTAAAGCGCTTGTCTAGTTTAAAGGCTAGTTACTCAGAGCCAGGGCTAAAAGGTTCAGGTGACCGAAATGTCACATGGCTTGGGGCGTAAAACCCCAGAGAGACTTATCACTCATCTACTCAGAGAGATTTATTAGTCATCTATTCAGAGAGACTTATTAGTCATCTATCTAGAGAGACTTATTAGTCATCTATTCAGAAAGACTTATCTACCTCAGAAAGACTTATCTAGAGAGACTTATTAGTCATCTACCTCAGAAAGACTTATCAGTCATCTACCTCAGAAAGACCTATCAGTCATCTACCCCAGAGAGAGAGAGAGACTTATTAGTCATCTACTTAGAGTGCAGGACTCCATCATCATTTACTAGTACTTGCTTGCATGTATGAATAGAGTTATTACTGCTAGGCATGCTTATTATGATTTGGTGACATGTTATTATCTGCTTATTAGCATGTTTAAGTTTTCTTGCTGAGCTTCGACTCACAAGTGCAATGTGGTGCAGGTAAAGGTAAAAGAAAGCTGGACCATCCTTGAGTTGGAGAGCTTAGGTAACGATGTGTACATATGCGGCTGCTCGACCACCACGGTCGAGGGTTTAAAGAGGAACTAGGGTTAAACCCTATTTTGCCGCTTAGGTCGGCTGGTTGTAACTCTTTTATTGTAATTAACCTTTAAAATATATTTTGGGATCCCAATGTATACAGTTAGTGAAACATTGTATCTTTAACCAAAATTTTTAACCCTAAACCGTTAATCACATTTAGTTACACGATTATGGCCAAATGACTTGTTTAGCGAGTTTAGCACTGTTTAAAATGCACAACATAATGGTCCCTGGGTAGTAGGGCGTTACACTAGCCATGTGACCATTAAGTCACCCTGAGCCTTTTAGCCCTGACTGTAATGCCCCGAAATCCCTAATGCGATTTAATGGCTGGATTAGTAGGTCGGGAGGGCCATAATTGTTTAATTACGCCATTAAATGATTATATGCATGTTTATGTGAATTATATTATAATATGATGTTAAATGCATGCATGTGGTTCCACATTTGATTATTAGGGCATTTTGATAATTTGGCCCGTTGATGGCATATTTGTGTATTTTGGTGCATATTGTGAGTTATGGATGAGATCCCATTATTATGGGGATATATTTGAGCTATTCGGCATGAGACGGTCTTATTTTACAAATTAGTGGTTTTGTCATAACGGGGTCATTTATTGGGATATTGAGTAATGGGAATGTTTACTTGATGATAGATTGGGAGTTATTAAGATCAGGAGGAAATTCTGGGAGTTTTGACTATAATGTCCCCGGGGGTATTTTTGGCACCTCGAGCATTAGGTTTTATTTGAGGTTACTTAAGCTTGAAGTAGCTCGTCAGAGAGAACCGTATGTTAGAAAAACACTTTCTCTCTTCCCATTAGTTCCTTTTACTGTTCAAGGCAATTTCGAAGAAATCTTGAGTTCTAGGAGTCGGAATCAAGCGAGGATCGAGGCATAGCGATCCTAGGAAATATTAGAAGCTTCTTGACTTAAGGATTTAACGGAAAACAACCCAATAAAAGATAATCTAAGTTTTAAGTTTTGAGTTTTTAGAGTTTCTAAGCTTAGAATTGGATTTTGTGAATCGATGAGTTTTTGATTCGTTTGAGCCTCGGGATTTGATGGTTTTGGATCATTGGGATGTTTGGGAACTTCGATTTTTGGATTTGGAGATGTTAAGGTAAGTTTTTGGAAGGTTTTAAATGAGAGAAAATGAGTTTAAGGCAGGTCCTCGGGTGGGGGACGCGACTCAAGGTGCTAGGGCCGCGACTCAGGCATGGTTTTGAGGCCATTTGAGTGTTTTGACCTCGAGAACTTAGTTTCAGGCCTCGGGATCGTTCCTACTACCCGGATTAGTGGGATTCGATGTCCCGGAGCCTAGATCTTGATTCAGGAACCTTTGTTATCCATTTTATAGATGGTGTCCCATATTTGGTTATGACTAGGTGATTGCTAAGGAACTTAAATGTAATGCCCCAAATTTCCTAATAAGGTTTAGGACCTTGATTAGGAGGCCGGGAGGGCCATAATTGATTTATTGTGTTATTAAATGATTATATGCATGTTTAGGTGTATTAAATATGCATGTGAATCCATTTCTGAGTAATTGGGTGATTTTCATATTTTGGCCATTTTGGGCATATTTGACACATATGTGATATGTGCGCGGTGCTTTATTATTATTTGGTTATGCTAGGGTTACTCAGCACAAGACGATCCTAGGAGGTAAGCTAGTGGGAAAGTCACAACGGGATTTATTCTTGACTCGGAGTGAGTCAAGGGGTATTTAGAGCATTACCGGGTTATTGGGTAATGGGAATGAATATTTGGTGATAAATTGGGAGTTAGTAAGATCAGGGGGAAATTTAAGAGGTTTTGACTATTTTGTCCCTGGGGGTGTTTTCGGGACCCCGAGTGTTAGGATTTGGTTGAGACTACTTAAGCTTGAAGTAACCTTTTAAAATAATAAAAAGAACGTTCTGTACGTTCTCTCTCCCTCTAAGTTTCCTTTTCATCTCCCGATCGTATTTTCAAAGGTAACTTGAGTTCTAGGACTCGGATTCAAGCGAGGATCGAGGCATAGTGATCCTAGGAAAGATTAGAAGCGTATTAGCCGGAGGATTTAGTTGGAAACAACTCAATTGGAGGTAATACAAGTTTTAAGTTTTAAGTTCTTAAAAGTTTTTAAGCTTGAATTGGACTTTGTGTTTTGATGAGTTTTTGGGTGATTTGAGACTTGGGTTTTGTTGGTTTTGGACCATGGGGATGTTTGAGAACTTTGATTTTTTAGTTTGGAGATGTTTGGTTATGTTTTTGGGAGGTTTTAAAAGGTTGAAAACGGGGAAAAATGGCTGGTTCGAGGTAGGGTCGCGACCCTGTTTTGCCTAAGGGCCGCGACGCTTGTCGGGAGGGCCACGGCGCTTGGTGATGTTTATGGCCAAATTGATGTTTTGAGAATGGGAACTTAACTCTAAGGGCCTGAGATCGATCCTACTACCTAGTTGAGTGGGATTTGTTGTCCCGGAGGGTTGGGTTGGGTTTGGAAGTATTTATTTACCCATTTTGATGAGGTTTTATATCATGGTTGTGACTAGGTTATCACTAGGGGCTTGGAATCAGGGTCGTGCTTGTGGCTCATTTATTGGTAACCTGTGCTTGGACCAAAGGTAAGAAAACTGCACCATGTGTATATGTGACATGCATGGTTATTATTGATGCATGTTGGATTATTAAAGGTGGCATGCATGATTATTGTTGAGGCATGTCAAGTGGTTAAATATGATGTATATGATGCACGAGAAACATGTGATTAGGACATGCTTTGTATACTGAGTATGATATTGTTCAGAGCTTGAGCTTCTGTGTTTATGCATGATCCTAATTGTGCTAGTAATTATTGAGTAAGCATGCTGAATGCCCTTTATTTGGATATTTGACATATGATACATGTTGGTGGCATGGCTTACTTGTGTATGGCACTGACTTATTAGTCAGAATCGGCAATGGTGTTAGATCCATCTGTGAAGCTGTGATTTACTAGTCAAGTTCACAATGGGTTGAACATTGGTCGTGTTTTACTGACCTAAGAGTCAGAAATGGCATAGCGTCATGAACGCCGAACCAAATGAAGATTAGATTTAATCGATATCAGCATTGAATGACTCATATGGGGTATTAATGCTGGACCGACCTGAAGGTCGATGAAAATTATAAGCGCTTGCCTAGTCTAAGACTAGTTACTAGAGCCAGGGCCTAAGGCCTAGGTGACTACTTGTCACATGGCTAGGAGGGTATGGGGCCTCCGAGATGGACTTATTAGTCATCTAATCTAGATGGACTTATCAGTCATCTAATCGAGATCGACTTATCAGTCATCTAATGGAGATGGATTTATCAGTCATCTGACCGAGATGGACTTATCAGTCATCTGATCGGGATAGACTTATTAGTCATCTGACCGAGATGGACTTATCAGTCATCTATCTTTTATCCAGGGCTATCAGCCCGATATGGTTACCGGAACCACCAATGTTAAACCACTTATCTGATTGAGACTGACTTGATAGTCGTCCATTCAGGAGGGCAAGATTCTTTATCCTGGATACCCATTGCTGCGTGGTTTTTCTTTCCTACTTGGCTAGGGCTATATTTGCTAGGCGTGTGCCTTATGATTTGATGGCATGTTATTACTGTTCTTGAGCATATTGAGTTTTCTTGCTGGGCTTCGACTCACGGGTGCTATGTGGTGCAGGTAAAGGCAAAAGAAAGTTGGACCATCCTTGAGTTGGAGAGCTTAGGTGGCGATGTGTACATATGCAGCTGCTCGACCACCACGGCCGAGGTTTGAAGGAGAACTAGGGTTTAACCCTGTTTTGCCGCTTAGATCGGCCTGTTGTAAATATTCTCTTGTAATAGACCTTTAAATTATATTTTTAGGATCCCAATGTATATAATAGACGTTCTAATGAAACGTTATATCTTAACCAAAAATTTTAATCCCTAACCGCTAATCATACTTAGTTACACGATTTTGGCCAAATGACTCGATTAGCAAGTTTAGCACTGTTTACAAGGCACACCGTAACGGTCCCTGGAGTTAGGGCGTTACAACTTGGTATCAGAGCGAGCCAAGGTTTATGGTTCCTGAAGACAAGCTGGGCATGTACACTCGTCACTGAAGATAGCTTCACTCAGGGAATGGTAACTATTTCTGTAGTTATGTGCTTAACTACTTAAATAGAATGTAAATGCTTTACTGCATATTGAATTAGGGAGCATGAGATTCTGATAGAGCTTGGCTCTTGACTATATGATTAGATTCTCCATGAATATATATATGGATATGATTATATGCTCTATGAATATATATATGGATGTGATTATATAATTTCCTGCTCCATGAATATATAACTGTAATATTTGCATGCTGGAGTCGGAGGCATGGTGTGAATGTTGGAAGAGCAGAGATTATGATTGACGTATGAATGCCATGGGCATGTTTTTAGCACTGCAAGTGGTTAATGAATGTGGTGTGGTAAGATTTATCCCGTGGGGGAAAGCTCTTGATATGCTTATCATATTTAATGGGTCAAGTTATTGTAACGACCCAAATTCGCTAATAAGGCTTAAGGGCCTTGATTAGTGTGCCAGGAGGGCAGGTTGGGATTTATGTGTGATTTTATGAATTAAATGCATGGTTATGATTTAAAGCATGTTATTTGACTATTTGTTTATCTGAGATGCATGACTATGTATACTAGTATGCATGTAGGCCCGGATCGTGTTAGAAGGGCGTAAATGTAATTTTGGCCATGATTGGCATAACGGTATTGATATGTGATAATTGTATTCTGTGAATTGTACCACGTGGGTGTGGTTGTATTATTGTGATGCACGTGCCGAGACGGTCCTAGAGAGCTAGTTAACTCAAGAGTTGCAACGGGATTTCTGTACCCGGCTCGGGAGGAGCCTAGGGGTACCTCGGGAATTTTATGGTTAAGTTGAGATTTAGCGGGTAATGGTTATTGGAGATTTAGTAACCTGGGTAACCATTAGTTACTGCTGAGAGTAACAACTTTTAGAGAGAAAATGGTAGAAATGAAATAGAAATGAAAGGACTTAAGTGCCCTTGAGGTTTAAGTAGGAAAAGATAGGTAAGGAAGGGTAAAGTGGTCATTTGGCAAGGTTAATAGACAAATTTGGGCTGTGCATATGGGGTGTACGGTTTGGGGCTTATTTATGTTTAGTCTTGATAGAGTTTGAAGAGATGAGAAATGAGAGGGAAAAGCTAGGGCATGAGGAAGAAGAAGAAGAAGAAGAGAAGGAGAAGTGGGAGTCTAGGATGGGGTCAAGCAAGCCTTGTGTGGATTCTCCATTGGAGGTAAGAGCTTTATACATACCTAAGTTTTGATTTCTGTTTTGAATTGTAAAATCTAGAGCTTGAGTTAGTTGTTTGAGTTTTGGGATGAGTTGCTGAAAATAGGAATCAATGGGTGTGAATCTTGGGTGTATTGATGTTTTGAGCTTGAATCTTGAGTTATGGGTTGTTATATAGTCTATTTGATGTTTGAAATTGATTTTGGGGTTTGGGTATTGGTTTAGTATGAATTGGGAAGGTTTTAGCTCGGAGAAAACGCAGGAGAAAACCCAGAATTCTGGGTCTGCGAAGGCGTGCCGCGACACAGCTTTTTCGTGCCGCGGCGAGGAGCCCCTGTCTGATGGGTGCCGCGGCACAACTTTCTTGTGCCGCGGCACAAGGCCATTTTCAGGGCATCATTTTTAGGCAATTTTAGGCCTTTGCTCCGGGGGTTCGGGGGATGACTCCGGGGTGTTGTTTTAAGGTTTTAGAAGTCCCGAGAGTGCGGGATTGGTCCCGGGAAGTGGTTTTGGGTTGTTTAGTATTGAGGGATGTTTCTTGTGTGTTGTGACTAGGTTGTTGGTGGGGCTCGTGCTTGAGGACCGTGCTCGTGGCTTAAGTGCATCAGGAGGCTCGGTGTGCAGGTAAGAAAACTATAACACCCGAGGTTAGGGCATGGCCCCAGATTGTATTACGTGCAAATGTTTAAACCTTAAATGAATCATGATGTGAGTGAATGATTATTTTGAATGTACTATATGTGTGATTATGATGAAATGAGCGGCAAGGGCCGAGTACGGCGTAAGCCGGGGCGGCCGTGGGCCGGGTACGGCGTAAGCCGGGGCGGCCGTGGGCCGAAAGTAACACCTAGCACATGGGATGCTATATTCAGGGTGGGACCCAAGGGATACATGAGTTATCCTCGCGGTGAGAACCGATACCCCAGGCTTCGGTAAGGCTCTGGGGCGGCATGGCCGTGTTTGCTTAGTCTAATGATTGACTTGTTTAATTGTGGATTATCTGTTATGATAAACTGTATACGTTGCATATGTTATGTTCTGCATGAGTTTTCTTGCTGGGCTTCGGCTCACGGGTGCTCTGTGTTGCAGGTAAGGGCAATGATTGAGTCAACCAACCATGAGTACGGAGAGCGTGAAGCGATGCGTACATGTTTGGCCTGCCCGACTGCTTTGGTTGGGGATTTATTTGAAAATGGCTGTAATAATCTATGATTTTTATGATTTATCAACTGTGAACTCATTTTTAAGATGTAAATAGTTTTCAAACCTTATTTTGGGATCCCAATGTTTAATATTATGAGTTTTATTGAAACAACGCATTTTTCTAATATTACAGCCTTAACTTTTAATTAGTCACACTTTCGTTTCAAAACCTCGGTTAGCGAGATCTTTGCACACTGATTTGTCTTAAAACTCACTAAGTAACGGCTCTAAGGAAGTAGGGCGTTACAACTTGGTATCAGAGCGAGCCAAGGTTTATTGGTTCTGGAGATCGACCGAACATGTACGCTCGCTGTCAGTGACAAGCTCGACTCAGGGTTGGTTGGTATGAGTGATGGACATGTCTAAATATATGTTTGAATGCCTGTTTGCCTGCTTATTTATATGGAGCATGAGGAATGAAATGACATATGCATGAGATACTGATAGGGCCTGGCCCTTGACTATTGCATGTTGGGATTGATGCATGCTGAATAATACTATTATGTATGTGGATGAATATTGGCATAATGGTTCGCATATTGAGTGTATGTGGTTAATTTTCTGGATTTAATTCATTAGTTATATTTGTATATTGGCTTGTTTGAAGCATGATAAGTATGGATTTACTTAGTAATGATTGAATCTGGTAGCTAAACGTATATCATTGTGGATTTGACCTAGTATATGCTTGTGTGTGCATTATACCTGTGGATATTTGGATTTAGTTGTGAGTTGGTTCAGAGTATGAACCTCTGAGTTCAGGAGTTTGGTCGGTTTTGACGGATGAACTTGAGTTGTTGGTTCCTAGAAGGGTTTTGTGGACGTGATATTGTGTTGAAAGGGGGGTTTTAGATATAAGTTGGAATTGAGATCTCCAGTTACCCCTGAAAGTAGCAGCAGAGGATCACTAGTGTGTGAGCTAGCTGTGGAGTTTGTTAGTTGAGATGGGATAGAAGAACAGTGGATTCCTTTGGGGAAACTAGCTGATTCCGATGTGTTAACAGTAAGGTTACCAGTGTTGGTTTACTGTGAGGTATGGACAGATAAAGGTATTACATGAGAGGTTTAAGGGGTGTTATCCTCGGGTTTTGAGGAGAGCTCGAGTTGGCAAGGGATTTATCAATAGACGAGCAGAGTTAATTCCACCCTTGGTTAAGGGGATGAGGGATCCTGATTAGAGGGTCGTGTTAATGTTGAGGCAGAGAGGTACCCGGATTTGGTACTCGGGCTGAGGTACTGGCTTAATGGGTTTGGAAGGACCTATATGATGAAAGGTTAGAAGAGATTTTAAAGACATGATTTGCACCATGGAGATTGGTGGGCTTATAAGTTTGGCTTGGACTGTTGGGGGTAACAACAGTGTAAATCAATGGGTTTGGTGATCTGGGTAATTCATTTCGGAAAGTTATACTGATGGATGTATCCGGAATTGATGACGACCCATTTAAGGATTTAAGATCGGGAATAGTCTAAGGTATTTGGGCTGCTCTGAGGTATGAGTTTATCGTCTGCATGTGGATGGCGGAGAGGGCCATGTTGTTCGAGGAACTGATGGTTGATGTTTAGAGCATGAGTGATAGAGCCGCAAGGGCGGTGCTTCCTTTGATGGAATTAGTAAGGATAGATTTGTGATAATCAAGTTAAAGGGACCCCGGATAGTTCTATGGCTTCTAGTTTGCCAGAAAGGGGGAAAAGTCTGATTGATAAGATGGTACTTGTGGTGATAGAACGCAGTGAGGTCGGATTCTCACTTTTGAGGGGAAAGGACCCCAGACAGTGCTTGGGCACCTAATTTGAGCTTTGAAAGAAGTTTGGTTACTAAGGTGGTTGTCAAGATGGCGATAGGAACCAGGGAGGTTATTGGTATACATGAGGAAGAGGATGCCACCTGAGAGGAGGCCAGGTGAGGGCATGACTTCTACGTAGAATGACTCGAGATGTTAGGATGGATTTCCCATGGTGCGGGAAACGGAGAACTGGAATGCATCGATACATTCGAGGTTCGAGGCTGAGTCCTCAAGGATGAGCATTTAACTGACGAGCTTATGCTTTGGTCATGTAGCGAACTGGAAGGATTCGGTGTTTCGAATGCTCCGAGAGGGTGATGGACATAGAGAGGGTGCCTCTATGGTGCCATTCGAGAGGCTGAGGACAGTGATACTTATTGAGAAGGAATTAGAAACTCTGGCAGATGGATTGTTGAGGATGTCATCTGGAGTACGTAAAGGAGACAGAGCTGATCAGTGGAAAAATTACGTGAGTATGTAAAGAAAGATTTAGGGGATACTTCAAGGTCAGACTACAGATAAGGATCGGTATAAGGAATGTTGTAAAAGACGGTTTTGGCCGACAGAAAGTCTATTGAAGCAATCGAAGGAATCTGAGCCTGGTATAGCCAGTGTGCTATACTGCGGGGATTGTTGGCATCGTCGGGTTAGAACAAAAGTTTAATGTTGGATACAAGATGGGACGATGTCTCCAAGAGTTGATCTAGGACCTGGATTTTACCAGTTGGAAACCAAGGATAAAGACTTTTCGTGAATTGATTAGGTGGCACCGGGTAGGGTGTGAGGAATTGGTAACAAGGATTCTGGAACTGTTCAAGCTGCAGCAGCACAGGTAAATTCTTTAGGCGGAGAATGCGTGAACGGTATGGACAAGTCCCCTTCAAGCTTACGAGCAGTGCATGTGGATTACTCCCAGACGGAAATGGTGAGCAACTGATTATTAGGCTGAAGACGTTAGTACCCAGAAGGCGGTGTCTCAGGTAAGGTTCTACGGAGTGTTAGTTTGGGAGTCGTCAAGAGTATTCAGAATAGAGCTACAAGAAGAAAGGACAGGTATGAGGAGATTTGATCTGAAGCCGCAAGGAAGCTAATGAAGAACATCCAAAGAATTGAAGGCATAACAAGACTGGTAAGCGCGTCATCTACTGCATAAGCACCTCCGAAGATTACTACATCAGAGATGAGAAGAACAGTAAAGTTTGAGGTTAGATGGACTGAGTGGTGTCAAATCAGAAAGAAATTCAGAAGACAAGGTAAGATTTGATTGGTTACGGACGATGATGGAATTTGCGTGTGTTTTGGTTAAGTAAAGAGTGATTTCATAAAGGACCTGATCTATGGTAAGGTTATGAAAATGTGGGAGTGCATCACGGGTTGGGCACGCCCAGGATTAAATTGATGCGAGGATGGATTAAACCTTGCGGGAGGCGACATAATGGATCATGGTTGATGCACTTGGAACATTAAGTCGACCGTTGTGTATGGCATAAGGAACTTAAGTCTTGAGTATTAGTAAGAAAGGTTATCATTGAGACTCAGTGCGGTGAAAAGTAACAGACGGATGATCAGTATTTGAAATCCTTGATTGAAAGAAGGGCGATGTAATTGGAGGCGGAACTCCTAGCTGTGAGGCATGTATAAGTCAAAGGATAACGCCATAAATTGTAATAGAATAGACAAGGCAACGACTGAGATTGGCATAATGTTAGTAGGCAATGGTTAGCTGGTGGGTGTCACTGAGCTATGGAATTCAAAGTGTTGGCTTGAGTTGAAACAGGGAAGGACCCTGTCATGGTGGTACAAGTAGGATACCAGGATCGAGTGAAGGATCCAGATAGGATTTGGTTTTGAATGAGGGTTCTGTATGGACATCATTCAACCTCCTAGGGTACGTCGTACCGGGAGGGTCGAGCGGGTGACAGAATCTTGTGTTTTCCTTTGGACCCTGAGGGGTTAGGTGATGTGGTAGTGTATCACGGGAATAGACCACTTTGGACCTTGAGTAAAGTGATTGGACATGAAAATTTTTAACTCGGTGGTTTGAGTTGATGTAGTTGGTTCAGGGGAACTGGTAGCAGGGTAAAACGTCGATGATACGGGATTGAGACCCAAGAGTATTTTAAATTGTTGGAATGGATTTAGAGGACAAAAAGAACAGAGTGGGAACCTGGAATTATCAGTTGATTGCAAGTGATTGGCAGTCTGAAAGTTATCAAATGTCTTATCGAGTTAAGCGCTGAGTAGGCGAATACTTGACGTATTAAGGGAAGTGTAATCCCTGATGGATTAGTCGTGGTGGCAATTTCTGGTGTCTTGATTAATGTAACGCGACATAGGGCTTGGTAAGAGGTGAAGGATAGTGAATGCTACAGTTTGGCTTTAGTTCAGAGTGAAAGCCAAAGAAGTCGTTGAAACTTCTTAAGGCAGGAGTGTCTGCCTATTTTGAAAGATTAAAGAGCTGGTAAATTGCTAATTTATGAGGAAATAAAGTTCCGGAAGGAAAGAGCTGCGTCTCTACGTAATAACAAACGAGGATCTGTAAGGTGTTCAGAGGACGAAGGGAGAGTTCTGACTCTTAATTCAGCCTAAAATTCTGAAGTTGTATTAAGTGTTAGGCCAGCGGGGCCTACAAGCTGATCCCACCTAGTAGAGGTGATGACGTTTGAGAATCTCTGGAATCAGGAATAAGACAATGAATTGGTCATTGTAACCTAGGCAGACCCTGGGCTTCGGCAGGGTTGCGGTGTAGCGAAAGGCTATCGAGAGTATGGCCGTGAGACAAGATCTTGTGAGGCAAGATTGTTACTCCTGTAAGACTGTTGTTGAAAAGTAAAGTAAAGGCGGTGGACCTTGGAAGTTATGGCCAAGAGCTGCGGGTTTATTGACTGATATGTTGGATAAATTTCGAGGACGAAATTTTTATGAGGAGGGGATAGTTGTAACGACCCAAATTCGCTAATAAGGCTTAAGGGCCTTGATTAGTGTGCCAGGAGGGCAGGTTGGGATTTATGTGTGATTTTATGAATTAAATGCATGGTTATGATTTAAAGCATGTTATTTGACTATTTGTTTATCTGAGATGCATGACTATGTATACTAGTATGCATGTAGGCCCGGATCGTGTTAGAAGGGCGTAAATGTAATTTTGGCCATGATTGGCATAACGGTATTGATATGTGATAATTGTATTCTGTGAATTGTACCACGTGGGTGTGGTTGTATTATTGTGATGCACGTGCCGAGACGGTCCTAGAGAGCT
Source organism: Humulus lupulus (assembly GCF_963169125.1). Lineage (NCBI taxonomy): Eukaryota > Viridiplantae > Streptophyta > Magnoliopsida > Rosales > Cannabaceae > Humulus > Humulus lupulus. The sequence continues at coordinate 285,274,773 of NC_084793.1, forward strand.
AGTTAACTCAAGAGTTGCAACGGGATTTCTGTACCCGGCTCGGGAGGAGCCTAGGGGTACCTCGGGAATTTTATGGTTAAGTTGAGATTTAGCGGGTAATGGTTATTGGAGATTTAGTAACCTGGGTAACCATTAGTTACTGCTGAGAGTAACAACTTTTAGAGAGAAAATGGTAGAAATGAAAGGACTTAAGTGCCCTTGAGGTTTAAGTAGGAAAAGATAGGTAAGGAAGGGTAAAGTGGTCATTTGGCAAGGTTAATAGACAAATTTGGGCTGTGCATATGGGGTGTACGGTTTGGGGCTTATTTATGTTTAGTCTTGATAGAGTTTGAAGAGATGAGAAATGAGAGGGAAAAGCTAGGGCATGAGGAAGAAGAAGAAGAAGAAGAGAAGGAGAAGTGGGAGTCTAGGATGGGGTCAAGCAAGCCTTGTGTGGATTCTCCATTGGAGGTAAGAGCTTTATACATACCTAAGTTTTGATTTCTGTTTTGAATTGTAAAATCTAGAGCTTGAGTTAGTTGTTTGAGTTTTGGGATGAGTTGCTGAAAATAGGAATCAATGGGTGTGAATCTTGGGTGTATTGATGTTTTGAGCTTGAATCTTGAGTTATGGGTTGTTATATAGTCTATTTGATGTTTGAAATTGATTTTGGGGTTTGGGTATTGGTTTAGTATGAATTGGGAAGGTTTTAGCTCGGAGAAAACGCAGGAGAAAACCCAGAATTCTGGGTCTGCGAAGGCGTGCCGCGACACAGCTTTTTCGTGCCGCGGCGAGGAGCCCCTGTCTGATGGGTGCCGCGGCACAACTTTCTTGTGCCGCGGCACAAGGCCATTTTCAGGGCATCATTTTTAGGCAATTTTAGGCCTTTGCTCCGGGGGTTCGGGGGATGACTCCGGGGTGTTGTTTTAAGGTTTTAGAAGTCCCGAGAGTGCGGGATTGGTCCCGGGAAGTGGTTTTGGGTTGTTTAGTATTGAGGGATGTTTCTTGTGTGTTGTGACTAGGTTGTTGGTGGGGCTCGTGCTTGAGGACCGTGCTCGTGGCTTAAGTGCATCAGGAGGCTCGGTGTGCAGGTAAGAAAACTATAACACCCGAGGTTAGGGCATGGCCCCAGATTGTATTACGTGCAAATGTTTAAACCTTAAATGAATCATGATGTGAGTGAATGATTATTTTGAATGTACTATATGTGTGATTATGATGAAATGAGCGGCAAGGGCCGAGTACGGCGTAAGCCGGGGCGGCCGTGGGCCGGGTACGGCGTAAGCCGGGGCGGCCGTGGGCCGAAAGTAACACCTAGCACATGGGATGCTATATTCAGGGTGGGACCCAAGGGATACATGAGTTATCCTCGCGGTGAGAACCGATACCCCAGGCTTCGGTAAGGCTCTGGGGCGGCATGGCCGTGTTTGCTTAGTCTAATGATTGACTTGTTTAATTGTGGATTATCTGTTATGATAAACTGTATACGTTGCATATGTTATGTTCTGCATGAGTTTTCTTGCTGGGCTTCGGCTCACGGGTGCTCTGTGTTGCAGGTAAGGGCAATGATTGAGTCAACCAACCATGAGTACGGAGAGCGTGAAGCGATGCGTACATGTTTGGCCTGCCCGACTGCTTTGGTTGGGGATTTATTTGAAAATGGCTGTAATAATCTATGATTTTTATGATTTATCAACTGTGAACTCATTTTTAAGATGTAAATAGTTTTCAAACCTTATTTTGGGATCCCAATGTTTAATATTATGAGTTTTATTGAAACAACGCATTTTTCTAATATTACAGCCTTAACTTTTAATTAGTCACACTTTCGTTTCAAAACCTCGGTTAGCGAGATCTTTGCACACTGATTTGTCTTAAAACTCACTAAGTAACGGCTCTAAGGAAGTAGGGCGTTACAGTTATTGACTGCAGATTCAATTAGCAAGCATATATTCAAGGCAGATAATGAGACCTGGTGGTGGTTATACAGAGGCTGAGGGTTACAGCCAGGGTATCAGTTCTTCATCTTCTCCTATGAATTTTCAGCAGATGCTTACAGATTTGCAATCAAAATTGCAGAGGCATGAGGAAGAGATTAGGTGTTTGAAGCAACAGTAGAATCTGTTGGGGAGCACCTCTTCCTTTGTTGTGCCAGGAGTGGCACCAGCTTTGGCTCAGCCTAGGGTTGAGAACATATGGGAATTTCTTTGTGGGATATTCCAGGAGTATTACCCTCTAATCTTCGAGGGAGGCCTAGATCCATTTAGAGCTGAGCAATGGATGGGCATGATCAGTTCCATTCTTGATAGTATGGGACTGGTAGGTCAAGATAGGGTTGCTTGTGCTTCATTCGTACTGCGGGATGATGCCCGGACGTGGTGGCAGGTAGTATCCCAGACACGAGACACAGTTGTGATGGACTGGAAAGAATTCAAGCAGCTCTTTAATGAGAAGTATTATTGTGATGTAGCCAAGACTGCTAAGATGAATGAGTTTATGAATCTCATTCAGGGTAATGCATCGGTAACCGAGTATGTTAACAGATTTGATGGGTTGGCCAAGTTTGCTTTTGACATGGTACCCACAGATGTAGCTCGAAAGGAAAGGTTTATTCAGGGGTTGAATCCCAGAATAGTTCAGGGCATTAGGATTTCCCCAGTGCATGAAGTCTCTACCTATGCTCAGGTGGTAGGGAAGGCTCTTGCTATTGAGAGCGCAGGACATCAGATTGGGCAGCAGAGTGCTGGAGAGCACGAAACTCAGATAGTGGTACCTCCACTTATTGGAGCCAGTATAAAGGAAAGTCGGAAGACGTATCCAATATGTGCTTAGTGCAAAAGGCATCATCTAGGAGAATGCCGAGCAAGGGCATGTTTCTCATGTAGGATGTTTGGACATCGTAAGAAGGATTGCCCAATGTGGAGGATGGATGAGCAAAAGGGGATGGACAGTTCGACCCCAACTCAAGTGTTCATTCCGATGCAGTCGGAATTTGAGACTGAGACTAGTTCCTCAGGGGTAACAGGTTAGTTTTCTAGTTCTGAGTTTTGAGTTGTGCTGACTGGTTTTGGTGCCATGCTGTTTCTTTATTGTTGCATATAGGGAAGCATAGAGTTGTTATGCAGATCACATGATTACATTGTGATGGGAAAGTAATATTGTATTGGTAAACCAAGAGATGAGTTGGATTATGATGAAAAATGACTCAGCAATGGTTTTGATGAAGCTGGTTATGATTGGCTTTGGTATGATCTGGGATTTGGATTGGTTAAGTGATTATGAGACAATGTTAAAAAGGCGATGAGTATAGATGGAATTCAGCACAATTTATTACTCTCAGACTGATGGTAAATCAGAGAGAGAGGGTTATCCAATTATTATTGGAAGAACATCTTATAAGATGAATGAGTTAATATATATCTGGATCCTGAGGTGGTTCAGGGGACTATTGAGATTATTAGAGGGTGAAGCTTGGATGCTCACTTCTCAGAATAAATGGAAAAGTTTTGTTGAATTGAAAAGTAGGATCATTGTTATTATGATTATTATGATCATTGTTGATATTATATTCATGTTATATTGTGTTTTCTTGCTGGGCTTTGGCTCATGGGTGCAATGTGGTGCAGGTAAAGGGAAAGAAAAGCTCACCCAGCCTTGAGTGGAGAGCTTAGGTGATGCTGTGTACATATGCATCCGCTTGACCACCACGGCCAAGGACTCAGAGGAACTAGGGGGTTTACCCTATTTTTGCCGCTTAGGTTGGCGGGTTGTAAATTTAAATAGTAATGACCATTTTGAGTTGTAAATAACTTGTAAACGCTTTTATAGGCCCATGAACAGTTTTATGTTTTAAATAAAATATATCATTTCCTTTTGATTGGTTTTCCACTTTACCCTATTAATAACACTTACAAGCACGTTTTAACCAAAGAACTCGGGTAGCGAGTTAAATTCACGGTTCACCGATCACCGTAACGGTCCTGGGGTAACCGGGGTGTTATAACTTGGTATCAGAGCGTGCCAAGGTTAGGGTTCCTGTAGATTGGCTGGGCATGTATACTCATCACTGAAGTCAAGCTCGACTCATGGTTTGGGAACTATTTATGTAGTTATATGTATAACTGCTTAAATATATTATATATGTTTTACCTGTATACATGAGACACCAAGTTAAACCTGTGCCCTGAATATTACATCTTCAGCAACCGTGTGCTAAATAGTACTGAAATTGCTGGAACATACTTATTAGTATTTTTTATTGTGAATTATTATGTGGTACATACTAAGTGCTAAATGCTATAATCATGTATCTACTTGTATATTTGTATGACTATGGAATATGATAATTGTCTGCTTGTTCTTGGACCGTAAGGCGGCAAGAGGTTTAGTTATTACTACTTGACTGTCTGTATTGATCATTGTTTCAGCAAGGTATAAGCTAATAAGAATAAATCCAGGGCAGACAGATATGTCAGCTGGCCAGAGTGATCAAAGCCAGAATAATAACAATCAGGGTCAAGAGAATGACCAAGGACAGATTCCACAACCAGCTCCTACAATCTGGCAGCAGATAATTAGCGATCTACAGGCTACAGTGTTGAGACAGGGAGAAGAACATCGTCTCCTGAGACAACAGCAAGCTCCTGCAGTGGCCAGTGTATCAGTGGCACCTCCTGTGTCGGTGCCAGCAGCAGAGCAGCTACCTGAGGTTGGTAATAAATGGGAGCCTCTCTATGAAAGGTTCAGGAAGCAGCAACCTCCAGTTTTTGAAGGCAGTGCAGATCCTGCCAAGGTAGAGCAGTGGATGAGTATGATTACCACCCTCCAAGATTTCATGAGGGTGACTGGTAATGAGAGGGTGGCCTGTGCCACTTATATGTTTCGGTAGGATGCCCGAATTTGGTGGGACGTTATTACCCAGACCAGAAATGTTAATGCCCTGAGTTGGGAAGAGTTTCAGACTCTGTTCAACGAGAAATATTATCATGATGCCATCAGGGCGGCAAAAGCTGAGAAGTTCATTAGGCTACTTCAGGGAGGTTTTTCAGTCACTGAGTATGCCTTGAAGTTTGATCGTTTGGCAAAGTTTACCATGGAGCTGGTGCCCACTGATGGGACCAGAAGAGAGAGGTTTCTTCAGGGGCTACACCCCAGATTAGCCCGTGATGTACGTATTACCACTGTGACTGGGGTTACTACCTATGCACAGGTGGTTGAGAAGGCACTCACAGCTGAGAGTGCAGAGAACAAGATCTGGCGAAATAGTGCAGCCAGAAAGGAGTTAAGGAGGACATGTCCTCCATTTGTGGGTTCAAGTAGGGGTGAAGGCCCCAGTGATCAGAAGAGGAAGGTTCCTGACACCTTCCCAGTTCCAGGTCCTGACAGGCGGCCCCGTGGTGTTTTAATGGGTCATCTAGGTGGTAATGAAGCCTGGAAGTCTTATCCTGAATGCCCTAGATGCAAGTGGCGTCATTTGGGAGAGTGCAGGGCAAGGGCCTCCTTCTCATGTGGAGCATTGGGTCATCTTAGAAAGGACTGCCCTAAGGCAAGAAAAGAATAACCCAGGAAAGCGGACAGCTCGGCCCCAGCTCGAGTGTTCTCATTGACACAAGTAGAAGCTGAGGCTTCTCCCTTAGTAGTTACAGGTCAGCGTCTTAGTGATAGAACCCCTTATAATGTTTTGATTGATTCTGGTGCTACACATTCTTTTGTTGCTAGTAGTATTATCGATAGACTGTGTAGACCTTGTGATTTTTATGCTGTCGGGTTTGGAACTTTGTTACCCACTGGGGAGTTAGTGGTATCCAGGAGATGGGTCAGATCTTTGCCAGTGACAATGGAGGGCAGAGATTTATCAATGGATTTGATAGAGTTGGTTATGACTGATTTCAACATGATATTGGGTATGGACTGGTTAGCAAAGTATGGGGCAACCATTGATTGCAGAAGGAAGATGGTCACCTTTGAGCCTGAAGGTGAGGATCCTTTTGTGTTTTTTGGTACTGTGCATGGACCTCGTATACCTATGATTTATGTATTGAGGGCTAGGGATCTATTGCAAGGATTTTGCATTGGATTCTTGGTCAGTGTGGTTGACACCACTCAGGTCGTGCCAGTGAGACCAGAAGAGACCAGACTTGTTTGTGAATTCTTGGATGTATTTCCAGAAGATTTGTCAGGGTTACCACCGCACAGAGAAATTGAGTTCGTGATAGAACTGGCACCAGGGACGGAGCCAGTGTCTAGAGCACCTTACAGAATGGCCCCAGCTAAGTTGAAAGAATTATTGGTACAATTGCAAGAACTATTGGATTTGGGTTTTATCAGACCTAGTTTCTCACCTAGGGGAGTGCCAGTTCTGTATGTGAAGAAGAAGGATGGTTCTCTGAGGATGTGCATTGATTACAGAGAACTAAATAATCTAACAATCAAGAACAAGTATCCTTTGCCAAAGATAGATGATTTGTTTGATCAATTGCAAGGTAAGACGGTATTCTCAAAGATCGACCTTCGTTCTGGTTATCATCAGTTGAGGGTCAAGAAGGGAGACATATCGAAGATTGCTTTTCGTACCAGGTATGGGCATTATGAGTTCTTAGTCATGTCATTTGGATTGACTAATGCCCTGCTGCTTTTATGGATCTGATGGACCGAGTGTTCAAGGATTATCTAGACCAGTTTGTGATTGTCTTCATCGATGATATTCTGGTATATTCTCAGTCTGAGTCATAGCATGAACAACATCTGAGGTTGGTTCTACAGAGACTGAGGGAACATAGACTGTTTGCAAAGTTCAAGAAATGTGAGTTCTGGTTATCTCAGGTATCCTTTCTTGGGCACATTGTTAGTAAGGGGGGATTAAGGTAGATCCAGCAAAGATTGAGGCGGTCAGAGATTGGCCAAGACCAAAGAATGCTTCTGAGGTTAGAAGTTTCCTTGGATTGGCAGGTTATTATAGGCGTTTTGTGGAAGGGTTCTCAAAGATTGCTACTTCATTGACTGAGCTGACACGCAAGAATCAGAAATTTGTGTGGTCAGATAAATGTGAGAACAACTTCTAGGAACTGAAGCAGAGATTGATTACAGCCCCGATTCTGAGTCTACCGACAGATCAGGAGAAATTTGTGATTTATTGTGATACTTCTCATCAGGGTTTGTGCTGTGTTCTGATGCAATCAGAGAAGGTAATTGCTTATGCTTCTCGTCAGTTGAATGAGTATGAAAAGAGATACCCCACTCATGATTTGGAGTTGGCGGCTGTGGTCTTTGCTTTAAAGATATGGAGGCATTATCTTTATGGGGAGAAGTGTGAGATCTATACAGACCACAAGAGCCTGAAATACTTCTTCACTCAGAAAGACCTGAATATGAAACAAAGGCGTTGTCTGGAGTTAGTAAAAGATTATGACTTTGAGATTTTGTATCATCCATGAAAAGCCAACGTGGTAGCTGATTCTTTAAGCCGGAAGGGTCTGGGATAGATTTATGGTGCAAGGCTGATAGCTAGAGAATAAGCAGATGATATGACCGGAGCTGGTATAGAGTTGCTGGTGGGCCAGTTGGCTAATATTTTGCTACAGTCTACACTGTTGGAGAGAATCATGGAGGGTCAGTTGAGTGATCCCCAGCTGATCAAGATCAGAGAGGATGTATTGGCTGGAGCATCCAGAGATTATATAGTGTTTGAGTTAGGCTTGTTGAGATACAAGGGACGAATATCTGTTCCGTTAGACAATGCTATGAGGCGAGAGATTCTGGATGAATCTCATACTACACCTTACTCTTTACATCCAGGCACCATGAAGATGTATTAGGATGTGAGATCATTGTATTGGTGGTCGGGGATGAAGAGAGATGTAGTAGAGTATGTGGTTAAGTGTTTGACATGCTAACAGGTCAAGGCTGAGCATCAGAGGCCAGCAGGGTTATTGCAGCTTCAGGATATCCCAGAGTGGAAGTGGGAGGACATCACGATGGATTTCGTGGTGGGCTTACCCAGGACTGTTGGTCAGCATGATTCTATTTGGGTAGTAGTGGATCACTACACCAAGTCAGCTTACTTCTTGCCAGTGAGGACTACTTATACAGTTGATCATTATGCAGATCTCTATGTGAGAGAGATCGTGCGCCTCCATGGAGTACCGAGGTCGATTGTGTCAGATCGGGACCCCACTTTTACTTCCAAGTTCTGGGGGAGTTTACAAAAGGCTATGGGTACACAATTGATGTTCAGTACTGCTTATCATCCTCGAGGAAGTGACCTGGGAGCTGGAGTCAGATATGCAGAATCAATATCCCGAGCTGTTCAGGTAAATTTCGAGGATGAAATTTCTGTAAGGAGGGGATAGTTGTAATGCCTCGAAATCCCTAATGCGGTTTAATGGCTGGATTAGTAGGTCGAGAGAGCTATAATTGTTTAATTATGTCATTAAATGATTATATACATGTTTATGTGAATTATATTATAATATGATGTTAAATGCATGCATGTGGGTCCACATTTGATTATTAGGACATTTTGATAATTTGGCCCATTGAGGGCATATTTGTGTATTTTGGTGCATATTGTGAGTTATGGATGAGATCTCATTATTAAGGGGACATATTCAAGCTATTCGGCATGAGACGGTCTTATTTTACAAATTAGTGGTTTTGTCATAACGGGGTCATTTATTGGGATATTGAGTAATGAGAATGTTTACTTGATGATAAATTGAGAGTTATTGAGATTAGGAGGAAATTCTGGGAGTTTTGACTATAATGTCCTTGGGGCTGTTTTTGGGACCCCGAGCGTTAGGTTTTATTTGAGGTTACTTAAGCCTGAAGTAACTCGTCAGATAGAACCGTACGTTAGAAAAACACTTTCTCTCTTCCCGTTAGTTCCTTTTACTGTTCAAGGCAATTTCGAAGAAATCTTGAGTTCTAGGAGTCGGAATCAAGCGAGGATCGAGGCATAGCAATCCTAGGAAAGATTAGAAGCTTCTTGACCGAAGGATTTAACGGAAAACAACCCAATCAAAGGTAATCTAAGTTTTAAGTTTTGAGTATTTAGAGTTTCTAAGCTTAGAATTGGATTTTGTGAATCAATGAGTTTTTGATTCGTTTGAGCCTCGGGATTTGATGGTTTTGGATCATTGGGATGTTTGGGAACTTTGATTTTTGGATTTGGAGATGTTTAGGTATGTTTTTGGAAGGTTTTAAATGAGAGAAAATGAGTTTATGGTAGGTCCTCGGGTGGGGGTCGCGACCCAAGCAGCTGGAGGTGTTTTGGGCGTGCTGGGCGCCGCAGCCCTGGGTAGTGGGCGCCACGGCCCTTGCTCCTAGTGTGGCTGGGGGCCACGGCTCAGGCGGGGTTTTACGACCATTTGAGTGTTTTGACCTCGGGAACTTGGTTTCAGGCCTCGGGATCGTTCCTACTACTTGGATTAGTGGGGTTCGATGTCCCGGAGGCTATATCTTGGTTCGGGGACCTTTGTTATCCATTTTATTGATGGTGCCCCCTATTTGGTTATGACTAGGTGGCTGCTAAGGAACTTAAAGGTTGACCATTCTCAAGGGTCGTTCTTTTATTCATTCTCGCTCGAATCAGAGGTAAGAAAACTGCACCCTGTGTATATGACATGCATGATTGTTGTTGAGGCATGTTGGTTGTTAAATGTGGACTTTTATTGCATATTAAATGCTTAGCGGAGCTTGCTTACTTGTGTATGGCATTGATTAGTCAGGGACGGCACTGGTCGCATATTATTGACCTGAGAGTCAGAAACGACATAAGCGTCCTGAACGCAGGGCCGATAAAAGATTAGATCTAATCAATATCAGCATTGAATGACTCTAGGAGCATTAATACTGGACCGACCCTAAGGTCGATGAAACTTATAAGCGCTTGACTAGTCTAGGACTAGTTACTCAGAGCCAGGGCCTAAGGCCTAGGTGACTGCTTGTCACATGGCTAGGGAGCAGAATCCCATGGTTATGACTCTATGGTCATGCGATAGGTTATGTTGGTGACTAGTTCATCGAGCACCTATCTTGATAAGCTCGTGAAAGGATCACTTATCTGTAAAGCCCGAGTGACCCTATCGTCATATGGCTGAAGGGAACGGAACCCACCTTAGTGATTTTTCAATTGTCACTCATCTGTTTTGGACTGAAAGTCCTAAATGATTATTATGATCATTGTTGATATTATATTCATGCTATATTGTGTTTTCTTGCTGGGCTTTGGTTCATGGGTGCTATGTGGTGCAGGTAAAGGGAAAGAAAAACTCACCCAGCCTTGAGTGGAGAGCTTAGGTGATGTTGTGTACATATGTGGCCGCTTGACCACCACGGCCAAGGAGTTCTTAGAGGAACTAGAGGGTTTACCCTATTTTTGCCGCTTAGGTCGGCGGGTTGTAAATTTAAATAGTAATGACCATTTTGAGCTGTAAATAACTTGTAAACGCTTTTATGGGCCCATGAACAATTTTATGTTTTATATAAAATATATCCTTTACTTTTGATTGGTTTTCCACTGTAACGCCCTGGTTACCCCAGAACAGTTACGGTGAACCGGAAATTTAACTCGCTACCCGAGTCCTTTGGTTAAAAACGTGCTTCTAAGTGTTATTAACAGGCTAAGGTGGAAAACCAATCAAAAGGAAATTATATATTTTATTTAATACATAAAACTATTCATGGGCCATAAAAACATTTAAAAGTTATTTACAACTCAAAATGGTCATTACTGTTTCAAATTTACAAACCCCGTCGACATAAGCGGTAAAAATAGGGTAAACCCCTAGTTCCTCTGAGTACTCCTTGGCCATGGTGGTCAAGCGGCCGCATATGTACACATCACCACCTAAGCTCTCCACTCAAGGCTGGGTGAGCTTTTCTTTTCCTTTACCTGCACCACATAGCACCAATGAGCCAAAGCCCAGCAAGAAAACACTATATAGTAAACATATAATATCAAATGATGATCATAATAATCATCAGAACTTATAGTTCTGAACAGATGAGTGAATATCACTTTGTGTTTACAATAACCATGAATGAGCTTATAGCTCTAATCAAATGAGTGATTCAACACTTGAGGTTCTGGTAAACCTTACTGAGTGACTGACAACCAAGTCACTAACTTAAACAGATAAGTGACTGCTAGGTAAGTCACTATCTTAAACAGATGGGTGACTGCTGGGTAAGTCACTAGCTTAATAGATGAGTGACTGATGGGTAAGTCACACAAGCGCTTTTAGTTTTCATCGAACTTGAGGTCAGCCCGACATTAATGCTCTTCTGAGTCATTTAATGCAGATGTCGATTAGATCTAATCTTTATTGGCTTGCGTCGAACACGCTAAAGCCGTCCCTGACTTATGAGTCAGCACTGTGTGACCAGTACCCAGTACCACTGCCGAACCTGACTGATGAGTCACAACTTCACAGTTGATACTGACACCTTTGCCAATTCTGACTAATTAGTTAGTACCATGCATAAGTGAGCAAGATTTGCTAAGCATTCATTAATCAATCCATGTCCACATTTACACATTCAACATGCCTCATGAACAACCATGCATGTCACATATGGGGTGCAGTTCTCTTACCTCTGGTTCGAGCGAAAAATATAATAAGAATGACTCCTGAGAACGATCGACCTTTTGATTCCTTAGCAGTTACCTAATCACAACCAATTATAACCTCCATTAGGGAAAATCAACAATGAAAGGGTCTTAACCTAAACCCTATTCTCGGGACCTCGAAACATGCCCACGCAGTGCGTAGATTCGATCCCGGGCCTTAAGGATTGAAACCCCAAGCCAAAAACCCTTAAAAACACTCAAAAATGGATTATGGAGGAACAGAGTAGCGCTACAGCGCTGCTCAATAGCGCCCCAACGCTATACTTAGAACCCCCAAACCACCCACAGAAATCCTGTGTAGCACTATAGCGCCCTCTGATGGGCGCTGTAGCACTGCCCCCAAAACAACTCTCCCCTGAAACCTCATAATTCGACTCCTTCAGTTCTAACTCGATTCCAATGCTTCCAAATCTCATTTTTGATGCCAAATGAACCCAAAAACCATCATCACATACCCCAAGCATCAGAACCACAAGAACCCTAGCCAAAACTCCCAACAAAACCAAGTATCCAACCAAGAAATCTCAGCTGAAAACCAAAGCTAAAACAGAGCAAACCAGGGATTTTAATGGCTAGAAACTTACCTGAAGCTCAGAGTATGATGCTCTTCAATGGTGGAACACACTCCCAAGCTCACAAGACTTACTTCCCAAGCTTGAATCCTCAAGAATGGCTCAAAAATCACAAAGAAAAGTGAAGGAGAATAGGTACGGGAAAGCTCTTGAAGGTACTATGTTTTTCTTCACCTTTCTACAATCATAAATGGCTTATATCTATCCTAGGGGTGAAAAGACCAAAATACCCCTAGGTCTAATAAGGGTTTATAAAGGCTCCCAAGGGCAAAATTGGCATTTCCCACCTATCTCATTAATCATAATTAACGATATCCAATTCCCGCTATTCTCGATATTCTCAAACATCAATAATTCATATCCCGTTACCCTTTAATTCCCGACAACACTCTAATCACTAAAATCACCCCGAGACTCACCCCGATCCTCGAACTTAAACCTGTTATGACTAGACCGCTAATTAATATTCCAAGATCGTCTCATGCCGAATAGCTCGAACAAATCCACATTATAATGTGGTCTCAACAATATGTCACCGACATGCATACAAATATACAATTACGCCCTCAACGGGCCAAATTACCAAAACACCCCTGTAATGAAATGTGGACCCACATGCATGCATTTAACATCATATTATAATATAATTCACATAAACATGCATATAATCATTTAATGGCATAATTAAACAATTATGGCCCTCCCGACCTACTAATCGAGCCATTAAACCGCATTAGGGATTTCAGGGCATTTCATCCACCTTACCCTATTAATAACACTTAGAAGCATGTTTTTAACCAAAGAACTCGGGTAGCGAGTTAAATTCACGGTTCACTGATCACCGTAACGGTCCTGGGGTAACCGGGGCGTTACACCGACTCTGAGTAACTAGCCATAGACTAGTCAAGTACTTTAGTTTTCTTCGACCATAAGGCCGGACGAGCGTATAATGCCCTGTTGATTAGATCTAATCATATCGACCAACGCTTGCTGCGCTATTGCCGTTCTTGACTCATAAGTCAATGTCATATGACCAGCGCTCAACACTATTGCCGTTCCTGACTGATAAGTTAGTGCGTTTTTCAAGTAAATAATGCAACCAAGCATTCATAATGCAAAAAATATCTATATATAGAGCATTCAACATGCTTAATCAAAAATCATGTATGTCACATAATGGGTGCAGTTTTCTTACCTAAGGCTTGAGCGTAAAATAAGTTAAGAACGACCCTTGAGCACGATCCTGATCCTGACCCTGAGCCCTTAGCGGTAACCTAATCATAACCAAATATGAAATCCCATAAAAAATGAGTAATTAAAGGTTCTCGGACCAAGTCCTAGCCCCCGTGACCTCGAATTCTACCAAATCGGGTAGTAGATTCGATCCTGAGCCTTAAGGTTTGAAAACCCGCTCTTAAAATCAAGTCTGGCCAAAAAGAACCAAGCGAGCCACGACTTGCCCCCAAGGGCCGCAGCGCGCCTCCAAGACAGAAAACCCTCTGTCTAGGTGTTAGGGGCGGGCTGCGACTTGCCCTTGAGGGTCGCAATGCGCCATCAGAACATAGCCCCAACAAAGCTCTGGGGTTCGCTCAGGTCGCGGTGCCCAATAACACAGCCGCGACTTGACCTCGCGAACCCTACTCCCCTGCATTTCCTTCAATCCAAACTCACTAGAAACACTACCAAACAATCCCAAAATCAATAACAAACCTCAATACAACATTATCACCAAACTAGTAATAAAACCCAAGCTTAAAATCCCTTAAAACACTACCAAAAACCCAATTCCATGACCAAAGTTCCAAGCTTATAAAAAACATAAAAACAGAGGAAACAACTCAAAGTTTAAGCTTAGAATCATTACCTCAACTATGAATTGAATACCTCTAGCTGCTGCAACTCAATTCTAAACCCTTAAGCCTAAAAACCTTAAGCTTGAATCCTCTAATTTAGCTTCAAAATCAAAGCAAGAGAGAGAGAGAAAAAAAAGATGGTTGAGAGGGAGAGAAAAAAGGTGCCCTATTTCTGTTTTCCTTTGGTTCATTCTACAACCATCCTTGGTCAAGTCTATCAAATAGCCTAAAATGACTAAAATGCCCCTAGGGCCAACCTAACCCCTCAAAGCCAACCAAGGGCAATTATTTCATTACCAACTACCCCATTAATCATAATTAACGCCTCACAATTCTCGTCATTCCCAATATCCTCAAATAATTATCAAATCACTTCCCATTACCCGCTCATTCTTGGTAATACACTAAGTACCAAACCGCTAACTTGCTTCCTAGGATCGTCTCATGCCGAATAGCTCAAATATATCCATATAATAATGTAGTCTCACCCATATATCATATACATGCACATAAATATACAAATACAGCCATATAATAATACAATCTATATAATCATACATATAATCACATAATAACACATTAAATTAATTATTGCCTTATTGGCCTCCTAATCCAGGTACTAAGCCATATTAGGGAATTTGAGACATTACATTGAAAGACTACAATTTTTTGTTGTAATACTACTAACATGTATACAATAAATTAACATAACTAAAATGCTAAAACAAAAAAAAAATGAAAATAATACAATAATAAAGAGATAATAATCTATTTATATATTATAAAACTGAGGTTTGAGGAGGTGAGGTGATATGTTTGTTTAAGCTTCTTCCATTCTATTTAAAAAAAATATTACTTTAAAAAATTGTTTGACTGATTACATACCGATTTATATACTCTACATTATGTTATATAAATGTACTCTTTTATAGGTTTGAGGAGGTGAGGGTTACACCACGATTTTGAATTAGAAGTAACATGTTTAAGCTTCTTCCATTCTATTTAAAAAAAAAGAATATTACTTCAAAAAAGTATTTGACTGATTACATACCGATTTATACACTCTACATTATGTTATGTAAATGTATTCTTTTATAAACTTTTAATTAATTATTATTATGATTAATAATTAATTTAGAAGTATTAGAAGACTTTTTTTTTTTTGTAAAACTGAAATGTAATACAATAATAAAGAGGTGAATAATGGAGTTAAGAATATTTTATAAAAAAAGAGAGACTAATATAGGAGTACACAGGGCCGTCTTAAATATTTTGGAGGCCCTGTTTTAATTTTAAAAATTAGTCCCCTAATAAAAAAATTGTAATTTGTAAATAAAATTTTTAACACTAAAAGAAAAAAAAAACTAAAAAATCACTAAAAAAGAGAGAAAAAAAATCAAATTAGACCCTATATTTTGGGTTGTTTAATTGGGTTTATTAAAAAAAAATCTAAAAAACATTAAAAAAAAATATATTAGGCCCTTTATTTTTTGGGGCCTGTGCAGTAGCCAAGCTTGCACACCATTAGAGCCGGCATGGGAGTACAATTATATATATTTTTGTTTTAATTAATTATTATTATCATTATTAAATAATATAAAAAGTATCGTCACAACCTAAAAAATAAGAGAAACTGAAACCAATCTATATACTCTACATTATGTTATGAAGTGTATTCTTTTATGAACTTTTAATTAATTATTATTATGATTACTAATTAGTATAGAAAGTATTAGAAGATTTTTTTTTTTTTTTTATAAAATTGAAATATAATACAATAATAAAGATATAATAATTTGGCATAATTGAAAGGCTTTTATGAACGTTTTTTTTGTCGTAATACTACTAAAATATATACTATACATTATGGCATGTTTAAGCTTCTTCCATTTTATTTTAAAAAAAAAAGAATATTATTTTAAAAAAGTGTTTGATCGATAACATACCGATTTATATACTCTATATTATATTATGTAAATGTATTTTTTTTATGAATTTTTAATTAATTATTATTATGATTATTAATTAATATAAAAAGTATTAGAAGACGCTTTTTTTTATAAAAAAACTGAAATTTAATACAATAATAAAGAGGTGAATAATGGGATTATTGAGTCCTCAGTAGTGTTCTCGGGTCCTATTCTTAGCATTGATGACCAAACTTTCCTGATCAAACCTTTCACTTACCAAGAAGTCAAAACAGCCATGTTTAGCATTAAGGCAGTAAAGAGCCCGGGTCCGAACGGGTTTGGGGCTGATTTTTACAAGAGTCTATGGCCTGTCATAGGGAAAGAAGTGGCTTCAGCAGTGACTGAATTTTTTGATATAGGATACATTCCGAAGACTTTGAACAGTACCATATTAGCTCTTATTCCTAAAGTTAGTCAACCCTCAAATGCCTCAGAATATCGCCCAATAGCCTGCTGCAATACCCTATACAAATGTATATCTAAAATGCTTTGTAACAGGTTGATTCCTATCCTTCCCAAGTTGATAAATCAGAACCAATGAGCTTTTGTTAAGAATAGAACTATTGCTCATAATGTTCTTATTCTCCAAGACCTTCTTAAAGGCTATAGCTGGAAAAGAGTGTCGCCTCGGTGCTTAATGAAAATAGATCTTAGCAAAGCCTACGATTCTATTGATTGAGATTTTCTTGAGAATCTGTTGAATGCTTACAAGTTCCCTGGTAGGTTTATTAAATGGACTATGGTTTGTTTGAGAGGATCTTCCTATTGCATTCTTATGACTGGTCAACTCTATGGTAATTTTAAGGGTGGTAAGGGGCTGCGTCAAGGTGACCCTATTTCCCCCCTTCTCTTTGTTCTAGTTATGGAATACCTCACACGAGCTCTACATGGGGCTGCTAAAAATAAGAAATTCAGGTTTCATCCGCTTTGTAAGATTTTGAACATAACTAACCTTTGTTTTGCGGACGATTTGTTGCTAGTTTGTAAAGCTCATGACAGTTCTATTAAGCTCATGCAGCAGATTTTCAAATCCTTTTCAGCAGCATCTGGTATGAGTATTAATCAAGCTAAGTCTCGCATTTGTTTTGGGGGTATTTCTATAGCTGAGAAGGAGAAACTTCTGAGTATTACTAATATGACAGAAGGGCAGTTTCCATTAGTGTATCTTGGTGTTCCTTTGCGGCCTACTAAGTGGAAAGCTATGGATTGTGATCTCATAATTTCGAAAATTAGGCAAAGACTTCATGGTTGGGCCAGCCGTAATATGTCTTATGCTGGGCGTGTGCAACTTATACAGTCTGTTTTATTGGGGATAAGGAATTTTTGGATGAGCATATTTCTCCTTCCTCAGAAAGTTATCAAAGAAATTGACTGTTTGTGCAGAATTTTCTTATGGGGTGGTAATGGCTTCCGAAGTAAATTTCATCTTGCTTCTTGGGACCATGTTTACAGACCTAAGTCCTATGGTGGTTTAGGATTTAAAGAGGGCGTTCTCTGGAATAAGATTAACCTTGCTAGATACGTTTGGGCGATCTCTTCTAAACAGGATAGTCTTTGGGTCAAATGGGTGAATTGCATCTATTTAAAAGGCGTCCGGATTTGGGATTATGTATTGCATCAAGATACTAGCTGGTACTGGAAAAAGCTAGTTAAGGTGAGCAAGTTTTTGTCTGATTCGATTATGAATGCTGCTGTTTGTAAGGGGAAACTCAAGCTGAATAAACTATATCTGCTATCCATTTCTGGTTCCCCTAGCATAGGAATGAAGAATATTTGGTGTAAACTCTCAGTGCCCAAGCACATGTTTATACTTTGGCAGGCTTATCATCAGAAGCTTCTTACCAGAGACTTATTACAACACTGCAATATCCCTGTTATCTCTCAATGTTGCCCGGTTTGTGAGTCTGCTATGGAGAGCCATGCTCACCTATTTTTTGACTGTTTGTTTTCTAGGAAAGTTCTTCAATCGGTTGTTAATTGGCTGGGAGATATAATCTGGCCTGGGAATTTCCAGAATTGGTGTTGCTGGCTGGAAGAGCCCAGTAAGGATGACTTGTCTCGGGTAGTTACAGCTACATTGGCTGCTTCAGTGTATTTCATCTGGCAAAATAGAAACAAGTGCTGGTTGGAAAATTGTTGTTTTTCTGTGGCCCATGTTGATGTACTTATTAGAAATTTGGTTAAAGCTAGAGTTAATAACCTTAGCCGTAGAAGTAAAAATCTGAATTTGAAGGAGAAATTGATGATACATTTTTTCTCTAGTCTGTAATTGAGGGGGAGCTATCTGCTCCAGCTTTTGTTTATATTAGTTGGTTGTTCAATATAATCTTCCATTTCTTGATAAAAAAAAAAGAAGTGAATAATGAAATTAAGAGTATCTTAACAAAAAAAAAAGAGACAACCTTAAAGAAAAATAGAAACTAAAATCGATTTATATACCCTACGTTATATTATGTAATTAGGAGATGATTTTTTTTTATAAAACTAAAATATAATACAATAATAAAGTGATAATAATTTGGCATAATTGAAAGGCTATTTTTTTTTTGTTGTAATACTACTAAAATATATACAATAAATTCATAATAACTTAACACATCTAAAATGCTAAAAAAAAAATTGAAAAAAATGAAAAAATAAATAAAATAGAATGGAAGAAGCTTGAGCATGCCACCTCACCTCATCAAATACAATAAATTCATAATAACTTAACATAACTAAAATGCTAAAACAAAAAAAAAAAATTGTAAACAAATGAAAAAATAGAATGAAAAAATCTTAAACATGTCACCTCACCTCAACCCTCACCTTTGTAATAGATATAGAAATAAATAGATAGTAAGTTTGTGGCCAAAAAAACGGTATTTCCGAATCAAACTGTCTAAATAAATGTAAAAAAATATATAAAAGCGGGAAACTTCGAATGAAATAGAGAGTGAGTTATTAGACCACTCCTCTCTCAGCCGCAGCTATTACTAGTTACTTTTTTTTTGTTAGGTATCACAGCAAGCCGGTTCTCTTTCTCATTATCTAGGGTTTGAAATCTCAGGATACACACAAGGATAAAGGATTAACCATGGACGATGTTAGGGCCAGCTCTGCTTGGGTCGCCAGTCACTCTTCTCATGTCGTTGTCGACTCTTCAGGTTCTTTTTTTTTTTTTAAATAATAGAAAAGAGAGTGCACTTTCGACATTTTTATTCATTATTATAGCTTTTAAGTCAGCGTGTATTAAATAAATATACAGGGATAGAAAAAGTGGTGCAGACAATCGATTCGATTCCGAAAGTGAAATGGGATTTTGAAGGAATTCACTATTTTGATAATGGGCCTCTCACCGTCCAGTATCTCTTGGTGTTGGACGCTTTGAATTTCTGCTTTTGGCCTGGTATAGTCTCTTTTCTAAACTTTCTTATCTTTTTTCCTTTTGATCCTAAATGTATTTTAAAATAAGGATAACGTTGTACTGGATTGTTGCCGATGATAATGGGACCAACAAAAGAAATTCTCTTTTTTGTTTTTTTATACTATTATTTTCAAGCTCAGAAAGAAATAAAAAAAATACTGACAAAAATGTATATTTTAGATTCTCCTTCTCTATGTATAGGTAGTACTGCAAGTAGTAAGTTTTTGGTCTTTTTTAGAACGATAGGAATTTTGTACTTTTTCCTTACAAACTTTATGGTTAGACAACATTTTAAATCTACCCTCTTTAGTGAACTAACCTTATATTAAAATAAAATAATCCACTTATGAATTACAATCTCTTTAGTTTCTTCTTCTTCTATTATGATTGATTTTTCTTCTTCTTTTGATTGTATTTCATAGATGCTGATTTAAATTATGATAATTTGGCTTCGGGGCTGAAGGAAGCTCTACTGAATGACAAATCAGCTTTTGATGCAGATCGCTTGCAGAGTTACACTGGTACATGGCCTTATTATTTGACTTTTGAAGTGCATCTTTCTTTAACAATGCATGCATATGTTTTCACATACTTGCACTATGCTTTTATGATCACAAACATGAATGGATAGATGTAGATATATGTGTATATTTCTATCTTGAGTTATTTTCTGTTAACATTTTAAAAATGTAAGGTTTTAAATAAACTCAACCAGGGACAAGCTAGATCAGGTGATTAATTAAGTGCTTCTGGATGTGGATTACTTACTTGAAGCCTATGTAATCTGTGACAACTCACTACTGATTCATTAAGGAGAACATGGTCTACATTTTTTTTTTTGCAGCACAGTTAGATTTTTAATTCAGCTACTCAACTAATTCTAAGGCTTGGTTTATTAAGCACAATAGGAAAAATGAAATCTATGTGGCAATTTAACAGATGTATCTTTATCTTGTTTTCAAAACCTACATTAACTTTTACATCTCGTAGATTGATGGATAAAGATTATGAATTTCCTTCTCACGTCAATTTTTGTTAGTTTACATTCTCAATACAATTCTTCCTAAGGTCTTGTAGAAATTTAAATTTGACTCACATACAAGGAGTTCACGTCTTTGCAAAACATACAAGCACATATTGAGGCAATGATCTTTCGTACGTATTGTAAGCTGATGACATATCTTCACTTTGCAAGGTCCTCAATTACGAGCGCTGTTAAAATGGCCGAGGCCACTCCCCTTGGAGGATGAACGCATTCGGTTGCTGCATGAGGTGACTTCCAAGAGTAAAAATAATAATTCGATGTTCATTTCTTGCATTCTATCTTGCTTGGCTTACGTTTCTAATTGTCTACATATTGTTCTTTTGTGGATCTAAACTAACGTGGGGAAATTTCTAAGGTTGGATTTGAACTGGAGAGAAGCTTTGGTGGCAAAGCATCTAATCTTGTGGAGTCTAGTGGAAAATCTGCTGTTAAACTTGTAACTCTTGTTGCTAGTCACTTTCCTGGTATCCTTTTTTAATTGCTTGAAAATTTTGTATTAGGTTGAGTTTCACAGAAGCTGGTATCTTGACGTTTCTGTTATTGTACAGGCTTTAGAGACCACTCACTCTACAAAGGACACCAGGTATTCTTGTATAAAAGAGCCCAGATATTTGCTGCAGATTTATGGGGTGCATTCCAGGGTCAAGGATATGGAGAATTCAATGACATTGGCTCTATCACCATAATGGCAGATTATATTGTTCCAGCTGTTCTACGACAGATTGGTGTGCTCAAATATAGTTCAATCCTTGCTAACAAAATTGAGGCTGATAGTGAAATAGGTCCGGGCAGTGAGGAGGAAGTTGAACTGAGAGCTTGCTCTATTCACGCCGTGGAAAAAATGAGGGAGTTAATCAGTAACAAATCAGGAAATCAGGTATAGCCAAAATCTCCTGTTAGCAGAGAGATTTTATCACTTTTGATTCTGTTGTGAGTTACAAGCTTCTTACCTTATTCTGACACGAGCTTGTTAATCAAAGAGGACTTAATCTAGTAAGTGATAACATGAACCTGATAGTAGTATAGTACAAAGTTCTTATCATCTTACTATTTCAAACAGCGTGTATGTGATTATCATCAGTAGGTTTGCTCACATTGATATGCATTTAGTTATTGGAAATTCTTTTGGGGTGTCTCGAACATAATATATTACTTTCTCAGTTTTCTCCTCTTGCTCTTTCTATTGTTTTTTTGTTTATTAATTGTTTGAATTTGTGGACTTTGTGTATTCAGGTACTCAGCGTCGAGCTAGATCTTTGGCTTTGGTCTGTTGGAGTTCAGGTTCCGTCCCTGAAACACCACCGAACACTTTCGATATATTACTAAAAATGCACAGTAATAGGGTGCTCTGCCTTGTTGCCACATGTTTCTTAATTGCAATTAGTGAGGAAACCAATTGGCATAATTTATGATGAAGTATATGTTTAGGCGGTCTCAGTTTTTTCTGTAGCTTTTAACTACTAGTATCAGTCATGGTGTCTTTCTTTTGAACTAGGCTGATGATTGAGAAAGAAAACTTTCTTCACATAATAATGTAAAAACATTGTCATTGATACAGGGGTACTCTTGGTGAATTAGGCCAATTCTACTTGCACTCAGTTTTACTTTTTATTTAGCATTAATAAACGCAAATACTAGACTTTTTTCATGTATGAGGTTCAAGTGGTGGAGCTAGAAGGGTTCTTCGTCATGGGCAAATCTCCATCATAACTACATTTCAGAACATCTGGTGTCCTCACTACCCGGGGCCCCACAGGCACTTTACCGACTTTTGGACGAATATCCTGCAAAGACATAATGAGCATTTTAGAATGTTATGTATGATCAACGGTTGCAATTATTGACTTTTGCTACAGTTTGGTTATCCTTTATTGACAAAGACATTCATTCGTGTTTGTTTCTATAATTGTTATTACAATAAAGGGGAAACAAAACCCCTTGTATTAGAATTTGCAACTTTGAACAATTAGTGCAATTTAGAGATGATCAATTATTGGTTTAAGAGGTAACCGAAATTCCATAAAAAAAAGGGTGAAACAAATACCTGATCAAATATAGCTGTTGGAATTGCCAAGGTTGCCACGGCATTAGGGGCGTCTACTATTCCAGAAATCCTTCCCTCGCATGGGCAGCAAGACAATAGGAGGTAGACCTGATTTTCGCCACTTATTCCATGTTAGTGTAGTCAAGGTGTCAAAGTTTACTATCTGTTTTTATCTGATTCTTATAACTGAATTATATGAAACCTGTTCTTTGGAGTATCCAAATTTTGAGAGGTAGTCAATGGCATTGAGTACTGCACGCTTGAAAGCCACAGTTGCGTCAAGAAAATGCTGCCTTCCACTCTCATCCACGCTTATACCCTCAAAGACTAGCCATTCTGAGAATCTTGGTTCAACAGGGCCTATTTCAAATATTGGATTTACATGAAGAGGAGTTGGCCCCATTGGTGTCAGATACTCTTTCATTCCACCCCTTATAATCTCACACCTGATAAAGAATTCCAGTGAGAAATGGAACATATCTAGTTTTGATACTCCATTGTTTACTCAAATTTAATGCTAGTAGGACTGGTAAAAGATTAAATTATACTTGAGATCGAGAAAGCCGCTCATCTCAATTGCCCCACAGAATGAGATTTCGCCATCTCCTTGAGAAAAGTGCATGTCCCCAGTACTTAGATTGGCTCCCTCCACGAATACAGGAAGGTAGATCTTCGACCCTCTGCTGAGGTTTTTTATGTCACAATTCCCACCATTTTCTCTTCCTGGTATTGTTCTTGCAGCCTCCCTACCTATCTTCTCCCATTCAGAAGTACCTTCTTCTATCTATACATTATAGAAAAGAAATGTTCAAGTGTAGCTATGGTGGTGACATCACATATTAATACAATTTTACACGCGAGTCTCATATCTATTTTAGTTGTGATGTTGGATAGTATCATTCTCCATAGCATTGGTAGTACTTTCAATTAGTCATATATACCTTTCCGAGAAGGCAACCTTTTGTAGTTGGTAAGTTGGCCAATGGTCGTTGGTGTACTACTTCACAAAGTTTCAAAGACTCAACTCCATTCTCAACGATCTGTCTCTCCCTTTCATTCCAAATGTTCAGGAGTTCCATTGATGGAGCTGTTCCGATTACTCCCGGGTGAGTCAAACCCGGGAATCTTACTCCTGTTAATGACCGTTAGAAAATTTTCATATGTTTTGAGACCGATTAATTCAATAAGAGCCAGAGAGGTTGTGAAGCTAGAAGCTACCTGGTATGTGAGGAGAGTAAGCATATATTCCTTCAAAATACCAAATAGCTTTAGTTGCAGCAGGAAAATGATCAGTTAGAAAACCACCTCCTTTTTCCCTATCAAATGTGGCTGTGTAACCCCATTCATCTCCCTGGAGTGGACCCAAGTTGCAGATTTCAACCACCAGAAGATCCCCTGGCTTAGCTGCAATCCCATCCTTGTCCACTATTCTTATTGGTCCACTAAGATAATGAGCCTGCAGGGGCCAATTTTCATATATTGTTAACATTATCTTCTAGAGTGAATGACCTTGTGAAATACATATACATATGATTAATGATGAAACTGCATGAAAGAGAGATTAGTGATATGTATAGATTACTTGATGAATGGTAAGTGTCCAAAATGAATCCTACGAGTAACCAATAAGTAAATATTTATAGAGAGAAAAAAAGTGTTACTAAACACTACGAAGGCTTGAACAGCAACAAAGGTAACAATAATATTAGTTAGTATGTTTTGATTATTCTTGTCTTTTAAGTATTCAAAAGCTCTTAACGTACAAAATTATGTACTTACGGTTGAGAGGTCTAGGAATTTAATATCTAAAGCAGAGTGGTCATCTTTAACACCACCACCTGTGGCATCAACCATCTCTACTCTAAAGAGCTCACCGGTTTTAACCTCGGCCACAGCCGGAATGTGAGGGTGCCAACGGTTGTGAAGAGGCAGGTTCTGCTGCCATGGTTTGCTCTTTAAATCAACACAAACTACTAGTTTTGGCGTCAAGGGAGCCATAGGAAAAAACTAGAGGAACAATGTAATGTACTAGCATTGAGAAGAGAGATTAGAGCTGTGTTTTCATGTGTTACTTTTTTATATAGTCTTATTATTTTGACTTGGCTAAATAAATTGAGAGTAGAGACTCGGTTTAGATAGGTAATGCTAAAAGTTGTGACCTCATTTGACAAGGAAATCCTAGAATATGTGATTTCATTGGATTAAACATCTACGCATTCATTTTCAGCCAAAAAAAAAAGTGTAGATTGAAAACTTGGGCATTGTATTTATCGTTTATTTGTCTTTTTCTCATCCTTTTCTCAATGTAAAACATTTATTTTTTCTTCATTTAACCTACTATTTAGATAGTGACCCAGGGACTAAATTATCAGAGTAAATTTCTATAGGTTCAATTGTTTGAAAACCAATTTACCATGTGAAATGCTCTTCAGATATCACATGGATACGAAAATATAATAATGTAGTTTAAAAATCCCATGATATAATTTATAGATTTATCATTACAAAATTCAAATATTTTGATTGGAAATTTTCAAGTTTGAAAGATGATATTTGACAACCAAATATTATTATTTTTATTTTAAATAATAACAAAATATTAATAAAAGTTCATATATGTATATATATATATATATGTGCTTTTGCTCCATCACTTTCCCCTAATAAAAAAATTATTCTTCTCTTAATATGAATTCACTCTCAAACTATTATCTATCATCAATTATTACCTAAATCGATAAAATTATTTCATGTTTGCTCTTAAATTTTATTTTTATTTAATTGTTACATAATTTTTTAAAAAAAATATTCACATTTTACCTATAATTTATAGAAGTTAATTATGTGATTTTTTGTTGGATTATATAATTGATTAAATGATTAGAAAAAATTGAATAAGGAAAAGTTTTCTTTTTAATAATTTTAAGTTATATATTGGCTATAAGTAAAAAAAACAAAACTTAAAAATTGGGAAAATATTGATTTGGAAAAAAAATAAAAGAATTTCCAAATTTATATACTAGTTTTGGGTTTTTTTTACTAGTAAAATTAAATGAATGCTTGTTAATTTTTTTTCTAAAAAAATGTATCTAATTATGAGTAAATAACTCATGAAAATTAGAATTAAAAAAATTGACATAACTTTAAGAATTTTCAAAATTTTATATTACTTATTTGGCTATTTATTAATTAATAAGAAAAAAAAATTTAAAGATAAAAATGAAAACAACCTTAGGTAATAATTGATAATAGATAAAAATTTGGGGGCAAATTTATATTAAGAGCTCTAGTCTAGTTAGGGGGTAATTAAATGACTAATTGTTCAAATATTTTTTTTTTGTATAATAAATCTTGTAAAACCAATTTTTTTAAAAAAGGAATAAATTAATTATTATTGTTAGTTACAAAAATAAATTAAGATGCAAAGGATTAAAATAATATTATGTCTCCAAATATAAGAAACTTACGACAAAAGGCTCAGCATTCTTGATGTCATCGGCGGTGTACTCCTTGGTAATACTGCCGCCGCTAAAATCCATCATCTCAACTCTGAAAACCTTTCCCGTCACCGCCTCTGCCACCGGCGGTATGTCCGGGTGCCACCTGTTGTGAAGTGGAACCTTCTGTCCCCTTGGCTTCTTCTTCACATCTATAGGTACTATCAGTCTCGGACCATATTGAGCCATATGTGATCAGCTATGTACTCCAAAAAGTTGTAATCTTATTTGTATGGAGAGGATTTTCAAAAGTTACCGACTTGGGTATATATCGTTCCACGTTCTAAGCTGGTCATAAACTACGGGGTGTATGTAGATACTGGTAAGTACTATTAGTTTTATTTGAAGATTTGGTAATTTCAAGACATTGTGAGGCTTATCTTCTAGAATTGTTTGTGAGGCTTATCTTCTAGAATTGTTTAAGTGGATATATACAACATAAAGGTTGAGAAGTCATTATTGTATTTGTCATGCTACGTGTTGATTGATATAGTTTGATTTTTTATTTAGTGTAACTTCTTTTTGGGTACTTGTGTAATGAATGATTGAGTATATATGCCATATGTCGAATGGCCATTCCATGAGAATGAGAAATGATTTCTGGTACCTCATATAAATTGGCGTATAATGTTTAATTCACATCTCACTCTGGTGAGATTTTTAACACAGTTTGATAAATTAGAATAACATATATAAATACTGTAAATCCTAGCATTTTTTATAGAGATTTTTGTTTTCTTAAAAGATAAATTGTTTGATTTAGTTGATTCCCTTTATTATAATTTTTGGAAATATTTATTTTTCTTTATTATAATTTTTGGAATTGTTTGGCTATCCTTATTACAATTTTCGGAAATCCTTTTTTCCTTTTTGTGTATTTTGGACAATAATATGCTTTCTTATTTAGCCTATAATTGTCTCATTTTTTTTATGAAGGAAAAAAATATAGTGCAAATATTCGGTACTTACCCAAACTTGTTTTTGGTTTATTTGCTTATATATTTTTCGTACAGCTCAAGGATTGCAAACAGGAAACTGATTTTTTTTTTATTCGACACATATCTGAGCTGTCCCCACCGATATCGCATCTGTCGGATCAACATCTTCTAAATAAGGCAACTCTTCGACAATTAAGAATAACTTCTATGATTCTTGTCTTTATTAGAAGAATTCTTTCTCTAAAAAGGACTCTATAAATAAGGCTCTAAAGACAGTGAGAAAAGTGAACTTTTTGGTGCATTATTTGTGAGCATTATTGTAATATTTGTGAGAGTTCCTCTTTGTATTCAAAATCATAAGTATTCACGTGATCTTGTAGTAATATGTGTGTTTAGGTTTTAGTGGTGAGTTTATACCATGTTAATGAGTGAATACACAGTGTAATTTGAACACAACGTTTATAGTCTTCGGCAGAAGATTTTTACAAGCCTTGCGTCGGGAGGATGCAAGCACTCGCTGGCCATTGAAGGGAGTTCAAGTGGGTTGAACGTTTCAATCAAAATCAGATTAGTGAAGAGAAATACAACAAAGTTGCGGCAAATCTCAGGAGGGAGTCTTGTTTTGTTTAAGTCAATGTTTTTGTACTTGTGATTCTTTATTAATTGGTTTTATTCTCTGGGCGTGGCCCAAAGGAGTAGGTTATTCGAAAGAGTTTCTGAATCTTGTAAAAATTCGCTGTGTTCTTTATTGTTTTGCACTGTCTTTTTATTGTGTTCAGTTTCTGTTGTGACAAGTTTGGTTTCTGTCCCGACAGAACTGTAATATGTGTCAACAGTTAATTACCATTCCGCACTTTAATTAATTCACTTGGTTTAATTAATTTTGTAATTACTAAAAATGGAATTTCAAATACAACATTTAAGTCGCAAGTGAGTTTCATAATTGTATAACTAAATACACGATATAGAAAATTATATGTTAAATTTTGGCATGGAGAATAGCTTTCGTGGCAAAGACTCCAATATTCTTGTCAAAATTCAGATGTTAAGCTTGTAGCTCTAGTTGCTAGTCACTTTTGCGCTTATTGTTTAATTGCTTTGAAGTTGATATGGGTAGTGATATATGCATCTGCGACCACTCACTCTGAAGGTTACCAAGTATGATATCTGCCGTTAATTGCATAATTGGCATTGGCTTCACATATAGATCCTAAATCTTGAGTGTTTGTCCTCTAGTATTATTTTATAAAGCTCCAACTGTTCTTGCAGATTGGTGTGTGTGCTGCAACATAGCCCAAACTAACTTGGCTGATAAAATTAAGGCTTGATAAGGAAATTGGTCCAGGCAGTGAGAAAAAACAGGTGAGCTGAACTGCAAGCTTGTTTTGTAATAGAATCAGGGAGTCAGGTATGACTCAAGTCTTTTGTTATCTGTTGAAAATTTCTCTCATTGCTGATTCTGATGCCAATTTCTTATTAATCAAAGGTTCGCTTATTCTGATATGAACCTGTCATTACACATTTCTTCCTATCTTTTACTATTTCAAACAGGGCCATATGTGATTATCATCAGTAATTTTTTTTTTAAAACTACAGTTGGTGCATTTTAATTATTCTAAATTTCTTTTGGGGTTATCTCAAACATAATTATAATGAAATATAAGCTCCAGTCAGGGTGTTGTTAATCATGTTGTCTTTTGGGGTTAATCATCTTTCCCACGTAATATAATTATATGGCAGTTAGCACAAGTACTTTGTCATTGCATTATTTACACCCTCCTCCAAAGAAAAGATGGTTTCAACAACAAATATGTTCTACCATATATTATAGCATCAATAAACAGAAAGCTAAGTTACAATTACCGCTCTCCTTCTTTATTCATCACCCTACCCTTGTAGAGATTTAAGTGGTAGAGCTAGAGGAAGGGTTGTTTGTTGTGGGTAAATATTTCCATCATAACTACATTTCAGGACATCTGGTTTTCTCACTACCCGGGGCCCTACGGGTACTTTACTTGCTTTTGGACGAATATCCTGCAAGAGGCATAATCAACATTAGTTTCGAATGTAGTGATCAACAGTTCTCAGCTTTTTTATTTGTAAGAAAAGAAAACAAGAAGTATACGCAAGGTCCTAAACCATATATATTGCAGTATGGTTTTCTAGCAAGTTTCAACTGATTCCTACACTATTAGCTACTTATTGGCTTTTACTGCATTCGTTTATAATTTCTACTATCACCCTAAAAACAGAAAACCTTCTAGTTCTGGGACACTCCCTTCTAACTGGCAGTATAAATCAGCATCTTGGAACAACCGGTGCATTTTAGAGTAAAATCAATTACATTATTATAGGTAATCAAAAGAGAAAAGTGCGAAATGAATACCTGATCAAATATAGCTGTTGGAATTGCCAAGGTCGCCACAGCATTTGGGGCGTCTACAATTCCAGAAATTCTCCCTTCACATGGGCAGCAAGACAAGAGAAGGTAGGCCTGAATTATATCCAGTTATTCTATGTCAGTATAGTAAAGACTCATAGTTTGCTCTCATTATGTGTTTATCTGATTCCATGTAAAAGCACATATATTAAGGATTATTAAACATATGGTATATAAGATGAATTATACGAAACCTGTTCTTTGGTGTATCCGAATTTGGAGAGGTAGTCAGTGGCATTGAGTACTGCACGCTTGTAAGCCACAGTTGCGTCAAGAAAATGCTGTCTCCCACTCTCATCAACGCTTATACCCTCAAAGACAAGCCATTCTGAGAATCTTGGTTCAACAGGGCCTATCTCAAATATTGGGTTTACATGAAGTGGAGTTGGCCCCATTGGTGTCAGATACTCTCTCATTCCACCCCTTATTATTTCACACCTGATAAAAAAAACCAGTGAGGGATAAAAGATATCTAGTTTTGATACATCTCCATTGTTTACTCAATTTTGATGCTTACAGAAATGGTAAAAGATTAAGGTATTGGAATATAGTACTTGAGATCGAGAAAGCCGCTCATCTCAATTGCCCCACAGAATGAGACTTCACCATGTTATATTATTTTATAATATAATGTAATATTATATTATTTTATAATATAATGTTTTAGATTAAATAAATGTGACATGGAGTGTCACATATTGTAACATATAATAGAGAGTTACATTATTTGGATATATGTGAAATATCCAAACATGTAACATATTTGGTGTTACAAATTCATCACAAATTTGTAACTCCTAAATATCACCCATTATTGTGTAGATTTGTTGTTACACAATATTGAGATGAATTTCTTAAAGCCATTTGAGAAATGGCTGATAGAGATGTGATTTTAACTCCCATATTGTGTATGGAAGTTACAAAATCAAGTGGGAATAAATTGGAACGTTTTGGAAAAAACTGAAAAAAATGTCTTGCTGAAATTGACTGAGGGCCGCGGCGCTTGGAACTAGCGCCGCGGCCCTAATGGCTGACAGCTTCTATAATTTCGGTTTTTTATCCAACTTTGAACGATTCCAACAGCTAAGTAACTCCCAAATCTCTATTTTAATTCCATAAAACACCAAATTAATCATTGGTAACAGCCATGGGGGTTGGTGAAATTTGAAATTCAAAGGGTGTCTCTAAACTCTATAAATAGGAGCCTAATGCTCACTTGTAAGACACACCATTTCTATCCACTAAAGCACTTGGCTAGAAACACCTTGAGGCTTGATAATTCCATAAAGCATTTCCAAAATCTGAGAGAGATCCCTTAGTGCTTGAGTTAGGGGGAAATAAGCTTTTGGACAAAGGTTTTAAACCTTGTTCAAGTTGGTGATCCCCAATCCTCTTCACTTAGGTTGTGTAAGTGAGAGTTTGTTTGTGGTTTATGTTCTTCCTTTTGTTCTATTGTTCTTCTTCTTATTCTCTTGTTTTATTTACTTGTATATTTTGTTTAAGAGTTGTAATCTCTTCATTTGGTCCAAACACTTTATTTTATTTGTAACTTTTGTTTTGAGTTGTATTTTACTATTCACTTCTTCTTCATCATCTTCTTCATTTCCTTTGTTTTATTTGTATTTTCAGTTATAGAGTTGTAACACTTTATTTAATCAATCTTGTCCATTGTAATATTTTGCATAGAGTTGTAACATAATCTTACCATTTCCATTGAGACAATATTATTTTTCCTAACATTCAAAAGCTTAACCCTTTTTGTTTCAATGGAAGGGGAGACAATCAAAATCATGAACCAAGACCTAGTGAGATTGGATAGGTTTGATGGATCCAATTTTACTAGGTGGCAAGACAAGGTGAGGTTTCTTTTAACCACTCTCAAAATCGCCTACATCCTTGAGTCTTCCTTGGCACCTCTAGCCGAGCTATCCGACAAAGACACTCCCGAGGAGGTGGAGAAGAGAAGGAAGAGGGAGGAGGACAATCTTCTTTGTAGGGGTCATATCCTCAACGCCCTATCCGATAGGCTATATGACCTCTACACCGAGACCAAATCGGCCAAGGAGATATGGGATGCACTTGAGAAAAAGTTTAAGGCGGAAGAGGAAGGCACCAAAAAGTTTTTGATATCTCAATACTTCGATTTCAAATTTTTTGGTGATAAACCTATTCTTCCTCAAATTCATGAATTGCAAATTATTGTTAATAAATTGAAAGTGTTAAAGATTGAGCTTCCCGAGGCCTTTCAAGTTGGTGCTATAGTGGCTAAATTACCACCAACTTGGAAGAGCTATAGGAAAAGAATCCTTCATAAAAATGAGGATTATTCTTTGGAGGAGATCCAAAAACATATTCGAATCGAAGAGGAATCGATATGTAGAGATAAACTTATGGAGGGGTCTAATGGAGAGACTTCCAAAGCAAATGCGGTGTCACAACCAAAACATCCCAAAAACAAAGGGAAAAAGGGTAATGAGAAACCTTTGGGTCCAAAAACCAACCCAAACAAGTTTAAGGGCGAGAAAGGTCCTTGCTTTGTGTGTGGGAAAAAGGGTCACTATGCTAGAGAGTGTAGACATAGAAAAGACCAACAAGGACCTAAGGTGAACGCAATTCAAGAGGAAAACATAATTGCTACCCTTAGTGAGGTGAATGCGGTCCAAGGCAAGGTGAAATGGTGGTGGTATGACACATGTGCCACCGTCCATGTCACCTATGACAAATCATTGTTCAAGACCTTTGAAGAGTCAAAGGGCAACCATGAGATACAAATGGGCAATGAGGGCAAATCCAAGGTACTTGGCAAAGGTACTATTGATGTCTACTTCACCTCCGGCAAGAAAGTTACATTAGTGAATGTACTTTATGTTCCCGAAATGAGTAGAAACTTGGTAAGTGGTGATTTGCTTGGCAAGCCCGGCATTAAAGCCGTTTTTGAGTCCGGTAAACTTATACTTACCAAATCAAATGTATTTTTGGGAAAGGGGTACTCTTGTGAGGGTATGGTTAAATTGTGCACCAATGATGTAACTTTCAATGTTATCAATAAAAATGCTAATTCCGCCTATATTGTTGAGTATGATTCTTTATTTTTGTGGCATCTTAGACTATCGCATATAGGTTTTTCAACCATGAAAAAAGTAGTAAAATGTGGTATGATTGCATGCAATATTAAAAACTATGGTAAATGTGAAACATGTGTTAAGGCGAAAATGATTAAAAAAAACCATTTCCTAGTGTAGAAAGATCATCTAATTTACTAGATTTAATCCATAGTGATCTTTGTGAATTAAATGGTGTTTTAACTAGAGGTGGTAAAATGTATTTTCTTACTTTTATAGATGATTTTAGTAGATATACCTATGTGTTTCTTTTAAAGCATAAATATGAGACTTTTGATGCTTTTAAATTGTATAAATTAGAAGTTGAAAATCAACTAAATAAAAAGATTAAGGTGCTAAGAAGTGATAGAGGAGGAGAGTACTTTTCTAATGAATTCAATACATTTTGTGAAGAAAATGGTATAATTCATGAGTGTACTGCACCTTATACACCACAACACAATGGTGTTGCCGAAAGGAAAAATAGGACTTATCTAGAGATGATAAATTCTATGTTGGTGTTTTCTAAGTTGAACTTCAACTTATGGGGTGAAGCGCTTTTAACCGCTTGTCACATTCTTAATCGAATACCGATGAAGAAAAATGAGATATCTCCATATGAGTTATGGAAAGGAAGAAAACCCAACATAGGGTACTTCAAAGTGTGGGGGTGTCTTGCATATTGCAAGAAAACCGAACCTAATAGAACAAAGTTAGGTTCAAGAGCCATAAAGTGTGCTTTTGTTGGTTATGCCAACAATAGTAAAGCTTATAGGCTATTAGACTTAGAGTCTAATATTGTGATTGAATCTAGAGAAGTTGAATTCTTTGAGAATATGTTATGTGACAACAATTCTCAAGCTTCAACATCTCTAAAGGAGAATTTGTTATATGAGAACAACTCTCAAGCTTCTACATCCAAAGTTGATTCTCAAGAGGAGAATTCTCAAAAGGATGTAAAGCAACCCTTTGAACCTAGAAGAAGTCAAAGGCTTAAAAATCACAAAAGTCTAGTAGTGGATGAGATAGATTCTCAACGAATTTCATTCTACATGGTAGAAGGAAATAGAGAGGAAGTCATTAGGAAAATTCCTATTGTACTTCTCGTTGAGGATGATCCTAAGACTTATAGAGAAGCTATGCAATCGAGAGATAGTGCATTTTGGAAAGAAGTCATAAATGATGAGATAGATTCCATTCTTTCCAATAACACTTGGGAATTGGTAGACCTCCCACCGGGGTCTAAGCCAATTGGGTGTAAGTGGGTATTTAGGAGAAAATACCACATTGACGGCACTATCCAAACGTTTAAAGCTAGATTAGTAGCTAAAGGGTTTAGGCAAAAAGAGGGTATCGATTATTTCGATACCTATGTGCTTGTTGCAAGAACAACTTCTATAAGAATTTTGTTCGCTTTAGCTTCTATACACAACTTGTATGTTCATCAAATGGATGTCAAAACAGCATTCCTTAATGGTGACCTCAATGAGGAGGTCTATATGGAACAACCCGAAGGGTTTGTCCTGCCAAAATATGAACATAAAGTTTGTAGACTTGTAAAATCCTTATATGGATTGAAACAAGCTCCTAAGCAATGGTATGAGAAATTTGATCAAGCCATCATGTCTAATGGGTTTAGACATAACAATGGAGACAAGTGTTTGTATTCCAAAACTTGTAAGGGATATGTGATCATTGTTTGCTTATATGTGGATGACATGCTTATTCTAAGTAATAGCATGAAAGGGATAGAAGAAACGAAGAGGTTTCTATCATCAACCTTCATGATGAAAGATCTTGGAGAAGTTGATACCATACTCGGTATCAAAGTAAAGAAACATAGTGGGGGGTTTTGCACTAGGGCAAGCCCACTATGTTGAGAAAGTATTGAACAAATTTAACCATCTCAAGGTTAAAAATGCCAATACTCCATTCGATCATAGTGTAAAACTAGAGAAGAATGAAGGAAGAGCGGTGGCTCAATTGGAGTAAGCTAGTGCTATAGGGAGTCTAATGTATGCTGCCCAGTGCACTAGACCTGATATAGCATTTGCGGTAAGTAAACTTAGTAGGTTTACAAGTAATCCAAGTGTGGATCACTGGAAGGCAATTGGAAGGGTCCTAGGTTATCTCAAGAAAACCAAAGAACTAAGCCTTCACTACTCCAAATTTCCTTCGATATTAGAAGGATATACAGATGCAAGTTGGATATCCAATCTTGGGGACAACTTTTCCACAACTGGTTGGGTATTTACACTTGGTGGAGGTGCAATTTCTTGGGGTTCCAAGAAACAAACCTGTATATCTCATTCCACTATGGAAGCAGAGTTCATAGCTCTAGCTGCTACTGGCAAAGAGGCTGAATGGTTAAGGGATCTGTTGATAGAGATTCCCCTAATCAAAGATAATGTATCTACTATATCGATACATTGTGATAGCCAAGCAACATTGGCTAGAGCATACATCGGAGTGTATAATGGGAAGTCTAGACATATTAGTCTAAGACATGGATATGTAAGAGAATTGATTCAAAGAGGAGTCATCTCAATATCCTATGTGAGAACAAGTGAAAATCTGGCGGATCCTTTCACTAAGCCACTAACGAGGGATTTAGTGGCTGCATCATCTCGAGGGATGAGACTTAAACTCCCTAAAGAGATTCACGATTGATGATAACCTATCTTAACACTAGTTATTCAACTAGTATTAGGTTCAATAGGTAATAACAAGTCAATCAAGTGAATATTAGTTGTACTCAAAACAAGTCCCATCTGAGATATTGAGTACTTGTGTGTTACCAAGAGGAGGGTTAAAACCGAAAGGTTTTTTAATAGAATTCAGTCTTGTAAAGACAAGTATTTTTGGTAACAAAATACTGTAAGAATTCTACCTATATGGACATAGGGGTGGTGCCGCCTCTCATGAGAATTGGGAGTATTCTCAAGAACGTCCATGAATGGAAAGTGCACATGGCCATTAACGGTGCAAAGCAAGATATAGAGGTCTCAAGTGAACATCGCAAAGGTGTGTGTATTATCACCGATTTGTCATCATGAAAAGATGGTTCAATGCCTAGTGCAACCAAATTTTCGACAAATTTTGTGATAATTACACTATAGTAAAGTTAAAGTT
The DNA here is from genome assembly GCF_963169125.1 of Humulus lupulus. Classification (NCBI taxonomy): domain Eukaryota; kingdom Viridiplantae; phylum Streptophyta; class Magnoliopsida; order Rosales; family Cannabaceae; genus Humulus; species Humulus lupulus. The sequence continues at coordinate 285,310,379 of NC_084793.1, forward strand.
GAAAAACACTTTACTTTATGCATCAATGCAATGACTCCTATAAGAGAGAGTTCTTATTTAATCAAGTGGGGGATATGTTATATTTTAAATATAATGATTGATTAAATAAGTGTTACAATAGATGACTATTTAATCTAGTGGGGGAATGTTATATTATTTTATAATATAATGTTTTAGATTAAATAAATGTGACATGGAGTGTCACATATTGTAACATATAATAGAGAGTTACATTATTTGGATATATGTGAAATATCCAAACATGTAACATATTTGGTGTTACAAATTCATCACAAATTTGTAACTCCTAAATATCACCCATTATTGTGTAGATTTGTTGTTACACAATATTGAGATGAATTTCTTAAAGCCATTTGAGAAATGGCTGATAGAGATGTGATTTTAACTCCCATATTGTGTATGGAAGTTACAAAATCAAGTGGGAATAAATTGGAACGTTTTGGAAAAAACTGAAAAAAATGTCTTGCTGAAATTGACTGAGGGCCGCGGCGCCTGGAACTAGCGCCGCGGCCCTAATGGCTGACAGCTTCTATAATTTCGGTTTTTTATCCAACTTTGAACGATTCCAACAGCTAAGTAACTCCCAAATCTCTATTTTAATTCCATAAAACACCAAATTAATCATTGGTAACAGCCATGGGGGTTGGTGAAATTTGAAATTCAAAGGGTGTCTCTAAACTCTATAAATAGGAGCCTAATGCTCACTTGTAAGACACACCATTTCTATCCACTAAAGCACTTGGCTAGAAACACCTTGAGGCTTGATAATTCCATAAAGCATTTCCAAAATCTGAGAGAGATCCCTTAGTGCTTGAGTTAGGGGGAAATAAGCTTTTGGACAAAGGTTTTAAACCTTGTTCAAGTTGGTGATCCCCAATCCTCTTCACTTAGGTTGTGTAAGTGAGAGTTTGTTTGTGGTTTATGTTCTTCCTTTTGTTCTATTGTTCTTCTTCTTATTCTCTTGTTTTATTTACTTGTATATTTTGTTTAAGAGTTGTAATCTCTTCATTTGGTCCAAACACTTTATTTTATTTGTAACTTTTGTTTTGAGTTGTATTTTACTATTCACTTCTTCTTCATCATCTTCTTCATTTCCTTTGTTTTATTTGTATTTTCAGTTATAGAGTTGTAACACTTTATTTAATCAATCTTGTCCATTGTAATATTTTGCATAGAGTTGTAACATAATCTTACCATTTCCATTGAGGCAATATTATTTTTCTTAACACACCATCTCCCTGAGAAAAGTGCATGTCACTAGTACTTAGATTTGCTCCCTCTACGAATACAGGAAGGTAGATCTTTGATCCTGTACTTAGGTTTTTAATGTCACAGTTCCCACCATTTTCTCTTCCTGGTATGGTCCTTGCAGCCTCCCTAGCTATCTTCTCCCACTCTGGAGTACCCTCTTGGATCTTTATATGCATGAAAACTGTGTTAGATGTTTAGATTGTAGAAGCTACATAGCTGCTACTTGGTGTTAAAACTGATAGTATGATAGAAATGTGTGAATTGAAACTTTAATATAGTTAGTAGCTTCATGAGGTCATACCTTTCCGAGGAGACAACCCTTTGTTGTTGGTAAGCTAGCCATTGGCCGTTGATGCATAACTTCACAAAGTTTCAAAGACTCAACTTCATTCTCAACAAGCTGTCTTTCCCTTTCATTCCAAATAATAAGAAGTTCCATTGAGGGAGCTGTTCCAACTATTCCTGGGTGATTCAAACCCGGAAATCTTACTCCTGTTATTGATCATTAGAATAAATGTTGTGTTTTGAGTCAATTCATTAATTAAGAGCCAAAGAGAAGAAGAAATAGGTTGAGAAGCCACCTGGTATGTGAGGAGAGTAAGAATATATTCCTTCAAAATACCAAATAGCTTTGGTTGCAGCAGGAAAATGATCAGTAAGAAAACCACCTCCGTTTTCTCTATCAAATGTAGCTGTGAAACCCCATTCATCTCCTGGGAGGGGACCCAAGTTGCATATTTCAACCACCAGAAGATCCCCTGGCTTGGCCGGTATCCCATCTTTGTCCACAATTCTGATTGGCCCACTAAGATAATGAACTTGCTCGAGTTAAGTTTTGAAACCTTTACCAGACTCTACAACTTAATCGTTTCAACCCATGAAGTTTTGATTTTTGGTACTTACAGTTGAGAGGTCTATGAATTTAACATCTAAAGCAGAGTGGTCATCTTTAATAGCACCACCTGTCCAATCAACCATTTATACTCTAAAGACCTCACTAGCTTTAACCTCGGCCACAGCCGGAATCTGAGGGTGCCAACGGTTGTGCAGCGGCAGCTTCTGCTGCCATGGCTTGCTCTTTAAGTCCACGGACACTACTAGTTTTGGAGTCAAGGGAGCCATAAGTTTAGAAATGAGTCACCATTAGAATGGTTTATACTTTTGGGAAAAAATGGTCCCCTTTCAGTATTGGACAATCAAGGAATATGTGACACAATTATTTCTCCTTGAGAGCATGGAGAAGGGTAGCAACAAAATATGTGATTTCGAAGTATTAAAATCTTTGCACGTCATTATTGCTGATTAGGTTCCAAATAGATTGTTTTTAAAGTTACCTTTCCTAATCGTAGGCTAGAGCTACGGTTAGCTCTGTCCCAAAAGTCCGATATAAAGAAGATTTTCAAAAGTGGCATATTGAAGGCCAGAGAGACTTGTGTCGAACTATCGATATTTATCTAAGGAGCTGACCATAAATAAGTAGACTACTACTAGTTCATTTAGTTTGATTTGAAGATTTGGGGGTCATATCTTAAGAGAAGCCCTTTAATATATAATTATTACTCTTTTTGTTGTTGTTGTTGGAGTAGCTAACTCATACTCGCTATATTATGTAGGATTATTTTTTAAAATTTACCTAGTTGAGCTGCGTTGTTATTATTATTACTATTATTATGTAGCATCTGCCGAATTGATGCAGCATTTTATTCGAGCTAGATGGTGTCAAATAGATCGATCCACTCCTCCATCGTTTTTCTCCCTTTTGAAACTAATGCAGCCTTGAATAGGGCAAGAGATGGCATTGTAAGGCGTCATTGTAAAGTAAGTCCTATTTCCCTTTGGGTAAAAAAAATAAAAAGTGCATTTTTTAATTTAAAAGATCTTTTTGGAAGAGTTAGGATTACAAAAGACAATCTTAAAAAGTCATTTCTTAAATTAGAATAATTTAATTATTCCTAATTTAGTCATAAAATTAATATCCAAACAGTTCAGAAAGAATTTTTCATTAAAAAAAATCTTTATATAATAGTTTTCCTAACATAAAAAATAAGTAAAACTTATCTTATTATTTTAGCTATAAGCAAATTCAGAAACATGTATTGTGGTGTTTTCTTCACTAAGTAAGTTGGGCCCAAGGTAGAGTTATTGTCCAAGCTAACTTGAGAAATTATAGTAAATGACCAAAAAATTCGCATCAAGAGCTTATGTTCTCCTTTTAAAAATTGTTGAGAAATTCTCATTTTACATTGTTAATTATCTAAATTGTCATTTTCTATAATTTATTTATTTATTTAGGAGCATATGATTTTAATGTAATGATATATGTATATTAGTTTTGTTTAATTAATTTTTATTTTAAAGTTATATTGATTTTTTAAGATTTTTATGGGTTGTTGGTATATCATTTTCCAACTAGTGTATATATTTTTTGTGGTATGATATATATATTTTTAATGATAGTTAGTTTCTATTTTATTATACATAATGGTAGTATAGAATTTTGTATTATGATATATACATTTTTTAGTAATAATTTTGTAAATTTTGTTGGTATATTATTTTTGAATTAAGTATATGTATTTTGGTATGGTGCGCATATCATTAACAATCCATAAAAAAATCAAAAAAATCAAAATAACTTTTAAATAAAAACTAATTAAACAAAATTAATATACATATACCATAATATTAAAATATTTAGAATAAAATAGTAATTTGCTAAATGATATATTTGGTAATATGTAATTTTAAAATATCGTTAGGCTATTTTACTACAAAATTAAAAACATGAACATTTGCTTACTTTCACACAATATTAAATGTCATTTTACATCATGCCCAACTTATTTAGTAATTAACATATTGGACCCTAACTTAATTGCCCAAGATTGATACCAAAATTCACAAGGCTGGATCTAGGTCTAGGGCCTCTGGTATCTACTCCAAGGTGGCCACCTCACCCTTAATCCAAGTCTAGGGCCCGGGCCTCGGGATCCAGGACTAGGGTGGCTTGAGTTGCTCTAATGGTTTATTTTGCATACCTAATAAGGTAGGAGTTCATCATTGTCGTGTCATGAGGTCAGTCCTTAGTTGGTGTAGTTGTCTAAAATCGCCTTTGGGCCTCAAAACTTGAAAGACGACATGCAAACCTTATATGCCTACACCAAGTCTTGAGAATAGGCACATCCCCAATCTATCTCCTCTAACTTGCAATGCATGCTAGACTACGGATGGCTTACGCTTGACCTGATCAACGGTCTAAGGCTTGACTCCTAAGTACCTAAAATGATCCAATGTTGGGAGCATTTCCACTATTTTACTATTAAGGAAACTCAATCCCTGTATTTATTCCAAGATAATTTTTGAGGTTTCAACCACGTATATTCCAGCCTTCGTCTCTCACTACGTTTATTCTTAATCAAAATCTAAGCATTCCATTGCATTTACTACACTAAATAGTCTTGCTAACTTCTTCATTGGAGATTAATTGGTAGTTATCAAACCGATGCTAATCCTCTAAGAGATCACACCTTATTGGTGAAAAAGTCTTGCAAGATATACAAAATTACAAATTGCCCCACCTCATGCTTGAACCTAAGAGAGTTTAAGTCTCATGCTCAATAACGACTAGTACCCCCAGATTTGAAATTGTGTTATTCCATAATATTGAGATGAAATCTTGCACTACACATTGTATTCCATGATTGCAAAACAAAAATGATTAGGGATGGAAAAATGGGGTGGTGGGTCGGGGCGGGTTGGAGTCCCGATCCGATGGGGTGCCTTTGCCCCGGTTTGTTTGGGGCGGGACGGAGCGGGTCGGGTATTGACACAACCTGCCCCATTTACTTTTTTTCAATAAGTAAAGATATAAATTATATAAAATGAATTATAAATTTGATTGTAATTTAATGATACACGTAAAGTAAATTTCTAGTATACATTTACATATTTACATGTAAATTTAATTTATGCTTAGTATTATTTGAATATTATAAACCTCATAGTTTATAATAGAATAAATATTTAAAATGAAGTTTTAAAATAAAATTTATAAAAAAACTCAGTTACTTTAAAACAATTTATAAAGATATAGGCTAAAAACTTAAAAAAATTATTTTAAGAAATTTCATTTAAAAAAAAAGTAAACTAGAGTGGGTCTGACTTGATCCGTTTCAAAACACTAATCAGGTTGGGGCAGAACAAAGTCTTATTGAGTCAGGGCGGGTCTATTGCGAGGCGGGGCCGACCCGTCCCATTTACACTCCTAAAAGTGACATATATAATTAAGCATAAACTATATATTGGATAGTCTAGGCATTAGGTGTTACATGATACGGTATGGGTACTTAGTACAATTACTCTGATGTTGAACAAACCTGTGGTTTGAAGAGTCTCCTACGTTATTTTAACTTGAATTATATCTTGTGCCCTAATTTGATGAGAGTATGTTAAAAAGTTTTTTGAATTTGAATTGTATGGTTATTGTTTTCACATTTATAATTGTATTTGTGTAAATTGTGTGATTGTTTGGGCTTTTTAGCTTATAGATTGAGCTCATATTCTGCACCACACTGAAATTTATTTACAATATAATGTTATTGTAATTTGTATGTATTTCTATACATTAGGTACAATCAACGTAAGTGCTTAGTTTTATTTAGAAAATTTATTAAATCTTTTTATTAAGTTTTTATAATTTTTATATGAATTTTATAAAAATAAATAATATTATATATAAAAGAATGACATAAATATATTTAAAAAAATTAAACCAAAATATTGATTATGATTTTTTTAAAAATAATATGATAACCTTTTAGATCACAAACTATCTTATTTAAAGTACAAAACATTATATTATTCAAATCACACTTCAATGATCGATTGGAGAATAAATTTATTTATTCTTGATAGAAAATATATGTTATTTTAATTTCTTAATTAGTTACACAGTCATATTATTTGTACACATGAAACTTATATGTAATGTATTTATTATGTATTATATATTATTGTAATGATAATATTTTATAACATGTGAATTTATATTAATATAATTATTAAATATTTAGTTTTGTATTAATAAAAATATATTTTGTTAAATATTATAATATTCCGTTAGAGTTAACATAAGAAACCGTTAAAATAAAAAAAAAAAAGAGAAATTACCCAAAATACGATAATTTATCTTTATTTTTTATTTTTACGGTATATTTTATATCTTTTCATTTCTATGTGTAAATCTTTTCAAGATTACATTAAAAATAGTTTATTAGTTTTACTTTTACGTTTTCTTCTTTGTTGTCTCACTCACTCATTGTTTTTACTACATTTACGTGTTCCTGATTAAAATATTTTTTTATTTTTTTTTTATAATATATAAATATGATAAAAGAAACCGTTAAAATAAAAAAAAGAGAAATTACCCAAAATACGATAATTTATCTTTATTTTTTATTTTTACGGTATATTTTATATCTTTTCATTTCTATGTGTAAATCTTTTCAAGATTACATTAAAAATAGTTTATTAGTTTTACTTTTACGTTTTCTTCTTTGTTGTCTCACTCACCCATTGTTTTTACTACATTTACGTGTTCCTGATTAAAATATTTTGTTCTTTTCTTTTATCATATTTATATATTATAAAAAAAGAACATTTTGTTATTATCTAACTTTCAGTCCTATGAGTACTTGTTCTAAATAGATCATTGAGAATTTTTTTCTTGCAATGACAATTTTGCTTACTCTCAAGGTCAAGAAGCTGATTTCTGCCAATTTTTTTTTTAATCTTTTTCCCTATATTAATTTATATATATATTTATATACTCATGATTTCATTAAAAACATAAAGGAAATGAACCAAAATCATTGTATAGATCAAACAATTTAACTTTTCATATTTTTTTGAAAAAAAAATGAAGTAATAATGTATGATTTTGTAAGTCAATATCTAATATTTCTTTTAATTTCTGCAAATCTTTTTGTTATGTCCACTTTGACCGCAATTCATGCATTTATTTTTCGTTTTTGGTTTTTTGTTTCTCTCCCATGCATCTTTACATCTTCTTATATTTGGTCTGCCTACTCTTATTTTTCATTCTGGAGGGTGTACTTTCACAGCTTTGATATGTTTATGTATTTCCCAAGTGTCTTCATTGCCTATAGGGTATATAATTTCTTTGTAGGTAGCAACCATGACTTCCTTTTTGTATTATGGAGAATAATATTGATAAAGATCTTGATTCATGTCTTTACAACACAACAATTGTGTAGGCACAATGAAGTTGATTCATTTTAAACTTGTTAAATCAAGTATATATTTTGTTATTAATATGGTAAAATAAGTAAATCATTGTGTTTAGAAACATAACCAATCTTATAAAAACAATTAAATTAATCTCATTATTCAACCATATTAAAACTATAACTCTTAAAGCAACATATAATGCAACATGTTAAACAATGTTTGAGCAACCTATAAATCAACATGTTAAAAAATCCTATATAGCTACATATACTCATAAACAACATATAAGCAGTCCCGAAAAAAAGTTCCATGAAACAAATAGTAAACCGACATAAGCACTGCCATAATCTTCCATTCAGCCAATTTCACAACAAATATATCTCACCAAAAAAAGTGAAGGTAACTAAATTAGTAATTCAGCCACATGGAAAAGAGTCCAACAATTACTAACAACCAACATCAATTGAAAAATAAACACATAGCTAAAGAGTCCAATAATGACTAACAACCAACATTAATTGAAAAAAAAATACCAAATGTCACTCTAGTATAACTATCAGGTAGCAATAAAAAATGCTATATGACTATAGTAGAGTAGTTTAACAAAAACAGAGCCACATAAAAAGTTATACAATACTAAAGCATAAACTAAAATACATGCAGCAAACCAAACTCCAATAAAAAAACACAAATGAAAGATTAGAAACATATAAACAAGCTCTCCAGCAACCCAATAAAGCAACATGTTAAGCATCTTATAAAATTTCTTAAGCAAACCGTAAAACTCCGTAAGCAACATGTTAAGCAACTCATAAAACTTTTTAAGCAACTCATTGAACAACCCAATAAAGCAACATTTTAAGCAACTTATAAAATTGCTTAAGCAACCCATAAAACTTCTTAAACAACCTATAAAACTCCTTAAACAATCTGTTAATAAGCAACTCATAAAGCAACTTATTAAGCAACTTATAAAGCAACATGTTAAGTAACTTATAAAACTACGTAAGCAATCCATAAAACTCGTTATGAACAACCCAATAAAACAACATGTTATGCAACTTATGAAATTGCTTAAGCAACCCGTAAAACTCCTTAAGCAACCTATAAAACTCCTTAAGTAACATGTTAAATAACTTATAAAACTCCTTAAGCAACCCATAAAATAACTTGTCAAGCAACCTATAAACACTACAACAAATTTGATATACAATGACTCCCTACAATGTCTTACACCATTGGTGTAAGACATTAAAACTTATCAGAGGTTTTAAATGTCTAATGGTGTAAGACATTGAAAGGTTTTATTAATGACTACAATTGGAAGACATTAAAAATGGTGGAAGACGTTGGAAATAGGTTGAGAAGTGGCCAGGGGGACATCTAATGTCTCCCACTGGGAGACGTGGGACACGTGGCACGTCTCCCACTGGGAGACATTGAATGTATAGAGGGGTACATCCAACGTCTCCCACTGGGAGATGTGGGACACGTGGCACGTCTCCCAGTGGGAGACGTTGGATGTACCCCTCTATACATTCAATGTCTCCCAGTGGGAGACGTGCCACGTGTCCCACGTCTCCCAGTGGGAGACGTTGGATGTCCCCCTGGCCATTTAATGAATTTTGGGTCTTCTTCTTCCTCATAACACCAAACAGAGAGAGCACACCAAACAGAGAGCACGAAAGGGGCTGCGATTTTAGGGTTTTCAAGGTTAGTTTTTTTTAATTTTTATGAATTTTAGTTAATTATTTTGATAAAAAATCATAGGTTTAGCATTAGGATGAGTAATATACATGATTTTGTGTTAGTTTTACATTTTTATGCATTTTTTTCTATACATTGTTAGATTTATTTGTTTTTCCATGGAGGTTTTTTATAGATTTAAGATTTCATAGTTTTTTTTTTAATTTAACCTATCACATTGTATATATTTCATTATAATATATACGTTCATGATTTTTTAAAATTTTTATCATTATTTATTTCGAAATTTAGATATATTTTTGTATGTATATTAAAACTTTTTTTTTTTTTAAATTCTAACTATTTTGTTATATATATATATAGTTATTATGTTAAAATAAATTTATTAAATAATTTTAAAAATATAAATATATGAAAAAATTTATGTTTTTGTTGATTATTGAGATTTTAGGTTATGAATTTTTTTATTGTTTTTTTGTTTAGGTTATAATTAGTGGCTCATTGGAGTTTTTTTTATTTGTTTACCAATCAATTACTTATTAGGAATTTAGTGATATTTGTTTAGTAATGTTTAACATATTAATTAATTTAATTTCGTAGGTTGTGATTTTGGTGGTGAGATTTTAGAGAGTACTTTGCATCAAAACTTCTATATCTATCAATCACACATTTGAGGTAATTAAGTTTCTAAAATTATAATAATAAGTTATATATTGCTAGATATTTAGTGATATTTTATTTATTATTTATTAATTTATTTATATTGGTTTGTGGATTTAATAGCGAATTCGATTACTACTTGAAGTAATTTTGCTAGCTTTTGAATTATTAATTGCAAGAGGTAATTATATATTCTCTTACTTCTACTTTTAATATTATTAAACAAATGTTATAAGAGTTTGAATATCTTAAATATTCATCCATAGTGAAGTAGGTTCTGAGATTAAAATTGTGTGCTGCGGTGATAACGAAAGGTTGAAAACTTGTGTGTATTAGTGAAGTAGGTTCTGAGAAATTTGACTGTGTGCTGCGGAGCTATAAGGAAGAAACTTATTGTATGTTGTTTGAATTGTTTGTTTTGCTATTCACATGTAGATGGTTAGGTCACTATTATAGGGGAAATGCTGCCCGATTTTATCTAGGATAATAAACAATTAATTTTATATAGGCATTCTATAAGGAAGAAACTTATTGTATGTTGTTTGAATTGTTTGTTTTGCTATTTACATGCAGATGGTTAGGTCACTATTATAGGGGAAATGCTGCCCGATATTATTTAGGATAATAAACGATTAGTTGAGAACGGGCATTACTTGATTGAACATGCGAGTCCCGGGCATTACTTGAGAACGGTATTATTAATTAAAATTTACAAATTATTTTTGAAACTATAAATGTAATCAAATAATTAATTAATATATTTTACTTTATATTTCTTGCAGCTAACAAGCACATCATATACAGAGGCACAAATTGATGAGTTGCGACAAGAATGAGCGACATATATGTTGCCGATAATCCAAAGTTACCGACCTCGTTGATAGGTTTTTTTTTTAATTTTTTAACTCTTTCTTCATACACAATGCAATATTTGTTCATTTTGAATATTTCTAACAAATATTGTATTTCTTGTATATATCTAACAAATATATTTTTTTCTTTCAATTTAAATTAATATTATTTCAATTTAATTAATTTAAATTTAGATTAAAACAATTTCAATTTAAATTAATATTATTTCAATTTAATTAATTATTAAATTAATTTCAATTTAGATTAAAATAATTTCAATTTAAATTAAAATAATTTCAATTTAAATTAATATTATTTCAATTTAATTAATTATTAAATCAAATTAAAATAATATTAATTATAAATTTATTATTTTTAAATGTGAGAGACTTTCAATGTCTCCCATTGGGAGACGTGGGAAGTGACTCACCTCTCCCAATGGGAGACGTGGGATGTCTCCTAGGGACTTCCCACGTCTCCCATTGGGAGAGGTGCCTCACTTCTCACGTCTCCCAATGGGAGAGGTGGAAAGTCAATGTTTGACTTTCCACCTCTCCTAGTGGGAGACGTGCCCACGTCTCCCAATGGGAGACGTGGGATATATACCTACAATGACCCTAGCAACAACGTCTCACTAAGTGGGAGACATTGTAGACTTCCAATGTCTCCCAATTAAAGTCATAAAACATCTATTTTGTTGTAGTGAAAGCAACTTATAAAACTACTTAAGCAACTCATAAAATTATTTAAGCAACTTGTTAAGCAACCCATAAAACTTCTCTGTTTTAGCCTCTCAAAACAGAGTTTTTTTTTTTATATAAATAATGAAAGTTATTTTTTAATGAAGTGATGAGTTTTTTTTTTCATACATAAAGTATTTGTTTATATGTTTTTACAATTACTGTATATATAGTTTGAACTATATATATAAGAGCAAAATAGATGAATTTGGTATATATAATTGAACTTGGGGTTAACAAATGCAGTAGAATTCATCAAGTACAATACAACCTAGTATCTAATATTTTCTATAAATATATATGACTAAAATAGTGCATAAGGCAATCATCTTTGCTTGAACCAGGAAATTATTGAAAATAAGTATAATTTGAGATTAATATATATATATATATATTTATATATATATCCTATAGAGTAATTAATACATAAGTGGAAAATAAGATATAGTAGCAAAGAAGCTTTCTTAGTTAAGACGTAATCTTGAAAGAAAAACTTAAATATATATAAATGTAAAAAAAACATTGTTATAGATATATTAATGAAAAACCCCTTAAAAAAAATTATGTTATCTACACACTTTTTATATAGAAAAAATATTAGTTAAATATTACAAAAACGAAAAGGAAATTGTAGGAAAAATTCTAACCGCTCAATAGAATTTATATCAAGTTAATTCGGCATTAAATAATTGGGCTTTCTTAACTTATTCAACAGGTTTCATAATATGATATCTTTTTCTTGTAAATTTTTTAAGGATCGTGAATAAATTGAATAAAATTTTAAATGTAGTGTCTAATACAAGTAAAAAATTCACATAATAACACTTTAATATTGTGAAACTCACTTATATTAATGTGTAGAACTCGACACCAAAGTGTCCCATAATACAATTTGTTATGTTCTAAATGTTATATTATCTATACATGCTTTCATTATTTATGCTCTAAAATGATATGTGCACCCAAAATATACACCCAAACATTATACACAGTGATGTGGCAGTTTAACATAGCCAATCACATTTATTAAAATTGGGATCCACTGTTTTAAAAAGCAGTGACACATCACTGTGTGTAATGTTTGGGTGCATATTTTGAGTGCACATATCATTACTCTTATTATGTATATACATGCTTTCATCATCAATCGTAAAAGTAAAAAATATAAACTAAGAGAAAATAACTATTCGTACCACTAAAATTCTTTCTTGGTTATAATTTAAGTTACGTATTGGCCCCTCCTATGATGAATGGATGATGCTCTACCAAAAGATTATACATCACTAGCTTGTTAGACTAAGACTAAAGTAATTAAATCTTAGTTTCTTATCCAAATATGTCTTTCCCTCGTCACATACGTTCTTTCTGTTTTAAAACCCTATAAAGTTTACACACCTAGAGTTGCAGATGAGAAGAGAACTGGCTAGGTCCATAACTTTTGTCTAAAGCAGACTCTTATCTAAGTCTACTTTTAGATAGCCATAGCTAAGTAAAAATTTTAAATTTGAGAAGAGATTTTTTTTCTTTTTTAACTGTTGTTGTCTTGTTCTGGTAGCTCAAAATGGTCCCCTAAACAAGTTCAGTCAATCTAAGCATCAGAGATATTTTTAAGATATATTCTTAAAAGAGTTTTAGAGTGGAGAGGTGATTAATATACAAATAAATTTTCCAAATTTAAGACCTACAACAGTTAAAAAAGAAAAAAAATGTCTCAAATATATTTACAAATGATTTCTTCTTCAGATAAAACCTACTTTTTTCCACCGACAAAAAGGTAAGCAACATATATTTGTTGTCGTTAGCAGGAACTCTACTTAGATAATTGATTCTATAGATTATAATTAAGAAACAAATTAAATGATGTAAGAAAAGAAACTCACAATAAAAGGGTCAGCAAATTTGATGTCGTTTGCCGAATAGTCCTTGGTATTACCGCCGCCGCTAAAATCCACCATTTCAACTCTGAAAACCTTTCCGACCGCCGCCTCTGCCACCGGGGGTATGTCCGGGTGCCACCGGGGGTATGTCCGGGTGCCACCGGTTGTGAAGTGGAACCTTCTGTTCCCGGGGCTTCTTCTTCCCGTCGATGGGGACCACAAGTCTTGGGCCGTATTGGGCCATGGCAAGTATATAAGCTATGAGTTGAGTTAAACAGCCCAACTCGTGTAGTAATCTTTCAAAGAAAAAGAAAAAAAAATTATAATAGGGAAGGAACTAATGAAAATAGGATATTCAAGCTGAGTAAAGGGAAAATATCAGTGAGGATTTCATTTTCAGATTGTAATTGGAGTTGAAGTTTTAATGGGACCGGTATTTTTTTTTTTTTTGGTTTGATTTTAAGTTGTGGAACACTTGTTGGTTTATGTCGTTAGTGTTGTCTAGGATAACGAAGAAAAATAGTTTTTTATTTAATTAATTAAAAATTTAAAAATTAAACATTAAATAGTGTTAGATAACTCAATTTTTATTTATTATTTTTAAAAATTTTAATTAAAATTCATTAAATTTTAAAAATAAATTTTTTTAAACAGTTTTTGACTTTTTGTTTTTTTTTTCAAATCAACATATCATTTTATATTGTTAAACAAAAAAATAAAATAAAAGTTATCAAACGCATTTATTATTTTTTATTTTTAAAAATAAAAAATAAAAATAGTTATCAAACATATTTTTATTTTTTAAAAATAAAAAAACAAAAATAAAAATAATATTTCTATTTTTGTGTTTCAAAAATTCAAAAATAAAAATTTTACCAAACACTACCTACATCTGTCACGATAATTTAAAAAAAATTGTTTTATATGGCAAATTACATTATTTACAAAAATACGGTGATGATCTAAATTGAACCGTATGTATACTAAGATCAATTTATAATTGTGTTGAAACATACTATAATAGTGTAAATTTAACACTAATATTTTTCCATTCCAGCCCTATACTAATTACACAAAAAAAAATATTTATTAATAAAATATAATATCTTTTATTATTATATTATTTTTATATTATATTAAATTGAAAATAGAAATATCACTAAAATGAATTTTCTGTAAAATAATTAAAATAGGTTTATTTTATCTAAAGAATAGTTTAGAAGAAAAAGAAACTCAATAAAAACAATAACATTTAACAAAATAAAGAATATAAAATCTATATATACATTATACATGCTTTTAATATTTATGGAAAAGATATAGTGAACGACTAAGATTTTTATAGTAATGATATAATAAATTAAAAAAACCAAACGTTATTATATATATATATATATTTGATAATGAAAGCTAATCAAACCCCAACAATCAATTTCAAACCAAAATCATAATCAAATTCAAGTTTTATTATATAAATATATTTTGTTACAATCATTTAGAAATATATAAAATATTTTTGTAAACATTAGTTACAATAATATATTTTTTTAATTTCTAGTTTTGAAAACTTTTGTTACAAAAATGAATAGGGAATTTTCCCTCTATACGGTAATTTTTTTTTTTAAATTTTACTTTTACAGTTATTTTTATTTTGTTCCATTTTTATAATTTTTATCTTGTTTACTTTTACATTAAAATAGAATATTTATTTTCATTTCTATGGTTTAAACCCTTTTCCTATGTTTCTATAGTTTTATCGCTCAATTTTCTCTGGTTTTAAACACTCCATCATTCTCTCTTCTCTCCTTTTCTCGTTTGCTGGGAAAGCTTGCAACCACATAGAGCACAACTACCACCATGACCCCCCTCTCTCTTCTTTTCTCTTCGGCAGCCACCACCACGACCCCTTCCCCGACTTTTCAAACTCTTTCCTCGGCAAGGTGGCAACCACATAGATTATAACCCTCCATTTCTTCTTTTCCCTTAGGCTACGACCACCACGATCCATAGACTTTTGAGAATGTCGCATCCCAAGTAATGCGTCTCCTCATGGCTTTGGTGTCCTAAGTTACTCTCCAAGCAGCTCTCTTCCGCTTCTATTTTTGTGAGTTGTTTTCATGCCCATGACTTTACTTTACTATCCAAGAAATCTTATACTCCTCATGAGTTTATGGTTCTAGCATGCCAATTTGTTTGCTATTGTGGGTCACCAGATGTTTGTTGAATTGTCTTAGTGGATAGGATTATGTGTTTGAGTTTTTTTGGCACAATTGACTTTTGCATAGTATTTTTGTATGATCCTCAACCAAAGCCTTAACTTATTGATTTGAGTCGTTAATCTCAGCAACTCATCCCCCTCATGGGCTTTGTCTCACCTCTAGATACCTTGTTGGTACTCTATTTTTCTACACAACTGATTTTATTGGAGGCATAATAAAGCTATGATCCTCACTATCATGAAAATTTTCATCTTCTGTTTTAGGGATTGATTTGAACATGGGATTTGGGAGTTAGATGGGATATTTAAGTTGATCTTTAACATGTCCATGGAAAAGGAGAAAAGGGTTGGTGGTATTTTGGCTTAATTAGCTTGATGAGAGGGAACAATGAATATATATATATATATATATAAATACATATAATGGTATTGTTTCATAACATAGATCGGACTACGACTATAAGAAGGGAAGTGATACAAGTGTAATTAGATCGATACAATGACCAATCAATTGCAAAGACAATGACCAACATGTCATACATGTGGTGTGGGTGTGCGTATTTAGAATGATTGTTTAGTTGATAAAAATGATACCAACTAAATACATATGACATATCACAATAGTAAAGCTTACTAGAAAAAACATGTAGGTTCTTTTCGCTTATGGGATAGACAATTTGCGAAAAACAACTTAAAATAATGTCAAAAAGATTATTATGCAACATTAGTTTAGATCACTCCATAGCTTTGATTAATTTGCCACCTTTTAGTGATTGGCTTTAGTTTGGAAGTAGGACTATATCTTTTTGTACTTGTTTGACACGTTGGAGAAGCTTAATATTTAGTGCTTAATTTTTTTTTGTTAGGTAGCAACCTTATAGTATGTAGACACCATCATAAGAAAAAAATTTGGCACATAAATCATGATTATAACTAGAGTACCCATAGTTCTTTTTTATACTTGCATCTATTTTTTCTTATTTTGCTGCCACGTTTTGGTTTGTATTAATTGGTTACTTTGTAAATGGGTTTTGGTGCTTTGTGAAATAGAGTTCATAGTAGTATTAGTAGGCAAATTGGTATGCATAATTGATGAGTATTAAGCTCAGAGTAGTCAGGTGTAGGAACTCTGCAAGAAGACGTGGCAGTCATTAGATTGTTTTAAAAAGGTACTTGTACATTATATCAAATGTAACTTTTGTACTCTGTTATGCTTTGCTTCTTGGATTATAAATCATAATTTAATATATATGATTATTAGTTTTAGGGATGCTCAAAGGGCATGTTGTTTTCTAGATTAATTTGACTTATGTTTTTTATTTTATTTTTTGTGCAGAGAGTGGTATACATGTTCTCATTTGCTGAGTAATTTCTCATGCAACTCAATGCAAACCAAAATAATACATGCAAAACAATGCAAAATAATACATGGCAACTTAAAAGAACTCATGAAAACTCACGCAAGCTAAAATAATACATGCAAAACAATGCAACCCAATTCTTATGTCAAATGCAACACAATGCAAATTCATGAAACTCAATGCAACCCAAATGCAATTTTAGAAAATTAAACAACCTATTGCATCCTTAAATGCTAGCCCATGCAACCCAATGCAATTTATGACAACTTAAAAGGACTCGTGAAAACTCATATGCAACTCAATGCAAACCATGACAACTTAAAAAAACTCATGCTAATTTCATTTTTATGCAACTCAAGCAATCCACCGCAACCTCAAATGAAAACTTAATGCAACTCCATACAACCTAAATCAACTTTAAAAGGCTAATATTTTCAAATTTCAGTAACTTAAGCACCTTAATTTGAAACTAAAGCAACATAAAAATCTAATTTGCAACTAAAACAACTTAGAAAAAACCTAAATTATAACATAAAGCAACTTTAAAAATCTCATATGAAAATTAAAGTATATTAAGCAACTTGCTACGCAACTAAATCAAGTTGATATGCAACTAAATCAATTTAAGAAACCTCATATCTCAACTTAATCATTCTTATTCAACTCACTACAATTTTAAATGCAAATTTCAGCATGTTAAGCAACTTGTTATGCAACCTAAAGTAACTTAAAAAAACTCATTTACAAATTTCATTATATTAAGCAACTATAGCAACCAGTATGCAATCCCATGCAATTCGTGACAACTTAAAAACTCATATGCTAATTTCATCCTTATGCAACTCATGTAAACTTAAATGCAACCAAAAGCAACGCATAACAACACATGCAACCAGGGACATAGGGACATGGTGTCAAGTTTTTTTTTTTCATAAAAATAAAAAATTACATGATATGTTTGAAAAAAATCCTTATATTTTTCATATATTATGAACTTGGCCCCCTTAATTTTTTTTACATTATGACCCCCTTGAAATCAAATTATCCATCCGTCACTGCATGCAACCCAATTCTTGTATCAAATGCAAGCCCAATGCAACCTAATGTAGCCTCAAATGCAACTTAAAAAGTAAAGTATGTTACACAAGCTACTATACAACTAAAACAATTTAAAATTCACATTTGCAAATTAAGGTTGCATATGTTGCAACAAAGGTTGCCAAATGGGTTGCACATGATGTTCCAAAGGTTGCAGACGTTGCAACAGATGTTGTAGAGATTTTAAAAGCAGTTGCATTTGAGTTTGCATTGAGTTGCACAACTATGACAACTTAAAAACTCATATGCTAATTTCATCCTTAAGAAACTCATGAAACCCCCTTCAAACGCAAATTACAACATGTTAAGCAACTTGATATACAACCTAAAACAAGTTAAAAAAAATCTCATTTGCAAATTTCAACATGTTAAAAAACTATATTATGACAGAGAGAGACCGACTTTATTCTGAAACTCACATGCATCCCCATGCAACCTTTTGCAACTCATGGTGTAACGCCCTACTACCTAGGGACCGTTACATTGTGCATTTTAAATAGTGTTAAACTTGCTAACCGAGCCATTTGGTAATAATTGTGTAACTAAGTGTGATTAATGATTTAGGGTTAAATTTTTTTGTCAAAGATATAACATTTCACTAAAACGTTCATTGTATACATTGGGATCCCAAAAATATAATTTAAAGGTTAATTACAATAAAATATTTACAATCAGCCAATCTAAGCGGCAAAATAAGGTTTAACCCTAGTTCCTCTTTAAACCCTCGGCCGTGGTGGTCGAGCAGCCGCATATGTACACATCGTCACCTAAGCTCTTCAACTCAAGGATGGTCCAGCTTTCTTTTGCCTTTACCTGCACCACATAGCACCCGTGAGCCGAAGCTTAGCAAGAAAACTCAATATGCTCATGAACAAGTAATAACATGTTACTAAATCATAATAGGCATGCCTAGCAGTAATAACCCTACTTATGCATGCAAGCAGGTATAAATAAATGTTTGTGAAGTCCTGCGCTCTAAGTAGATGACTAATAAGTCTCTCTGAGGTAGACGACTAATAAGTCTCTCTTTGAATAGACGACTAATAAGTCATACTCTGTTTAGAGGACTGATAAGTCTATCTCTGTATAGATGACTGATAAGTCTATCTCTGTCTAGATGACTAATAAGTCTATCTCTGTGTAGATGACAGATAAGTCTATCTCTGAGGTCCCATACCCTCCTAGCCATGTGACGTGTAGGTCACATTTTGGCTCTGGCTCTAAATAACTAGCTTTTAGACTAGACAAGCACTTTTAGTTTTCATCGAACTTAAGGTCGGTCAAGCATTTCATGCTTATGATGATAATGTTTATGTCGATTAGATTTAATCTTTTCGGCTTGCGTTAAACATGCTAATACCGTTCTTGACTCATAAGCCAATACCATACGATCAGTGCTCAGTACTACTGCTGATCTTGACTGATAAGTCACAGCTTCACAATTAATATTGACACCAATGCCGAGCCCTGACTAATAAGTCAGTGCTTCCTCAATGAGGTAATGTAAACAGACATATATCATATGTCAAATATTTAGATATAAGGCATTTAACATGCTTAATCAATAATCAGAAGCATAATTATAATCATGCAGAAATACAGAGACTCAAGCTCTGATTAATCTCATATTCAACATTCATGCCATGCCCTAATCTCATGTATCTTATGCATCACATGCATCACATACTGGGTGAAGTTTTCTTACCTTTGGTCCAAACACAGGTTACTAATGAACGACCCCAAGCACGATCCTGATTCCAAGACCCTAGCGATAACCTAGTCACAACCATAAATGGTGTTTCAATGAGTTCAAGTTCCAAAACCCAATTCTGGAACCAATCCCGCGCTCTCGGGACTTCTAATTCCACCAAACAAGGTGGTGGAATCATACCCCCCAGCCCTCGGGTCAAAACCCCAAAAAGTACCAAAAACCCACATTTTAAAGATTGTGTAGTGCTATAGCGCTACCTTTGGGCGCTACATCGCTACAAACAGAATCAAAATCCCCCAAGACAAAGCACCTAGCGCTACAGCGCCCAAACCAGAAATTATGGGTTCCAGCTTCGTGTTCTTCGAGCTTCAAAGCTCCAAATCCGACCTCAGCGGGTCCCTAGCCCCTCAAATCAACATTTTGATCCCCCAAACATTCACCCAATAGCTTAGCAACATTATAACAACATCAAATACTAAAAAATCCCCATGGGAACTCATAGTCCAAGTCTTGAGTTTGTAAAACTCAAGAACACCAAGAACATCGAATAAACTCAGAATTCAAAGCTTAAATTACCTCTGATTATGCGGTTCCTCACTAAACACTCCGGCTAATAAGCTTCTAATCTTCCCTAGAATTGCTATGCCTCGATCCTCGCTTGAATCCGAGTCCTAAAACTCAAGTTTCCTTCGAAAATGCGATTGGTGTCAAAAATGGAACTTTGAGGGAGAGAGAACGTTCTGAACGTTCTTTTATAATTCTAACAGGTTAGGTTACTTCAAGCTTAAGTAACCTCAAACAAATCCTAATTCTCGGGGTCCCGAAAACGCCCCTGACGATAAAATAGTCAAAATTCCCAGAGTTTCCCCCTGATCTCACTAACTCCCAATTTAACATCAAATATTTATTCCCATTACCCAATAACCTGGTAATGTTCTAAATACCCAAAATTCCCATTGACTCACTCCGAGTCAAGTATGAATCCCATTGTGACTTTCCCACTAGCTTGCCTCATAGGATCATCTCGTGCTGAGTAACCCTAGCATAACCAAATAATAATGAAGCACCACACACATGCCACATACATATATGCCAAATATACCCGAAATGACCTAAATATGAAAATCACCCAATTAATCAGAAATGGGTTCACATGCATATTTAATACACCTAAACATGCATATCAAGTCATATTATGATATAACTCACATAATTACATAATGATACACATAAATATCACATAATTCCAAAATTTGCCATCCTGGCCCACTAATCATGACCCTAAGCCTTATTAGGAAATTTGGGTCATTACACATGGCAACTTAAAAAAATCATATGCTATCTTCATCCTTATGCAACTGAAATGCAAGTCCAACACAACTCCATGCAAGCCCTATGCAACAACATTGAACCTCGTGCAACTCAATGCACCCTCAAATCCAACACAATACAACCCAATGCAACCTAAAGCAACACATGGCAACCTAATGCAATCATGCAACCTTAAGCAACCCAATGCACCCAATGCAATTTAAAGTAACCCAATACATCTCAATGCAACCCAACACAACTCATTCAACTTAAAATCATGTTAAGCAACAATATAAATAAACCTCCTAAAAGCAACTAAATTTATTTGATTATGCAACCATAATCAAATTTTATTCATACCCTTATGCAAACTAATGCATCGTAGAGAAACCTAAAAAAAAACCCTCATGTTTCTCCAACTTAAACAACCTATTTTGAAATTAACGCAACATAAAAAAAATCTCATTTGCAACCTTAACCAACTTAAGACATAAATTGCTTAGTTTATGTAACCAAGACTTTGAAACTCAATCAAGTAAATCAATCTAATTTTGCAACCAAATTAAATTATAAAGCAATCAAATTATTTTATGAATATTATTACAACAACCTAAACATTCACCACAACCTATTCAGATTCAAGCAAATCAAGCAATATTGCTTAGCTATAACCAAGAGCAACAATTAATGTGTGAAACTATTTTAAAAAACATGAGAAAAAAATCACTTATTGTTTGAATTGACTATAGTAAATTTTGTTGATTGTTAACCCGGTAGAGAATGCTTCTCTCTAGATTATTGTTTGATAGATCTCTGTAATTGTAATGCCCCGAATTCTCCGATGTGTTTAACGGCGTGAATAGTAGGCCGGGAGGGCCATACTTGCTTAATTATGTTATTAATTGATAAAATGCATGTATATGTTGATTATATTATGATATGATGTGAAATGCATGCATGTGAGTCCATATTTCTTATTACAGGGGTGTTATGGTAATTTGGCCCGTTGAGGGTAAATTGTTTATTTGTACGCATGTTGGTGAAATATTTTGAGACCACATTATGATGTGGGTTTGTTCGAGCCATTCGGCATGAGACGATCATGGTATGTTAAATATCGGTTTGGTCATAACAGGCTTAAGCTCGGGGCTCGGGGCTCGGGGTGAGTCTCGGAGTGCTTTTAATGATTAGAGTGTTACCGGGCATTAAAAGGTAACGGGATGTGAATTATTGGTGTTTGAGAATAATGAGATTAGCGGGAATTGGGAAGTGTTAATTATGATTAACGGGATAGGTGGAAAGTACCAATTTTACCCTTGGAATGATTTTAGAGGCTTTAAGTGACTTAAGGGTATTTTGGTCATTTGGGGTTTGGATTTATATGACCTTGGATGGCTGTAGAAAGTACAAAGCAAAAACAGAGTTTTCTTCTCCAACCCGTACATCATTTCCCTTCATTCTTCCTTTGAAGTTTTTGAGCTCTAAGTGGGGTTTCAAGCTAGGAAATCCAAGGGCTGAGTTGGTGGACTTAGTTCAACCATTGAAGGAGGTTCAAACTTGGGTTTAAGGTGAGTTTTAGTTAGTACTTTCTGGTTATACCCTGTTTTAGTGTTAGATTTCAGCTTGTGTTTTTATGGAGGAATGTTGGAATTGATGGAAGTTTTAATTGGGGTTTGTCTTGGGTTTTGCTAAGGGTGTGATATAGAACAAGTTTAGGGATTGTATTGGAGGTTTGGGTGGTGTTTAAACTGGGTTTGAAGGGTAGGTTCCAAGAGAAAACGCAAGGGAAGAAAAACAAGGGTTTTGGCTGAACTGGAGGTTGCGCCGCGGCATGGCCAGGGGGAGCCGCGACCCTTGGGGGATGCTGAGTTTGGGCGCCTCTGTTTGAGGGGCGGGCCGCGGCATGGCCAAGGAGGGCCGCGGCCCTTAGTGGCTTTTTGGCCAGAAATGGCTTTTTGGCTTGGGGATGCAAGCCTAAGGCCTCGGGGTTAAACCTACTACCCGGTTGAGTAGTGTTTGAGGTCCCGGAGGTTAGGTTTTGGTTTGGGAACATTTTATTATTAATTTTATTGATAGAATCCCATAATTGGTTATGACCAGGTAACCGCTAAAGGACCAAAATGTTGATCGTTCTCAGGGGTCGTTCTTTTATTCATTATAGCTCGAACCAGAGGTAAGAAAACTGCACCCCAAGTGTGACATGCATGGATGTTCATGAGGCATGTTGGTTGTATAATTATGGACATGGATTGAATATAGAATGTTTAGCATATGTTGCTCACTTGTGCACGGTACTGACTCATTAGTGAGAATTGGCAAAGGTACTAGTATCAACTGTGAAGCTGTGACTTATTAGTCAGGTTCGACAGTGGTATTGGGTACTGGTCACGTTGCACTGACTCATTAGTCAGGACGACCTTAGCGTGTTAACGCAAGCCAACAAAGATTAGATCTAATCGACTATCAGCATTGAATGATTCAAAGAGCATTAATGCCAGACCGACCTCGATGGTTGATGAATGAAATAAGTGCTTGGAGGCTAGTGGCTTACCTAGCAGCCACTCACCCACTTGAAACAGTGACATGCTAGTCAGTCACTCAGTATGGTTTATCAGAACCTGTTGAGGGCTGGTGGCTTACCTAACAGCCACTCCTCCACTTGAATTAGTGACTTGCTTGTCAGTTACTTAGTATGGCTTATCAGGACCTCATGTGATGTTCGCTCATTTTTTTGAAAGCTTTATGCTCAGTGTGATTATAATGATAATCATTTGATAATGTTTATGAATAGTGTTATGTTTTTCTTGCTGGGATTTGGCTCATGGGTGCTATGTGGTGCAGGTAAAGGAAAAGAAAAGCTCACCTAGCCTTGAGTGGAGAGCTTAGGCGATGATGTGTACATATGCGGCCGCTTGACCACCACAGCCAAGGAGTTCTTAGAGGAACTAGGGGGTTTACCCTATTTTTGCCGCTTAGGTCGGCGGGATTGTAAATTTAAAACAGTAATGACCATTTTGTACCGAGAACATCTTGTAAATATTTTGATTAGCTCTGCAGAGCAGTTTGTAATGAAAATATCCATTTCCTGTTTATTGGTTTTATACCTTAAGCTGTTAATTACACTTAGAGCACGTTTTTGACCAAAGGACTCGGGAAGCGAGTCAAATTTCCAGTCCACCGTAACTGTTCTGGGGTAACCAGAGCGTTACAGTAATCATAAAGCACAACACATAAGTGCTAATTTCTAACTAGCATTACCCTATATCCAAACACAAACATAAAACAATCATATATCTATATGAATAAAGGGCCATCGATATGAGGAGAATTGATTACACGAGACAATAAAATTTACATATTAATTTTTATTGATTTGCAACTTTTAGTAACATTAAGGCCTTCCTTGAATTAAGTTTTTCCCTAAAAGCTTCCTAATAATATTCTTGATCATTCAGATATGAAATTCAATAAGTTCAATAAGATAATTATAATTCAACATCCAATAGTTCTCTTTTCTATCAATATCAAATGTTGAGTGTATCTGATTCACACGGCAAGCTTCTCTAACTTTGCAATCTCGAAGTAAAATTTACAGTTCATTGATGGGTTCAAAAGAAAGGCGAAGATCAAGAGGTAACTAGTTGGAATGTGATGTAGTCAGAATTTAATAATGTATATCGTGATTTGGATTTGGCGGGATGAAATTCTGGTTGAAAATTGGACTTCACATTACCGTCGGCAATGGAATTCGCTGGGTGAGAAGGGGAGACGTCGTTAACAATGGTAGTTGCTGGGTGAGAAAAAAAGACCGTATATTTGAATTTAGTTTTTTTTTTTTTTTTTTTTTTTTTGTAGTTTTGAGTTAATTTTTTGATTACTGTATAAATGAATATACTTTTTTTTAATGAATGTATAAATAAAAAAAAATCCCAAATGAATACTTTGTTCAAATTATGCTTTACTTATTGTATTCAAATTTAGTAAGTATGAGTTATAATATAATAACATTAGTTATTGGTTTAATAAGTATATATTATTGTATACAATTAAGGATAATCACAATATTATTATTCTTGGAATATTTTTAAATTAGATTTATAAATCTTTGTTACAATTATGTTAATTGAAGTTATATAATATTTATGTAAATATTAGCTACAAAATATATTTTTTAATTTCTAGTTTTAAAAACTTTTGTTACAAAAATGATGTTTTTAGTTACAAAGTAGTCTATAACTTTTTTTGTTGACAAAAACATATTTATTCCTACAATTTTTCTATAAATTATTGTTCACAAAAATGTAAAAGTTATCTATTAAAATGTAACATATATTTACTTGTGGTCAAATTTGGTAACTATGATTTATATTAGTAATTGGTTTAAATACTGTGTGTTACAATATAGTTGTTGATAGTCATAATATTATTATTTGAGTATTTTTAGATTAGATTTGTAAATCTTTGTTAAGTACAATCCTTTTAATGTTAAAATTATAAATTATTTTTGTAATGTTAGTTATAAAAATATACTTTTTAGTTATAAAACTAGTTTTATAAAATTTTGTTACAAAAATAAATTTACTTAGTCAAGAATTGGTCTATAATTTTTGTTTACAATATTAAATTACTCAGTTAAGAATTTGTCTATAATTTTTGTTTACAATATTACAGTTTATAATTCATTTTTGTAACAGCTGTTTGCAAAAATGCATTTTTAAAATTGATTTTTGTAACAGATGTTTACAAATTTGTAAAAATTGTTCACAAAAACACTATATTTTACCAGTTTTTATTTACGGGTTTGCCATTCTTTATTTACACTTTTGCCCTCCGTATTTTTGTACACAAACTCTGTTTTTGTAATGAACTGTATTTTCATATATATTTTTTTTGAAGTTTTAGTGCTTTTTTTTTTTTTTTTTAGATTTTCCTTTATTTTTTCAGAGACACAAAATCTAAATGGTACTATTTTCTAGTTTTATTAATAATTATATTATCTTTCAGCTATGACTGTGCATGAAAAGTATTCCAGCACAAAACTCATTCCATTCCTAAACTAATAAAGAAAAATACTATTTCATCATTCTTATTTTACTATATAGGGTAAATACTTATTTGATAGCTTATGTTTTATCAAAATACATACTCGGTACTCTATGTTTTCAATAATACTCAACTAGTACCCTGCAATTTGAAATTGTACATATTTGATACCCAAAACTTAATTTTATCAATATGACCAAAATGTTCTCAATTATATTAGTTTAAAATTCAAATTTAATTAGTCAATTATATATAACTGATGACAATTTGGTCATATTGATAAAATTTTATTGTTCAAATTTGAGTCCACAGTACCAAATATGTATAATTTCAAATTACAGAGTACCAGATGAGCATTATTAAAAACATAAGTACCAAGTTTGTATTTTGATAAAACACAGGGTACCAAATGGTTATTTTCCCTACTATATATCAAAATTTTTAAAAGTATTATATTCTATTTTAATAAAAAACCAAATAAAATAATTTTAGTTTTAGTAGGATGGTAATTTTACCCAAAAATTCTTTTATCCATGAGTATCCTACTCGATAAATTAGGATTGAGGGTACAAAAACTTGTACATAATACGAGTATAGGGTAGAATATGATTATAGGTATACACACGATATGCTTAATCTCTCACCTGGTTCTTATTTTTAGACATGTATGCACACCTGTTATTCTAAATTTTGGCAGAGGCAAACTAAGAAATCTTAGGACACTCTTATTTAAAATTTATAAAGAAAAAAAAACTAAAAATTGAAAAATCATAAGAACATAAGTTTATAATTTAAAAATGTTGATATAATACATTTTAATGTGTTTAACATTACATGAGGTGACACTTTATGTATGATTGATGGAACCCAACACGACTTATTAATTATAATAAATAAAGTTCGATTTTAAATTCAATTACACATAATTTGTTACATGTAGTGTTGGACATCTTATAATTAATTATAATTTAAAATGCTAAATATTATAAAAGATAAGAAAAATACCAGTTTAGCCCATGTGTTTTGCCTAAATACTCGATTTGCCCCTATATTTTGTTAAATGATATTTTAGACCTTGTGTTTTGAAAAATAGATCAAAATAGTACCTTAGACCTGATTTTGGTCAAAATATTTTTTAATATGAGCAAAATACCTTGGGTTTTATTAACTAATAAATTAATCAAATAATTAAAAATAAATATCAAATAAAAAAATTATATAAATTTCTTTTAAAATAAAAAAAAACTTTCTAATTAATGAAAAAAGCATAAACATTTTTAATTTAAAAATAAAATTAAGATATTAATAAAAAAACAAAAATTAAGATCTAAATAAGAACTTGTTCTTGAGTTCAACGTGAAATTCGAATTCAAAACCCATATTCAAAACCAAAATTTAAAACAAAACATAATGTTGAATTTATCTTTGAAACCCATATTCAAAATCTAGATTTAGGACTCATAATCAAAGTATGACACACTTATAAGTTCATAATTAAATTCACATTCAAAACCCTTAATCAAATCAAAACATATTATTTAGTTAATAATCTAGACTCCAACATCAATATAACACCCTTTATCAAAAATTCAAGGCTTGAAAAATATAGTAGAACCAAAATCAACAATGACACATAATAGACCCAAAATATTCAAAATGATAATCTCACAACCAAAATCTGAACATTGACAAAAAATTCAAAATTCAAAATCCAAAACTTATATTCTTACAATAACCCAAACAAAGTTGAAAAAACTTTTAATCTATCAATGACAACATAAAAATTCTAGATATTGCCTACCTGAGTTCCAAGTCATGAGCCTAGATCCAAATTGTGGTCTCATTGCCTTCCTGCATCTGTCCATAGTCTTTATCCAGCTGTAGACTCCATCGTTCTCGTATCTTCGCGACCCACGTGAACCCAAATTCAATCCTTGCGAAATCAAGTTGCAGGCGACTAACAAAGATGAAGCCTAGATCCAAGACGAAGTTCAGGCAGCAAGGTGGAAGTTGCAGGTCATGGTTGACGCATGCAAGAAGAAGGAGAAGAAAAAATTAGGGCCGACTGGAATGAGGGAGAAGAGAAGAGAAAGGAGAGAGAGAGAGAGAGAGTGAGGGTATTTTGGTAATTTGGCTCATTGAGAGCGTAATTGCATACTTGTGTATATTTTGGTAAGCTAATGTTGAGACCACATTATTATGTGGATATATCTGTGATCTGTGACTCGAGATGATCCTAGTGAGCAGATTAGCGGAAAAGTCATGGTGGGGATTTATACCCGGCTCGGGGTGAGCCTAGGAGTATAAATGGGAACTTAGTGAGCATATTGTAGTCTATTGTTTTTAACATTGAGAGTTATAATTGGAGATTAGTTAGGTATCGGGAATTAAGCGGGAAATGTTAGAGACACTCGAGGAGTTAGTGGGAATTGGGTAAAATGACTAAAATGCCCCTAAGTGGATTAAAGGGTTTGGGCTTAATAGGGAGGGCATTAAGGTCATTTGGCTTGCAAGGGATATATATACTGAGGCTTTATGTTAGTGGGAATTGTAGAAAGTAATAGAAGTCAGGAAGAAAGGAAATAAGGAAAAGAAAGAAAAGAGAAAAGGAAGGGAAAATAGAGCTGTACTCTCTAAGTCGGTTTATGTTTTCTTCACTAATTTCTTGAGGATTTCTGGAGTAAAACTCAGAGGAAAGTTAGTCCAATTAAGCCACAAGGTTACTGAGCAAAGATTGAGGATTTGGCAAGGGTTTAGCAAGATTAGGCCATCACTTGAGGTAAGGTTCTGTAATCTCTTCAGTTGCTGGTTTGGTTTTTGTTTCTGGTTTTTGAGCTATGGTGCTAAGTTTAATTGGATGGAACTTTAGGGAATTCAGGCTTAAGACTGAGGAGAAGCAAGCCAAGAAGGTTTAGAGATAGCTTGTGGTCGAAATTCTATCAAAGGTATAAAGCCTAAACTCTAACTTTGTTGTTCAGCTGGATTTGATTGAGTTTTGGAGCTTAGGAGTGGCTATGGTGAATTCTGAGTTTGTGGATGCATGTGCTTGAGTTCTAGATGTTTGGGGTGCTTGGGATGAGTGGAATATGGTCATGAGGTTGTTTTTGAGATTGGGAAGGAGTTGGAAGAGTTTTGGTTCGAGAAAATCGCTGAGGAGGAAAATTGGTGTAAGTCTGTCTGTGACTAGCGCTACAGCGCTAGCCTTTGGGCGCTGTAGCGCTAGGCCAAGTTTGCTAAGGGATTTTGGCTTCTGTTTGTAGCGCTGTAGCGCCCTCCCATGAGCGCTGTAGCGCTACCCTGCTTCCTGAAGTGGATTTTAGGGTTGTTTGCAAGGGTTTTTGACCTAAGGTTTGGGGTTTGGTTCCACCACCTTGTTTGGTGGAACTTGGACTTCCCGGGGGCTCGGGATTGGCCCCGGGGCTAGGTTTTGAACTTGGGGATTTTTAGTGACTTAGGCCATGATTGTGATTAGGTAAGCGCTAGGGCTCGAGGAGGATCGTGCTCAAGGAGTCAAGTGATCAAAGCTAGTGAATTAAAAGGTAAGAAAGCTGCACCTGATTATGTGGTTAGGTTGGGACTAAGTGTTCCCTATGCTTGTATGCGCTGTTATGTGAATGTGATTAACTATGTGAACACGATGGGACTAAGAGCTCCCGACATTTGTATATCATGTCATGGGATGGTATTATTATACCATGGGACATGCGATAACTGACCTAAGAGTGTCGGAATCAATATTTGCGCACAGGGCGCGGCTCAGCCACTGGTAGCTGAGGCAGCTTATTTGTCACTGAGCTCGGTTTAGCTGGCCGGAGTCAGTGAGTATTACACTGGGGGCGGCCCAAGAGAGCCGAAGACAGTGTGTTAAATAGAGGGTGCGACTAAGGGCGCTAACCCTGAATAATACTTGATGGATTATGATTGTGAATATTGTGTTATAAATATGATTTGTTGGTTGTTTGGATGACAAACTGTTAATCTGTTGTGTGTTATCACTGATTGGATAAATGTTACGAAATGCTGAAGTCCTGGTTGTGCATTGTGAAATATTTGATAAATGATGTTGATCTTGCTATGTTATCATGCTTTCTTGCTGGGCCTCGGCTTACGGGTGCTACGTGGTGCAGGTAAAGGCAAGGGTAGGCTGAGTCAACCATGAGTTGGAGAGCTCTGGGGGCGAGGTGTACATTATCAGCTGCTCGGCCGTCACGTTCGAGGAATTGTATTTTGCCATTAGAATGGCTAGAATTACTTGTAACTCATGGCATTTGTTGTAACTAAGATGTCTAAACCCTGTTTTGAGTTTCCATGAATTAAACTGTCATTTTTAATGAAAATAGCCTGTTGTGACCAAAATCTTTTATTCCTAATCTGTTGATGACACTAGATCCACTTTGTTTAAATGACTTGATTAGCAGGTCTTGCATTATTTTAAACACACAGTGTAACGGTCTTGGTTATCCAGGGCGTTACAGTGCATGTCGTGAATGGTTGACCTGGGGGTCAAGGGGTTGCTACTTATGGATTATTGTTATAAAGGTCTTTAACCTTTGGTTTTATGCTATGTCTTAAACATGTATTTTTACGTGTAAAACATGATTTATTTTAAATATCAAGATCTTGAGTTGCATGTTTTGTAAAATGTATTAATTCATATTTGTTTCAATGGAAGTTTTGTTTTTCTTTAAGAGATTCATGTATACATTAATTTACTTAAATATGGAGTATTTAGTAAGTTAATAGGTTTTAAGTCGGGTCATTACAAAAAATTTCAGCAAGCAAGGCCTGTTTCCACTCTGGTTGTTTGCATGCTTGAGTGTAAGATTGTGGTTCCGGAATCGTGTTAGTAGCAAGAATAGCTGGTTTGAAATGGTTGGACAACCTATCATAAGACAAAAAATTTGAAATTGGGTTAGCATTAGAAGGAGAAAATTGTATTAACTTGCAAATATAATCTTGGAGGTAGGAATGTGGTTTAGATATTCTTCTTGTGATGGTGTTTTGCTGATATGAAAAAGTGTTGTGATTAATATGTTGTTACTGAGATGATGGTTGATTGTCTTGCTTATTACTGGGCTGAGACAAAAATGAGTATTGATGACTGGCTTTTTCGCCAACAATGAAATTAAGATAAAAGCTTAAATAAGAAGAAATAAGAACACCAGATTTTACATGGTTAATGTTATTAATTAACCCTAGCCACGAGTATTTAGGATGAAGAACTTGCAAAGCTCAAGTTCTTTTGGTTTTTAGGAAGCGTTTGTGCTTACTTTGAAAGTTAGAAAATGAATTCAGGGATCCTTTACAAAGTGTGCCCTAGCCTTATTTATAGTCACCTGGGAAAATTGAGCTTGTTAATGGGAGATGATTACAATTATTCCTTGATTAATGAGAGTTTTTAATACATAAATCAATACATTCTATGATTAATAAGCAGGTAGACCCCAACATATCTCAGTGGGCCCTTAAGTGATCATATCCTCAACAAACACAATAACCAAAATGCCCCTTGAATTTACTTAGCCATTTAATTGCTCTAAGGGTAAAATAGTCATTTTCCCCCATTCCTGCTAACTCCTCAAGTATTCCTAATATCTACCAATTAATCCCGTCACGTCCAATAATTCACCAAATACTTATTCAATACTTAATAAATCCCAAAATATTCTCTAAATTCCCAAAAAATATCCCTAGGCTCCCCCGAACCGGGTATTAAACCCTGTTGTGACTATTTCGCTAATCCGCTCACTAGGATCGTCTCGAGCCATATACTGCAAATATATCTACATAATAATGCGGTCTCAACCATTGATCACAGATAATTACATTTATGCCCTCAACGGGCCAAAATTACAAATATGCCCTTGTAGAGTCCAAGAACTTTACTTAACTAATTGTTCAGTAGTATTATAGTATGTTTAGTATTATCTTTGTTACTGTGGATTTTTGGTTCAGACCGGGAATTATTTGGACACTCATAGTAGTACTTATAGATTTTCTAAGTTTAACCTATAGTTTAAGAATATTAAGTATAACCTAAGGTTTGAATATATGATTGATAATTAAGGATTATAGTTATTATACTATAAGGGTTAGATATCAACCAATAGGATTTTAAGCACATGTTATGCATGGGTAATTAAGGATTAAGTATTTTTGAGGATTAAATTAAATAAGGGTAAAGTTTGAATGTTATAGGGTCAGTCAGCAGCTTTGAATACGTTGAAGGCTTAGTCAAGGCTGTTTACTCCATTCAAACTTAGCTAAAAATGTGTAATTTCATGTTTAAATATTCAGCGTGTGCCGATATATCGCAGCTATAGGGGGCGATATATCGCAACACGTAGATACGGAAAACACGAGACGATGCACGGTCGCCTTGGGCATACTGGCCCAGGCGATATATCGCCTCCTCCAGCATAAATTCAAACACTTTTGAATTCTTTTCCTTTCAGCCATTCAAAGTCCTCCATAAGTCCAGCATCTTTTGAACGAGTCTTCAGCCTCTGCTGAACGATTATTCAAATGATTTTCACCTAAAAAGCCATTATTTTTATTCAAGTAAAATCAAGATACTTTCATTCCCAAACTCTATAAATAGGACCTAGTACCCAGCCATTATTCACCTTTTGCTCTAAGTTCAGAAGCTGCTAGTGTTAAGTGAGTGTGAGAGTGTAAACACCTGGTTTGGGAAAATCATAAGCTTAAACATCATAAGCTTATAAAACACTTTGGGAAGTGAGGTTCTATAGTATTTTGGTTGAGGAGTAGATTGGTCTTTCAAGTCTTTGAGGTAACCAAAACTCTAGTTCATTTCTGTATTATGTTATTTTCTTTCTCATAGTCTTCTACTCAATCTCTAACCTTAATATTCATTTTGGTTAGGGAATCTAAGTTCTTGAGCACATAAGTTTCGGTAAGCATGTTTCTCAAATGGTTTAGTCTTTCCATCCCTTTCATTTCATCTCATTTCTTCTTTAGACTCACTCTTTCTTATGGTTTTAGGAGTGTTCCAAAAAGTCCCAACTCAGTCCACATATCCCGGTAACTTTGGTAAGGAAAATAGGATAGAATCTATATGTGTATTGCTTATGTTATCTTATGTGTTATGTTATGAAATATGATATGTTATGAATGTGTATGTTTGTAGGCTTGGGCTTATGCCCTATTTGACTAACAAGACCCCAAAAAGATTATGGGCATATGCCTACTTAGCTAGTAGGACCCCACTAATCTCATGGGCATAAGCTTGTTTAGTCTATGGGACCCCAAGTAATAATGGCCATTATAATAAGTGTATGTATTATGTGTTATGATATGTCTTTACGTTTATTATGAAGTTTATGTTTATGACTATGTGTTAGATTTTCCTTGCTGGGCATTAGGCTCATTCCTTTTTGTTTTATGTGCAGGAAAATAAGCTTTAGAGGCGGTAAGATTCGTGACGCTTAGAGGATGTGTATCAATGGTGAATGGAGTCAAGGGGCCGAGCGTTATTCGATTCGAGGATGTAGTCTTGTTTATGTTTTTTTATGGTTTTAAATGTATTTTCCGCATTTTCTATGTAACTCTTTTTACTTTAAGTTATTTTTGTTTTAAAGACAATGGGTACCCATATCCTACTTATTTTTATGAAAGTAACCTTTATTTCTACAAGTTTATAATAAATTATGGTATTTTCGCAAATGTATGTTTTAGTAAGAATTTGTATGTATAGTTCGATAATGGTCCAAGAGTCTAGATTAGTGGGTCATTACAGCCCTTATAAGCTATAAGGGCCCACATGCATATTTAGTACTAAAAAACTTACATATAACATACTCATATAATCATATTAATCATGCATGCCACGTAATCATACATTTAACCAATTAAACATACATATAATCCAATTATGCCCTCCTGGCACACTAATCAAGGCCCTAAGCCTTATTAGCAATTTTGGGTCGTTACAACTATCCCCTCCTACTGAGAATTTCGTCCTCAAAATTTACCTGAATAACTCGGGATACTGATCCCACATCAATGACTCAAGCTCCCAGGTCACTTCATCGACCCTGCTATTCCTCCAAAATACTTTGACTAGAGGAATCATCTTGTTCCATAGAAACTTGTCTTTCCTATCTAAGACCTGAATCAATCACCCCTCATAAGACAAATTTGTCTGTAACTCCAAGTTCTCATACTTCAACACATGAGTCGTAGCTGAGACGTACTTCCGAAGCATAGAAATGTGGAATATGTCATGAACTCCTGACAATGACGGTGGCAAAGCCAATCTGTAGGCCACTTGCCCGATCCTCTCCAGGATCTCAAATGGTCTTATGAATCTAGGGCTCAACTTGCTCTTTTTCCCAAACCGTCTCACCCCTCGTAGTGGTGAGACTCACAGAAACACATGGTCCCCTACCTAGAACTCCACATCCCTACGCTTAGGATTAGTGTAGCTTTTCTGTCTGCTCTACGAGGCAAGCATTCAAGCTTGAATTTTCTCGATAGCCTCATTGGTCTTCTGAACCATCTCCGGTCCCAAATACTTCCTCTCACACATTTTATCCCAATGAATGGGCGATCTACACCTCCTTCCATATAACATCTCATACAGAGCTACTCCAATCGTTGATTGATAACTGTTGTTGTACGAAAACTCAATCAACGGGAGATTCTTACTCCAAGACCCCTCAAAGTCTATCCCACATGCCCGGAGCATGTCCTCCAACACCTGAATCGTCCTTTCAGACTGTCCATCAGTCTGAGGATGAAAGGCTGTACTGAATTTCAGCTAAGTTCCCAGAGCTTTCTGAAAACTACCCCAAAACTTGGAGGTAAATACAGGATCTCGATCTGATACTATAGACTTGGGAACCCCACGGAGACGTACAATCTCCCTTACATACAACTTTGCATATTGATCCACAGTATAGGTTGTCTTCATTGGCAGAAAGTGAGCTGACTTGGTGTATCTGCCTACTATCACCCACTCTACTATCACCCACACCGAGTCATGTAATCCCACTGTCCTGGGTAAACTTCCCACAAAATCCATGGTAATGTCCTCCCATTTCCACTCAGGAATACCCAAAGGTTGTAGCAACCTCGTTGGTCGCTGATGCCCCCTTGAATTCACTTAGCCATTTAATTGCTCTAAGGGTAAAACAATCCTTTTTCCCCAATTCCCGCTGACTCTTCAAGTATTCCTAATATCTATAAATTAATCCCCTCATGTCCAATTAATCACAAAATACTTATTCAA
Organism: Humulus lupulus; assembly: GCF_963169125.1. NCBI lineage: Eukaryota > Viridiplantae > Streptophyta > Magnoliopsida > Rosales > Cannabaceae > Humulus > Humulus lupulus. The sequence continues at coordinate 285,345,731 of NC_084793.1, forward strand.
TACTTAATAAATCCCAAAATATTCTCTAGATTCCCAAAAAATATCCCTAGGCTCCCCCGAGCCGGGTATTAAACCCCGCTGTGACTATTTCGCCAATCCACTCACTAGGATCGTCTCGAGCCATATACTGCAAATATATCCACATAATAATGTGGTCTCAACCATTTATCACATATAATTACATTTATGCCCTCAACAAGCCAAAATTACAAATATGCCCTTATAAGCTATAAAGGGCCCACATGCATATTTAGTACCAAAAAACGTGCATATAACATACTCATATAATCATATTAATCATGCATGTCACGTAATCATGCATTTAACCAATTAAACATACATATAAACCAATTATGCCCTTCCTACATACTAATCAAGGCCCTTTGCCTTATTTGCAATTTTGGGTCATTACAGCAGATATGTCATTAACAAAGTTATAGTAAGAGACAAAGGGAAGGTTTCCTTTGTTTAGCAAGATGACAATTAGGGCGATGAAAAAATACAGAAGTATCAAAAAAAAAAAAACTTTTTATTGATCTTATTTGTGATTAACAAAGATGGATGACCAAGGAAACTGTGCCATTAGTTTTTATTACACTAAACAGTACAAGAAACATGAGAATTTGAATTAGAAATATATTCGGACTGTTGTTTGAGATAATAGAGATTTTGAAGCCTCTTAGCTATCATAATCCTCGAAGTTTGAGAAGTTTCTTGTAGGAAACAAGCAATGGATGTGAAATTCATAGAGCTAGACAAATTTTGGTGGAAAGCACTAACAGAAAATAGATTAAACTTAATTTAAGGAACAAGAAGAACATCAAGTAAAACATGTACAATACCTATGTTTTCAATCTGGACAATGGTGCCATTAGGTAGAGTAACATGTTAAGAATTAATAGTATGATGAAAAGATGAAAAAAATATTACATCACAACATACATGATGAGTTGCTCATGTATCTATAATCCAATATTGTGATGGGAAATGAACATTTTTATAAAAAACGTTTGTGGCGACTGGTTGAGTTGTAGATGTGCTAGTTGCATCTCTTTGCAACTATTGGCTCGAAAGAGAGATAATTTATTGTCCTCTAGTTTTAAAATTTGCACTGGGTTGCTCATTGAAAGAGCTACTAACTTGGAGAGTGTAAGCCTAAGGTGCTGTAGAAGTTTGCTTGTCATAAGTTTTCCTTTTATCAGTGTGAGCGAAAGAGTCATTGGTGTCTTTTTGATTTCCATAACCAAGAGGAAATCGTGTAAAAAGTAACACTTCTCTATGGGATGTCCTGGTTTATTGCATTGAGCACAAGTAGGACACATTTTCTTAGTTCTTGAGTTAGGATTAGGAATGGGGTTATGGGTAGAAGTAGTAGCAGCAACAGTAGGGGTAGGGGTAGGGGTAGAACCAATTTTCTTTGGCGTTCTTCTTGGACAATCATAGAAAAAACTATCGATAGGGAAAAAAAAAAGAGTCAATTAACAAAATCTGAGTTCGCACATAATGGTAAGATATATTAAGTCTAGTTAGAAATTGAAGAACCTGATTTTGATTTTAAGAAACAAGGCTTTTCTTTGCAGCACCACAAGTGCAAGATGTATGAGTTGGAAGTTCTTTGATTTTGTTCCAAATGGCCTTTAGATCGATGAAATAAGCACTTACTGATTGCTCACCTTGTTGAAGATTGGTTAGTTATTGGTTGAGTTCAAAAATTTAGGGCCATGTCCATGATCATACCTTTGATTGAGCTCAGTCCACATTAGAAGCATAGTGTTATTTCATATTTCTCTAGAGACATAGTGGAGTAGCCATGGCATTATCATTTGATTGCATTCGACCCAAGAACTGTGATTAGGATATGTAATTTTGGTTGGGAAAGAGAGCCATTGATGAAGGCATTTTTGTTCTTGGCACCGATAGAAATTTTGAAATTATGCTTCCAAGATTGGAAGTCGGGACTAGAAAGAGGAGGGGAAATGAGCACTAACCCTGGATGATTGTCATTGCCTAATGAGTAGGGACTAGATGGATCTTCATGGAATGGTTGATCTAAAATGGATTTGATGCTAAAACAAAACCTTCATTGTTGAGAGGGTTTCGTGGTGGCTAAGAATCATATGACTGAACACAACCATTGTTGGCGCTTGTTTAGGTAGCCGATTGAGGTAGAGGTGGTGGATCTTGATGTGTACCAAAGATTCTTTCACTAGTGGATCTAGTTCGTACCATTGAGTGTTTATAAAAAAAAAAACTTTGATTAAGCGTGGATGTTGAGTATAATCACTGATACCATATTAGTTGATACAAATTAAAGGAAAAATGGAAGAATTGGATTATTAATTTGTAAAGGTCTTTGTTACAAAATAAAGAAGAAAATGTATTATATAGGAAATGATGCAAATATGAAATTATGTACATAAATCAATGACCTAATAACATATTACTAACTAAAATATAACTAACTCTAATAAGTAAGAAAACACCTTGATGATAATTATGATGATAACTCTTATCATGGAAGGTTATCAACCATTGACATCATTCACCATACATCTTGTACCAATTCCAAACCAATGTCTGTATACGAACTTCATGAAAACTTTAAAGATTAATGGCATGCCTTGAGGGTGTACATGTCTTTATATCACAGGACGTCATTGTCCATCACAAAGGATACATTTTTGCATCTTCATCAAACTTTGAGCATTTGGTATAACCTACTCAGCCACTTTGACAATTTCTTTTAGTGTGCCTAGATTGTCCACATGCTGAGCATACTCGATTCTTCCTTTTGGAGTTCTTACTCATAAGTAAAGTCTAAAATGCCAAAAATTTAAACTAACACTAAGATCTACCATCGCCAGTGCATTTGGAAACCATGTATAGAGTAGCAACGATTTTAGCTCATTTGCCGAACTTTCACAAGTCATTAATAAAGGAAACATTAAACCATATATTATCCACCTTTCCTATTGAAATAAGATTCCTCTTCAACCTGTTAGAGTGTCCCACATGGAAAGTGTGGGCACATTCTACCATTTATATAGTATTGGTTATTCCACTCATTGCAAATTAGTTTTGTGATGAAATCTTATTTTTCTTACTAAATCATTCTTTCTACTGTTTAACTAAGGTATATGCCTCACTTTCTTTATTTGTCAAACCGACCCATTTGACATCGTTATGCTAGCGCATCACCTACACCAAAAATCTATAATGGATCTTTATTAATCAAATAAATACTTCAAAAATTACCAACAATATAATTTTTTATAATATCACAGTGTGAAACGAAGCTCCCAAGTCTAAAACAAGAGAGTTAGTGTAAAGCTCTGGATAGCCAAGACTGTTACACTTTGTGTTTATAAAGGTGCAAGACTTGCTAATCAAGTCATTTAATTAGAAACGTGTTACTGAAACTATTAATAAACTAGGGTTAAAAGACTTTGGTCATAAAAGACGCATTTCGTTTATATAAACATTTTATACATGGGATCCCAAAAGAAATAGAGTTTAAAAGACAGTTTAAAAAATTCCAGGATATATGTACAACTACTGGTCACTCTAAGGGCAAAACAAACATTTAGGTTTCTCCTGTCCTGTACCATTCCTTGGCTGTGGCGGCCGATCATCTGACTATGTACATTCAGCCTCAAAGCTCTCCAACTTAGGACTGGTCCATTTTGCTCTTGCCTTTACCTGCACCACGTAGCACCCGTGAGCTGAGGCCCAACAAGAAGACCATATAACATAGCATAGAAAATTCAGAAAGTTAAACGATTCATGAGTATCAACCAGACATTAACAAGCCACAACATTCACATAATTAGCGATAATAATTGACAAATCAATAATCTCTTAATCAAATATTTAACATGCCATAATCACTAGCTTCACACAGTACACATATCATTCAACAACTAGGGTCAACGCCCTTAGGCCACACCCTTTGTTTAAGACACTGTCTTTGGCTCACTTAGGCTGAGCCCAGTGTTCAAACCCACTGACTCTGGCTCGCTTAGGCCAAGCTCAGTGATTATTTAATTAACCTCAGCTACCAGTGGCCGAGCCGTGTCCTATGCGCAAATATAGATTCCGACACTCTTAGGCCGTTTATCACTTGTCCCCATGGCACAATACCATCTATGACAACATATAAAAGTAAAGGGAACTCTTAGTCCAAATATAACCACATAATCGGGTGCAGTTTCTTACCTTTGATTCCGATAGCTTTGATTAGTGAAATCAACCTTCAAGCGCGATCCCGTCCGAGCCCTAATGTACACCATGTCACTGCCATAAATTAGAACCATCATTAAACTTCAATTCCGTAACCTAACCTTGGGACCAATTCTGAGCCCTCGGGAAGCCCTAATTCCACCAAACAGGGTGGTGGAATCAAACCCTGAGCCCCAGGGCAAAAACCCTAAGAAAACACCCAAAAATCCACTTCTGAAGGCAGGGTAGCGCTACAACGCCACAGGGTGGGCGCTTCAACGCTACAAGCTGAGCCAAAAGTCCCCAGAAAACCCAAGCCTAGCGCTGTAGCGCCCTAAGGCTAGCGCTACAACGCTAGTTACAACACCTTCAGTACACTGATTTTCTCCTTCGAATTTCCTCGAGCCAAAACTCCCTAAAACCCCTCCAAACGTCAACCACACACCAAATTGAGCCTACCATCATCTACATATAACTCCACATAGCCCAATAACATAAAACTTAGCCACATGCACCATTAAACAAAGAAAACCATGTTTGAGCTTGAAGCTCAAAAACTCAACAGATTAACCAGAACAGCCCAGAAACTCAAGTGACCAAGTTCAGAATTTCTTACCTTTAATGGGGAGTCCAATCCTAGGTTTCCCTTAGTATCCTTCCAGTCCTTTTCTCCTCAATTCCCCAAGCTCAAATCCTAGAATTCCCATCCAAAAAATCAAATTCAAAAGTAACTCATCAAAGTCAAAAAATTCATACCCAACTCTTTAGGCTTTACCTTAATTTAATAGCTAATTCCAGCCAACTGTCTTCAATTACTTCAAGGATCAAGTCTCCAAGACTTAACTTGGACTCTCTCTGAATTTACAGCTTCAAATTTCCACAAGAAATGGTGAGGAAGATCACCATTCGAGAGAGAGAAAGAGAGAGGTCATGTACTCTGTTTATCCTTCCTTCTTTCTTCCTTTTCTTTTCTTTCCTTTAACTTCTAACTCATTCTACAACTTCCACTAAGTGTATAAAGGTAGATTAATACTTATCCCTTTTTAAGTCAAATAACCATTTTGCCCCACCCATTAAAACCTAAGCCTTTAAACATTTTAATGGTATTTTGGTCATTTGTTCCCAATTCCCGCTAATTCCTCGAGTGTCCCTAATAATTACCGCTTACTTCCCGACACCAACTAATCACCAATTATTTTCCTCAATATCAAATAGCCTCCAATATATTTCCTAAATTCCTAGAAATACCCCAGGCTCCCCTGAGCCGGGTATAAATCCCCACCGTGACTTTTCTCTAAACCGCTCACTAAGATCGCCTCAAGTCACAAGCTACAAATATATCCACATAATAATGTGGTCTCAACAATTTATCACATATAATTACATTTATGCCCTCAACAGGCAAAAATTACAAACACGCCCTTATGAACAAAACATGGCCCACATACATATTTAATACTCATAAACATGCATCTAATCATATCCATATACTCATATAGTCATGCATGCCACATAATCATGAGTTTTAATCATTTATTCATATAAATATCAATTATGCCCTCCTGGCACACTAATCAAGGCCCTTAAGCCTTATTAGTAATTTTGGGTCGTTACAACTATCCCCTCCTTACAACAATTTCGTCCTCAAAATTTATTCAAACACACACTAGGTGACAAATATTATCAGATGTTCTCAGCACACAAAGAACGAGTGTGAGCTCGCTATACAAAACAATAGAAAAAATCTATTTATTAGATGTTCTCAACTGTAGAGTCCCAGAATATTTACTTAGCTAGTTAGATAGTAGTTAGTATTAGTTTATAGTACGATAGTTACTGTGGATTTTGGTACAAGTCGGGACTTAGTTGGAAACTCATAGCAATAGTTATGGATTTTATAAGTTTAACCTATAGTTTAGAAATATTAATTATAACATAAGGTTTGATTAATATTGCTGGTCCTAGATATATTATTTATTATAACCTAAGGTTTAGATAGAGCCAATAAGAACATGACACTTGTCATAAGCATGATTATTAAGGAATTACGTATTTTAATGATAAAATGAAGAAATAGCAACTTTAGTGCCTACCAGAAACTGTTAGGGTCGTAGTTTGACTCAGTCAAAGTAGTTAGCCAACCTTAATTATGCTGAAAAAGTGCAATTACGTGTTAATATTCACGTATGTCAATATATCGCAGCTGGGAGCTGATATATCGCCTGACAAAGGATACGGAAAACATGTTGACATTGCAGGAACGAGCAAACGAGCCTCGAGATTACTGGGGGAGGCGATATATCGCCTAGGGTGGGCGATATATCGGCTCCATGCAGGTTGTTTTTGGAAGTTTGACTTTTTGTTATTTTAAAAATACCCTTAACCACTTAGACCTGCTTCTGAACGTTTTGACCTAGTCTTCAACATCTAATTGGTGAAAGTTCAATTATTTTTCAATTATTTTCATTATTTTTATTCAAATCAAAATGGGGTTAGTTTCACTCCTTACTTCTATAAATAGGACTTAGTACCCAACCCTTCTTCTCATTCTTCAAGCTGTGATCAGAGACTCCAAGGTGCTAGTGCTACCATAGAGTGATAAACAGTTGGGTTGGGAATATGCTTTGCCATTCTTAAGTTTTTATAAACACTTGGGAAGTGAGGTTTTGAGTGTTTTTGGTATTAAGGTTTAGACCAAACTATAAGGTCATTCAAGGTATTCCTATTCTTTAAGTCCAGCTCTATATGATTATATAGTTTTCTTTAGTTTCTTTTATTCAGATCCTAACTCTTGTTATTGGTTCTTAATTAGGTTCTTAAAACTTAAGTTCTTTCTTGGTAAGTTTCTTCTTGATGGTTTAGTTCCCACATTGATTCTTTATTCTTTAGAAATACTCACCATTCTTATTGTTGGTTTTAGGAGTGTTCCAAGCTCGCATTTGTTCTCAAATATCCCGGTGTTGGTAAGGAAAATATGATAGATCTTGTATGTTTGTATGATATGTTATGTTTATGTATAATATTTTATGATAAGTTTGTGTTATAATATGTTATGTTATGTTTTTATGTTATTCATGGTTCATAGTTGCTTAGCTAGCAAGCCCTAGTGTTTATCATTTTCATGGTTTAGAGTTATGATTTACCCTACCTCAGATATTAGACAGAGGACCGAGATGGGTTATCATATACTACCAGGTGATCTAACCTACCTCAGATATTAGACAAAGGACCTAGATGGTTTATCACATGTGATATATGTTTTTGTAGTATATGTTATGATATAGTCTCATGTTTATGATTTATGTTGTATGTTGTTAGTAGATTTTCCTTGCTGGGCATTAGGCTCATTCCTTTATTTTTTTTTAGTGTAATGCAGGAAACTAGATACGGAGGCGGAAGGATTCTTGGTAGCTTGGCTTGTGTGTTGAGGATGAACGGACTGAGTGGACTGCGTGTCGATCGAGGATGATGTTGTTTTTAGATTTTTTTAAAAAATTATTTTTCTATGTATTTTCCGCATTTAGTTTTTTTTAAACAATTGAAATAAAGTTTATGTTTTTCTTTTAAACAATGGGTACCCATGCCATATTTTCTATTGTTAAGTATTTCATACAATATTTTAAGTTTTAATAAAGATATATTATTTCTTATGTATCTTTCCAAAATAGTAGCTATGTATAGTAGTTTTTAATGGTCCAAGGTCTTAAAAATAGTTGGGTCATTACATCAACACATGAGATCTGATAAAGTTTGGACCTAAGTTTATGAAGAACAGTGATCTATGCTTGTACCACTATTCTATTTCTCTCAGGGAGATTTCACAATCTGTTTTCTATCACTGGAAAGTATTGCTCTTAAAACTGATCTCCTATATTTAATATATCCAATATATTCAAATAAAATATTAGTTATTTAAAACAATTTAAAAATAACTAATCAGTTATCAGATTTTGTTTAAATAATAATATTTTAATCGTGGAACAAAGAAACTTCTAGAAGCTTCTTGTGTGTGTAGCACAATGACTGTGCACTGTGCTACACGTGTACCACATGCCAAGGAAGGCATGTGATTATTTCCAATTTTTATTATTATTTAAATACCAAAATCCCAAAAATAAATTAATTCAAAAATAATTATATTTTTGTTAAATCAAATAATTAATTAATTCTCAATTAATTAATTACACATAATTATACAATAATTATGTTTGGTGCATAGAAAAATATTTTACTTATCAAATAAGTCATTTTTCCCATTTTTGTATTTATCTTTGTCAGTGTTTGTTTGAGCCATTTCAGGGGACCATGGACCTATAACATTAAGCTCCAATAAATTGAAACTAAATAATTAAACTCTTTAATTATAATAGTTAATTTATTAATTCTGATATTTCTCCACTATAAATTCATAATTGAACTCTTTATGTTATAGATATACTTTTACAGAAATCTTATTCTAAGCTGTCTATTGATATAACCATCTTACAATAGTTCAACCCTCTAATTAATTAGTTCATAAATTAGAATGGAATAATTACCATTTTACCTTTCTAATTTACTTCTCATTCCTTAAAGTACTTTTAATTCACTAGTAAATAATTAATCTATAATCTATTTATAGATTTGAGCTTAAAATCATTCAGTTCTAGAATTAACCCTTAAGGGAACTAATATAGGATCCATTAGGAAAAGATTAGATTCCGTATTGTTGATACATGTTCCCAGCCATCCATGATATTAAATCTCCAAAACAAAAGTCATTAGCCTCATTCTATGAAGAGACCTTAACGAATGAATCAAAAGATTCAATAAACATGAACAGGAGTTCATGAACACTCAGGATTAAGGTTGATCTATAAATGATCATCAGTTATGATATGAATTACAAGTCTTTATTATTAAATGGTTTTTGGATAAAGACTTTTATTCATATCCGTCCATGTCATATATAATCATATTATATAAAGCACCTTTACCGAGATGTCTTACCACATCAATAATCCGAATCTTGATTATTTGTATCAACATGATACTCAGCAAATCGTACTTACAACCCCAATTAAAGAATTCCATAACTTCAATTTGTTGTTGTTGACTATTTTTATTCATTCATGTGATCTTAATTCTCTCGTACTAATGCAAGATCACATCCTCAATAATGAATATGAAAATTTTCTGATATTTACAAAATTATTCAAACAATAATTTAATAATCTAAATATAACAATAATAAACCATTGTATTTATTTATTCATCGAAATAATAAATGTCTTTTACATGCTTTTAGGACATACTCCTAACAATCTCCCACTTGTTCTTAAAGCAAGTAGGGCATTTCTCTCAATCCCATATTACGTACATGACCCTCGAATTGCTTTGCAAGAAGCGTCTTCGTAAACGGGTCTGCCAAGTTGTGTTCTGATGCGATTTTTAGAATGGACACATCTCCTCTATGTACGATTTCTCTGACTAAGTGGTATTTGTGCTCTATATGCTTTCCCCTCTTGTGGATTCTTGGTTCTTTAGAATTAGCCACTGCTCAACTGTTGTCACAGTAAATTACAAGTGGTTTCTCCACTTCTGGAACCACTTCCAGATCCGTGTAGAACTTTTTCAGCCAAACTGCTTCTTTAGCTGCTTCACAAGCTGCTATGTATTCAACTTCCATGGTTGAATCAACTATACTGGATTGCTCAATGCTTCTCCAGAAAACTGCTCCACCACCAAGAGTGAATACTGACCCAGAAGTAGACTTTCTACAATCTTTGTCAGATTGAAAATCTGAGTCAGTGTATCTAGTAGGTTCAAGGTCACTACCTGAATATACTAGCATATAATTCCTCATTCTCCTGAGATACTTGGGAATATGTTTCACCGCAATCCAGTGTTCCAAACCTGGATTTGACTGATAACGACTGACAATCCCTACTGCATAACATATGTCAGGTCTAGTACATAACATTGCATACATTAGGCTCCCTAAAGCTGATGCATAGGGATACTTTCTCATGTCCTCTTGCTCTTGTGGTGTCTTTGGACACTGATCTTTGCAAAGAGTAATTCCATGTCTGGTCGGTAATTGACCCTTTTTGGAATTTTCCATAGAGAATCTTTCAAGCATTTTATCAATATAATTTGCTTGTGAAAGTGCCAAGAGCTTGTTCTTTCTATCTCTTTGAATTTTAATGCCTAGAACATAGCTCGAAACTCCCAAATATTTCATTAGGAATTTGTCAGCCAACCATTTCTTTACATTTGATAATGTCTCTACATCATTCCCAATGAGTAGGATATCATCAACGTAAAGAACTAAGAAAACCACAACTTTCCCTTTGATGTATTTATAGACACATGCTTCGTCAACATTTTGTTCGAAGCCATATGTTTTGATAGTTTCATCAAATGTTAAGTTCCAAGATCTTGATGCTTGTTTCAATCCATATATGGATTTCAACAACTTGCATACCTTTTGATCTTGATCCTTCTTAATAAACCCTTCTGGTTGTTCCATATATATGGTTTCATCAAGTTGGCCATTAAGAAAGGCTGTCTTGACGTCCATTTGCCAAATCTCGTAATCATAGATGGCAACTATGGATAAAAGTATGCGAATGGACTTAAGCATGGCTACAGGAGAAAATGTTTCTTCATAGTCTACACCTTCTATCTGTGTGTAGCCTTTGGCCATAAGCCTTGCTTTATAAGTCTCTACCTTTCCATCTGCACCCCTTTTCTTCTTGTAGATCCATTTACATCCAATGGCATTAACATTGTCAGGCAGATCTACAAGTTCCCAGACTGAATTGGAATACATTGATTCCATTTCTTGATTCATGGCAGCTTGCCATTTATCAACATCAAGGTCTTCCATTGCTTCTTTAAAAGTCAATGGATCATCCTTTTCAGTATCTGATACAAGAACGTGTACCTCATGTTCGTAGTGAATAGGTTGTCTCACAATCCTCCCACTACGGCGTTGCACTGGTTTTTCCTTTTCAAGAATTGTGGTTTCTTTGGTTGTTTTATCATTAACTGATGAAGAAGATGGAGATGAAATTTTATCTGTCATTAGTTCCTCTAAAACTACTTTGCTCTGAGGTTTAAAATCATTCATATAGTCGTGTTTTAAAAAGGTTGCATTCAGCGAAACAAATACCTTTTGATCACTTGTACTATAGAAATATCCACCTCTTGTTTCTGGAGCATAGCCCACAAATATACACACTTCAGACCTTGAATCCAGTTTTCCAGATTTAGGTCTTAGCACACGAGCAGGACAACCCCAAATATGGAAATGTCGTAAACTAGGTTTATTTTTATTCCATAATTCTAGTGGTGCTTTGTCACAGCTTTGGACGAAACTACATCCAAAATGTAATTAGCTGTATGAAGTGCATATCCCCAAAATGATAAGGGAAGTGAAGAGTAGCTTAACATAGACCTGACCATGTCCAACAAGGTCCGGTTTGTTCTCTCTGAAACTTTGTTTTGTTGTGGTGTTCTAGGTGCTGTGAGTTGGGATAGAATACCATGCTCCAGCAAGGAATCTTTGAATTCAGAATCCAAATATTTACTACCACTGTCAGATCAGAGTGTCTTTAAAGATTTACCTAATTGCTTCTCAGCTAAGGCTTTTTAGTCTTTAAACCTTTCAAAAGTTTCTGGCTTCTTAAGCATTAGGTAAACATGACCGTATCTAGAATAGTCATCAGTAAATGTGACAAAATATTCATAACCACCTCGAGCTTGAATGTTAATTGGACCACATACATCACTATGTATAAGCTCTAGTGGTTCTTTGGCTCTATTTCCCTTCGAAGTGAAAGGTCATTTAGTCAATTTTCCTTCTAATCAGGATTCACAAACCGGTAAGGTTCCAACTGTTAGTTCCCTCAAAGGTACATCTTTAGTTAACCGGTTTATCCTATCTAGACTAATATGACCTAATCTTAAGTGCCAAAGATACGTGTCATTTTCTTTAGAAACCTTTTGCCTTTTGTTACTTTGTGGAATAACTACTTTAAATAATTCAGAATTATTGCACTATTTTTCAATTGGATTAAGCATGTACAATTCATCATTTTGTTTTGCATGACAAATATTGTTCCCATTCCTTGAAATAAAAATCATATTATTGTTAAAAGAAATGCAAAAATTTTGTTCATGTAACAAAGATAAAGAAATAATGTTTCTAGTAATTTCAGGAATAAATAGAACATTATTCAAAACTAGAAAATTGTTCTTAAAATTTAAACGGACTGTTCCACATGCTTTAGCTGAAACAAGTGCTCCACTTCCCACTCTCATAGTCATCTCTCCTTGCTCCAACTACTTTGCGGACTCAAGCATTTGCAAACAAGAACAAACATGGTTAGTGGAACCAGAATGAACTATCCATGATAATTTATCATGTTCCACCATACAATCTTCGAGTACAAGTAAATCTAATGTACCTTTCTTTTTCTCTTTCACTCGGTGAGATACTTTGGACAGTTTCTCTTCCAATGACTATCGACATTACAATGGAAACACTTTCCTTTGGGTGCCTTTTGTTTGGGGTCATTGTTCTTTTTGTTCTCGGGTGCCTTGGATGACTTCTTTGCCTTTTTCGGATTATCCTTTTTAGGTTTGCAGTCATTGTTATTGCTTTTCCTTTTCTTCTTAGAAGAAGATGGTTTTGCTTCAACCTGACTTGAGATTGTCTTGTTCAAAGACTCAAAAGTTTGTAATTCATTAAGCAATTGTGTCATGTTTAATTCTAATTTATTCATGACATAATTCGTTGTGAATGTAGAAAAAACAGGAGTTAAAGACTCAAGTATAATTCTTACTTGTGTCTTTTCATCCATGACTGCTCCATGCGTCTCGGCTTCATGGAGTACACTGATCATGTTCAAGACATGCTCACACATAGATTGACCTTTCTTCATCTTAGAATTCATGTAGGTTCTAGTAGCCTCATGACGACTTTGATCAGATGGGCGCCCAAACATTCCCTTAAGAGATTCTAGTATCTCAAAAGCAGTTTCCATGGATTCATGCTTTGTTCGTAAGACATCAGTCATGCTTACAAGCATATAGCACTTAGCTTTGTTATTGGATTGAATCCATGCATCAAATTTGTCCCGAACATGTTTCGGGGCAGTGGCGCCAGGTTCTTCAAGACATTCCTCATTTAGGACAAACTTGTGGTTTTCGCTAACCAACAACAGATTCATATTTTATTTCCATTTTACGAAGTTATCACCAGTTAATTTTTCTTGTGCGATTAAAGCAATGATGGGATTACCAGAGATAGACCTATTCTGAATAAAAAAAATATTATTATATTTAGAAAAATAAATGTCAAAGTTTCAGAAACTAAACGTGATGCATGAGCACAATTAAAACACATAAAATAAAGTTCAATTTCCACGATAAAATTTTCTAACAATTAAAGTGCCGCCTTAGGGTAGGTCAAATTAATCTTACAGAATTTATAAGACATTCTTATCTTTATTGTTTGAAACTTAAAATAACTCATTATTTTCTCTTTTAAACATTAAATTACTGGTTAGTTTGGTCAAGTTATGAGTATCCACTGCAAAAGCTTAATCATAAATTTGTGAGTGTAACCCATTATTTCGGAGTTCATGACTTAACTTAGGACATGCCGCCTTAGGGTCGGTCAAACCTAAAATACATCATTAGTTCCTATCTGTGTAAGAAATATAACCTTGCTATTGACATGTCTAGACACCATCCTTAGGGGGACGAAAACAAAGCTGTCGCGAGGCGCTATTCATGTCTCACGGTGTTATATTAATAATGGAGACGACGAGTTATCAACCCTCTCCCACTCACTAATTTCAAATAAGTGTTTTTAACCTAATTATATCCAAATTAATTATAGATTCTTTAAACTTTATGAACATAATTAAAATTGGAAAGAAAGTGAGTTTCTAGGTCCATATCTAATTTTAAATTACCAATTATGTTCATCTAAACTTTACTAAAAAAACAATTTTAAAATAAAGTTGGTTTAAAGAAATTAAGTCATAAAGACTTAAAACCGGTGTGATATTTTACCAAGTTTTCAAAGAATAAAACTAAGTAATTTATATGCAATTGGTTTCGCAAAACAAATCATATAAACATATAAGACAATCCTAATAATCATGTTTCTACCAATGAGATGCATGATAATGACTGTGTGGGTTTTTTTTTATGTATGGCACAAAATGCATGAACAGTTGTCAATCGCATGAAAACAATTATTTAAATAAATAAATAAACAATAAATGTTGAACCGGGTGCTTTTGGGTATTTCTAATTTTACAACCTCTTTATAAAATTAAAATAAAACCGCCTTGATCTCCATCGGGCTTCTTTACTTTACTTTCGGTAGGATATGTGTCGTTGGTCCAGAATAATAATAAGAAAATAATTTTCTAATTATCTTGATTAATTAAAACAAAACTTTTAAATAATCATTATTTTATTTCCTTTTTAATTAAAACAACTTTTAATTAAAAACTGAAATAAATTTAATTAAAATCTGTTATTTAGAAAAATAATTTTTTAAATAATATATTCAAAAAAAGTTTATTAGGATAACAAAATTATCTAATTATTTAAATATCAAATTTCTAATAAATAAAATATTTAACATTTTAAAAATTAAAAAAATATAGATTAATTTCAGAAAAATAAAAAAATTATGGACCAGTAAGACGGGGACACGTGGCATCAAAAAATGCTGCCGGGACCATTTTGTACGGAACCGTACGGATCCATACAGACTCATCCGTACGGTCCGTATGACGTCCTCGGCAGCGACTCGGAGGGTGGCCTTGGAGGAACGGTGGCTGAATTATGAATCCCGGGCTCTGTTTTGACTTTGTCTGATCGGAATTACAATTTTATGGTGTTAAAAACCAAATAAAATTACATAAATCCTATGCCCTTTAATGGCTTACACAATGATCTACTTATGAACAAATCCTAACCCAAAACACCATACAATTAACGATTTAACATTCCCATGCATTCAATCATATTAAGCCATCCATTCATTCATCAAAAATAAATAGATGCATAAAACTAAACCCACACAGATTCAATATATATATGTGAAGATGGCTCTGGTACCATTTGTTGGTTTTTATAGATCAAATCAGAGATTATACGCAGCGGAACAACAATCAAAATTGTTAATTTAACCCCACAAGATTTCTAGATCTACTTCTTCACATACATATATATTGAATCAAAGATTCGAATAGAAAATTACCTCAAGTCTTTCCTTGCTGCTATCTTTTTGTATGGCAAAAATCCTTGAGATCTCACACCAAGATCTTCCAAAATGTTCTCAGCACACAAAGAACGAGTGTGGGCTCGCTATACAAAACAATAGGCAAAATCTATTTATCAGATGTTCTCAACACATGAAATCTGATAAAGTATAGACCTAAGTTTGCGAAGAACAATGATCTATGCTTGTACCACTTGTCTATTTCTCTCAGGGAGATTTCACAATCTGTTTTCTATCACTGGAAAGTATCGCTCTTAAAACTGATCTCCTATATTTAATATATCCAATATATTTAAATAAAATATTAATTATTTAAAACAATTTAAAAATAACTAATCAGTTATCAGATTTTGTTTAAATAATAATATTTTAATCGTGGAACAAAGAAACTTCTAGAAGCTTCTTGTGTGTGTAGCGCAGTGACTGTGCACTGTGCTACACGTGTACCACATACCAAGGAAGGCATGTGATTTTTCCCAATTTTTATTATTATTTAAATACCAAAATCCCAAAAATAAATTAATTCAAAATTAATTATATTTTTGTTAAATCAAATAATTAATTAATTCTCAATTAATTAATTGCACATATTTATACAATAATTATGTTTGGTGCATAGAAAAATATTTTACTTATCAAATAAGTCATTTTGCCCATTTTTGTATTTATCTTTGTCAGTGTTTGTTTGAGCCATTTCGAGGACCATGGACCTATAACATTAAGCTCCAATAAATTGAAACTAGATAATTAAACTCTTTAATTATAATAGTTAATATATTAATTCTGATATTTCTCCACTATAAATTCAGAATTAAACTCTTTATGTTATAGATATACTTTTACAGAAATCTTATTCTAAGCTGTCCATTGATATAACCATCTTACAATAGTTCAATCCTCTAATTAATTAGTTCATAAATTAGAATGGACTAATTACCATTTTACCTTTCTAATTTACTTCTTTTTCCTTAAGTACCATTAATTCACTAGTGAATAATTAATCTATAATCTAATTATAGATTTGAGCTTAAAATCATTCAGTTATAGAATTAACCCTTAAGGGAACTAATATACGACCCATTAGGAAAGATTAGATTCCGTGTTGTTGATACATGTTCCCAGCCATCTATGATATTAAATATCCAAAACAAAAGTCATTAGCCTCATTTTATGAAGAGACCTTAATGAATGAATCTGTAGAGTCCTAATATTTAATTAGCTAGTTAGATAGCAATAGTAGTTGTAATAGCTAGTAGTAGTTATAGTATGTTCATTATTGTGGATTTTGGTTCAAGCCGGGACCTAGTTGAACACTCGTAGGAACATTTATAGATTTCATAAGTTTAACCTATAGTTTAAGAATATTAATTATAACATAAGCTTTGATTAATATAGTTGATTATAAAGATGTTATTTATTATACTATAAGGTTTAGATAGAATTAATAAGATCATGACACTTGTCGTGTGCAGGTTTATTAAAGGATTTAACTATAGTTTAAATAAAAGAAAGTTATAGAAAACTATAGAACCTTCCAAGACCATTAAGAGCATGACATTTGTCATAGTCTTGTTTATTTGAGGATATAAGCATTTTAAGTGGATAATGAAAAATATAGGTTTTTAGAAGATCTAGACCCTTCCATAATCTGCTGGAATCTCTTATTACTCAGTCAAACCTGATTAATCAATTCAAATTATGCTGAAAAAGTGCAATTACGTGTTTAATATATTCACGTATGCCGATTTATCGCAGCATAGAGGCCGATATATCGCCACACGGGAGATACGAAAAACACGTCGACGTTGCACGAACGATCGAACCAGCCTCGGGAATAATGGGGGAGGTGATATATCGCATATAGGGGGCGATATATCAGCCCCACCTATGTATTTTTGAAAGCTCGGTTTTTCAATTTTAAAAATAGCCTTAACCTTTTGACTAGCCTTTGAACGTTTTGACCGAGTCTTAAGCCTCTGTTGAATGAATATTCAAATATTTTTTAATTAATATTCATTATTTTTATTCAAGCTAAAAGAAGATCCTTTCACTCCTTGAACTCTATAAATAGGACCTAGTACCCAGCCATTTCTCTCATTATTTAAGCTATGTTCAGAGCCTTCAAGCTGCTATGTTTACTATGGAGTGATAAACACTTGGGTTGGGGTATAAGCTTATCATTCTTAAGCTTTATAAACACTTGAAAAGTAAGATATAGAGTGTGTTTTCAATATCGAGGTGTAGATCAGTTCTAGTACATCCAAAGGTATTCTTATTCTCAAGTTCATTTCTATATGGTTCTTTAGTTTTCCTTAGTTTTCGTTACTCAAATCCTAACTCGTTGTTTTCGATTCTTGGTTAGGTATATAAGTTCTTTGAACTTAAGGTTTCTTTCGGTAAGCTTCTTCTTGGTGGTTTAGTTCTTTTCTGTATCATCTCTTTCTTTAGAAATACTCACATTCTTTTTGTTGGTTTTAGGAGTGTTCCAAATCCCATCCTTGTTCTCATATTCCAGTGTTGGTAAGGAAAATAGGATAGTGTTTATATGCTTATATGTTATGATATGTTATATGATTATGTTTTTATGTTGCTTAGGGGCTCATAGTTGCTTAGCTAGCAAACCTCAATGTATTTTGAGGCTTATAGTTGCTTAGCTAGTAAACCCCAATGTTTATCATTTCATGGGTTAGAGTTATGATTTACCCTACCTCGATTAGTAGACAGAGGACTCAGATGGGTTATCATATAATAACATGTGATTTACCTACCTCGATTAGTAGACTGAGGTCTCAGATGGTGTATCACATGCCATGACAGTGAGTTAATGGCCATTAATATTATAGTCATATATGATATATGTTTTATATTATATGTTTACAATATGGTTTAATGTTTATGATTTATGTTATTTGTTGTTAGTAGATTTTCCTTGCTGGGCATTAGGCTCATTCCTTTTCTTTATTTTTAGTGTGATGCAGGAAACTAGATAAGGAGGCGATAGGATTCTTGGAAGCTTGGCATGTGCGTTGAGGATGAACGGACTGAGTGGACTGCGTGTCGATTAAGGATGACGTTTATTTTAGTCTTTTAAAATTATGTTTTTGATGTAATTCCGCAAATAGAATTTAGAGTTTATGTTTTATTTTTATCAAACAATGTTTTTGTTTTTGTTTTATGAAACAATGGGTACCCATACCACAATATTTATGTTGAAGTTTTAATAAAGTTATTATTATTTCTTATATATGTTTTCCTCAAAGTAAGTAGTTATGTCTAGTAGTTTTAATGGTCCAAGGTCTTAGAAATAGTTTGGTCGTTATAGTTGGTATCAGAGCAATGATTCATTCGCATGAAGTTCTCCTTGATACACACGCTCAAGCTCCGAATCTAACCGCCAAGTAAGTGTTTATGTTATAGTTATTTTGTTATATGTATAGCTAAGATTTTAGCCTTATGTTTTCAGTTAAGAATGAATGGAGCATTAACTTATGAGGATATCCGAGCTATTAAGGCCTTGAAAAGAATTAGAGAGCCAAGAAACATCGTAGGAGTACTAGAAAGAATCACTCGAAGATTACTCTTATTCCACAGGGAGATAGGTCACCTCCAAGAAACTAAGCAAATCATGATGAGAGCCACAGAGCAATATATTTTAGTGATTAGACTTTATAAAGATTATCCTACTGTAATTGTAGCCTTAGAAGACATATGGGAGATGATAGATGATGAAGATGAATTACCGGTAGCTATGAGATATTATTTTCTTATACTTAGGCTCACCTTTAAGATGGAGTTCCAATTCACAAATGAGCAAAAACATAGAATTTTTATTAATCTTCCTCAAGGGCATTTTGAGGCTCAAGATAATGATGACTATGAAGAAATAGACGATGATATGTTGGATGAAGGATCAGATGTAGAAGATCCCGGTTTTTATAATAGATTAGTTTCTTAATTTATTTTATTTATTATTTGTTTTCTTTTATGATTGTACTTAGTGAAATTTTTTTTTTCCCAAATAAATTTAATTGTTATTTTGATGACATGTATGAGTTTGATTTTCTTTTGCAATCATAATAAATAATAAATTTAATAAATAATGACTAAGTTCGGTGAGGGTGGATACAAGTCAATGGATCGGGTTCCATATTGAGAGTTAGGGGGCCATAGTAGTGGGAACGATTTTACTGATCCTAACCCTCCCTCAATATGGTTAACTTTGGAACAACGATGAGTTTCGAGCCTGAGAATTAAGTCATATAGGATGATTAGAAACAGACTTAGAAAATAATAAAGATGACTTATTTTTCTAAGTATAGAAACACACTCTAATGATAAAGAAGGCTTATATAATTTTTCACAAGAAATCATAATTAATAGGTTCGAGTTATGTTTGCTTAGATTAAGTTTTTGCCTTAGAGCCTATTAGGGTAAGTTCTAATATGTTTTCTCAACTATTAGAACTTTGTTGAAGATGTCACTCAGAAGGTCTGCATGCACCAATGTCGATGCCTCCAGTGTCGCTCACAAAAGTGATGAAGCCCCTCATGTTCATAAAAAATAAGTACGCGCTACCACTGCTGCTAACCAAAGTACGCCGCCGCCGCCGGTTGACAACACTGCAGAAATTGCCAGACTACGACAGCAAGTGGAGGAACTGCTACAGCAACAATGACAACAGACTCAGCCGCAACCTCAGCAAAGCAACAATAAAATGCAGAAGAGAAGGCATCCTGATGATAAGCAGGCCAATGGTGACAAAAGAGTACGAGTAAGTGATAGGTCGGGATATATAGAATGCTCTCAATGATCCAAATGCCAAAAGAAACATCCTGGTGAGTGCCATGCAAACACCAAGGGATGCTTCAACTGTGGTCAGGAAGGTCACCAAAAGAGGCAGTGTCCCCAGCTCAAGCCAGAGGGAAAAAGGGAAGACAAGATGGTTCATGCCAGGGTTTTTGCCTTAACCCATGGATAAGCTGATACTCCTAACACATCTTACCTTCCATTATCCAAACATATTAAACTTTGTCACCCACTTAAACCTCCTGGTTACAATATACTTTAGGAGGTGGAACGATATCCATCTAGAATCCTCATCTCCACGCCAAGTGTCTATCGGACCATCCATCCGGTCCTTGTACCTTAACTTGTATTACACTAATAGGGTTCTTCCCCATTTCCACAAGATCATCACTCTAGATTCCATTTTCTAACCAGGTATGTATTTTTCTATCACCAATCATAGGTACTATACCATTCTCAATCGTTACCCTGTCTGTCCTTACTGCAATCCATGGCGTTCTGTCCACTGATACAGACCATTCGAAGTAAGAGATCAACTTCCAAATTAATTTTCCTCTTGTACTGTCAAGGATTTCTAACATAAATTACCCAGTAAGTCACACTGGATTCTGGTCTCAGGGTTATTCCTCTACAAATGACCAAGCACTTAGATCTCTTACGCTATGCCTCCACCGTCAACTTAATGTTCTCTGTATACCGACCATGTTTCCACTCTTTCAACTACCGCGAGGCTAAAACCATAATCCTTTCAATCTATATCTAGGCGCGTCCCATATTTGATGCACCACTTACATTAATGTCGTTCTTGACTCTTAAGCTAATAACATACGACCAATGCTCATATCACCGCTGAACTTGACTGATAAGTCATAGCTTCAGGATCAATACTAAACACTATTGTCGTTCTCTGACTAATAAGTCAGTGCCATACATAGATAAGCAAAGCTGCTATGCATTTACTATGAAATTAATGTGCATATAGAGAGTACTCAACATACTTCATCAATAACCATGCATGTCACATACTGGGTGCAGTTTTCATACCTCTGGTTCGAGCGTGAAATAATAAAAGAGCGACATCTTCTTTTTGGTAGCCCATCACTTGAGAACTCTAAAGTTAAGCGTGCTTGACCTGGAGTAGTCTCATGATGGGTGACTCCTGGGAAGTTTTCCCAAGAAGCGTGCGAGTGAAGACAAAGCACGCTGGAAAGATCGTGTTGGTTTGTAGGGCCAATCGTCATTCTAGGAAGCAGCCATAGTGACATGGGGCGTCACAATTCCTCTACAATAATTCAATTTTAAACATTAGTAAATTGCAACTTTCCTTAGCCAATAGAATTGTTGTCTGTTGCTATCATAAGTTCCTAAATATTTAGTAAAGACACCAAAAGAATGAGAGCACGAAACTCATTATCAAAATAAATTTCAATAAATGTCAGTTGTGTAACGATTGTGTTGAAATCATTTATATGTGTAGCACTGAAGTGCTTTCTTGCATTTTTAAATTGAACAAATTCTTCATTCACTACACCTTGTTGTTTGTCAGCAGTCTCAAGTACATGTTTGACACAATGCTCATCATTCCAGTGGTGGTTTTGGCCTGTGCCACATTCTAAGCCACGTTCTTAGTGTCAATCAGAAAATGCTTAACACTTTTCAATCAAGAAGCTTCCACTTTCTGTCCTCCATTTTCCTTGCAATAGAAGTAGATGAAACTTCTTGCAATATAGATTATCTCCATTCTAGAATCTCTTGAACAAGAAATCTTAATCATCAAATTTTCTTAACCTCACATTTGATTTTTCTTCTTCGACCATCGCTTTACACTACCAAACAAAGGTGTATAAGGGTCACAAGCTATCCACATAAAATCCAACGTCTTTAGACAATAATGTTGTAAATGTATTTGTCATTCTATGAAACCTTTTGTTACTACATTCATTTTGCTTGTTTAATCGTTCTTCAGTTTCCTTATTCACGTTCACTTCTGTTCCATGTTACATCATTTTATTTGTTTGTTTTATCATTTATTTGAGTGGGCAATGTTAGGAGAAAGTGATATTACACCACCACAATAATAAGAATCTAAACACAATAACACTTGACAAAATCCAAGAAAAGTTTGAGATAGAGATGTGCAAACCCTAGAAGTAGAATAAAACTTTTGAATCTTCTTGAAAGCTTCAAACCCTAATTAGAAAACCACTTGAAATTTCTTCTTCTTATATGAGAATCAAAACCAAGGCTTATAAACGTGTATCACTATCCAAATTCTCTATTTCCTAGCCCAGGATAAATGCTTCAAGCTTTCTCTAGTAGGAAAGGGAATTGGGATTGAACAAGCCTTGAAATTCCCAAAGACAAGCACTTTCTTTATAAATTTCTTGGATAAAACTTGATCTCTTGAGAGCTAGAGAGAGAGAGGTTAGAGAGAGATTTGAGAAAGTGATCAAGTCTATCAAAACTTTATGAGAACCCTTTTTATTGTGTAGGTGTTGGTGGAGAGTGAGATTACACCACCATAATATTATGAATCTACACAAGATTATCCTTAACAAAGACCAAAGAAATATTTAGTTAGATGATGCAAACCCTAGTTGTAGAACCAAATCCTTTAGTCTTATTGGAGCTTCAAACCCTAGCCTTTAGAACCCCACTTTGAACTCCTTCTTCCTTTGTAAAACAAAACCAAGGTTTATACACAAGATATATTGCTGTCCTAATTCTCTTTTACCTAGGCCTCCAAGGATGCTTGTGGTTTTTCTAAGAGGAAACAAGAATTGGGATTAAACAAGCCTTTAAAATCACAAATCTAAGCATTTTCTTTATGAGTTTCTTAGAGAAAACTTGAGCTCTTGAAAGTTAGAGAGAGAGAGAGAGAGCGAGGTTTGAGAGAGTGATCAAGTCTTCCACAACTCTATGAGAAACCTTTTATAGAGTTCTGTCATTAGGTCTAACCAATGGGTATACATCCTTTTGGCACATCATTTGGAGGTAAACTTACGTGTTTGTACGGATATGTCAAGCGAGGTGTCACCTATTAGCAGGCAATGCATTAACTGTTGGGGTTTTCAAGCCCCTTCGCATTTAGGCGATACAACGTGACCCATTCTGCCCAAATCCCTCAAGAGAGACCCTAAAAATGATCCAAATGCTCTTAAACGTTTTGAGTATCCTTAGATACCTCATTGTATCACTTTGGACCTAAAACCACAGTTTGTAAGTGCCTACAACTGAAACTCCAATTTAACATCTTAACTATGTGAAATTATCAAGTGTTTTACACCTAGCTTGTGTAACAACACTTAGCCTTTGTATTTAACCAATCATAACATTCCCCCACTTGGTTAAATAAAACTTCTAGCTCTAGCTCAAAGGAGTATTGGTGCCTAAAGTAAAGTGGCTTTCGACTTAAACTTTACCTTATTGAAAATACCACAAAGTCTTATCAAAATCATTTGTTGCTTAAAAGCTTGAACCATGTATTCCTTATGATAAAACCGGTAATACCTCACACATCTCCACTAGATCTTTTATTTTCTCACTTTTCTCTCTTAGCACTCATATGGTTATGTGCTCATCCCTTCTTGAACTTTCCGTGGAGAAACTTCAACTCCCATGAGAGGCGGCACCACCTCTAACTTCACATAGGTGAAGTTCTTACAACATCTTCGCTACCATTGTAGATTCTTGTTTCAGTGAACTTTATTAAAAGCCCTAGGCTTAACCCTTACTCGGTAGCAACCTGCACTAACCATCTTGGATGGAACTCACAAAAGTTTTAGTGTTGCAACCATTCACTTATCAATGACTTGTTCTTACCCAGTGAACTATTTCCCTTGGTGTTCACAAGTTTGAATTTGGATTGTCGTCATTTATGTTCACATGTGCTCACAAGAGGTTTTGTAAATGGATCTGCTAAGTTCTCACTTATCAATTGTCTCACATATTCATATCTTATTTTAATATGTCTAGACTTCCCATTGTACACACTATTATATGCTCTAACAAGAGTGGATTAGCTATCACAATGTTTTAAAATTATTGATACCATATGCGCGGTAAAAGGGATATCCAACATGAGATCCCTAAGCCACTCGACCTCTTTGCTGGTTGCCACTAGAACTATGAAGTCTGATTCCATGGTTGAGTGTGATATACAAGTTTACTTCTTGAAGCTCAAAGAGATGGAACCTCCTCCAAGAATAGAAACCCAACCGGTGGTAGAGAGATTATCTTCCACTCTCGATATTCAACTAGCGTCTGTAATCCTTCACAAATCCTTGGAAAATTTGAATAGTGAAGGCTATATTCTTTGGTACCCTTAAGGTATCCAAGAATCCTCTTAATAGCCTTCCAAGGCTTGATACTTCGATTTCTAGTAAACCTACTAAGTATACTAACCGCATATGCAATGTCTGCTCTTGTACAATGAGCGACATAGATTAGGCTCTTGCATATTCCAATTAAGCCACTGCTCTTCCTTCATTCTTTTCAAACTTCATGTTTGAATCTAATTGTGTATTTGCCTCTTTGATTTTGAGATGGCTATATTTTTCAATCATTTTCTTGACATAATGGGTTTGACTTAATACAAACCCCCCCCCACCCCCCACAATTTCTTCTAACTTTGATACCTAGAATGGTGTTGACCTCTCCAAAGCTCCTTCATATGGAAGTTAGAAGATAGAAACCTCGTTATTTCTATTATCCCTTTCATATCATTACTCAAAATCAACATATCATCTACATATAGACACACTAATATGACATAATCATCACAAGCCTTAGAATATAAGCATTTGTCCGCATTATTGTGTCTAAATCTATTTGATAAAATGACTTTATCAAACGACTCATGACATTGTTTTGGAGCTTGTTTCAAACCATATAATGATTTAATAAGTACACACACTTTATGTTCATTTCCTTGAAGAACAAAACCCTTCATTTGTTCCATATATACCTCATCCTCAAGATCCCCATTTAGGAATACCATTTTGAGATCTATTTAGTGAACATAAAGATTATATATATATATATATATATATATGATAAGACAAATACCAATCTAATAGAAGTAGTTCTTGCTGCCGGTGCATATGTGTCAAAGTAATCTATTATCTCCTTTTGTTTGAAACCCTTGGCTAGTAATCTAGCCTTGAAGGTTTGTATGGTGCCATCGGTATGTTATTTCCTTCTAAATACCTATTTGCACCCAATTGGTTTAGACTTCTATTGAAGGTCAACCAATTCCCAAGTGTGGTTAAACATAATTGAATCAATTTCGTCATTTATTGTATCCTTCCAAAAAACGGAGTTCCTTGAGGACATAACTTTTTGAAAGTTTTGGGATCATCTTCTATTTGAAGTATTATTCGATGTTGCCAAGTGACTTCCTCATTATTACTTTCTATAAGGTATAGTGTCTCTATTTGAGAGAACTTACTATTTGACACCAAATCCTTGAGCATTTGGCTCATTCTAGGCAATAGATGTTGCTCATCAACTCCCTTAGGAATCTCCACTTGAGGTTCTCCAATTTGAGTTGGTTATATTAACTTGTAGTCATCGCGTGGCATGTTCTCAAAGAACTCAACCTCTCTCGATTCAATTATTACATTAGACTTCAAGTCTAAAAATCTATAAGCTTTGCTATTTTGGGCATAGCCCACAATTCCACATCTTATAGCTCATGGGCCCAACTTGGTCCGTTTAGGATCTGTGTTCTTGCAATAAGCAAGACACCCCCAAACTTTAAGATAACCAATGTTTGGTTTCTTTCCTTTCCATAACTCATATGGATATATATTATTTTTCTTCATGGGGAAAGATTCAAAATATGACAAGTGGATAACAAGTCTTCAATCCACAAACTAAAACTCAATTTTGAATGTAATAGCATAGCATTAATCATCTCAAGAAATGTTATATTTTTTCTTTCTGCTATACCATTTTGTTGTGGAGTATAAGGGGCAGTTCATTCATGTATCATTCCATGTTCTTCACAAAACAAGTTAAGTCATTTGAAAAGTATTCACCGCCCTTATCACTTCTAAGCACTTTTATTTTCCTTTCCAATTGATTTTCAACTTCCGCTTCATAGGCTTTAAACATATTAAATGATTCATCTTTATTCTTGAGGAAATATACATATGTGAACCTAGAGAAATCATCTATGAAAGTAATAAAATATCTACTTCCTCCTCTAGTCAACATTCCATTTAGTTCACATAAATCACTATGTATCAAATCTAACAATTTAGAATTTCTTTCAACACTAGGATATATTTCTTTCAACACTAGGAAAATATTTCTTTACCATTTTAGGTTTAACACATAATTCACACTTATCATGCTCAACATTATCACAATCAATAAATCCACATTTAATTTATCTTTTAATCGTGCTAAATCCAACATGTCCAAGTCTAACACGCCACATAGTAATAGAATTTGAGTCAAGCATATAATAAGAAGGAGTAGAAGCTTTATTGTTCATATTGTCAATACAAAGTTGGAACATGCCATCACAAACATATCCCTTCCCCACAAATACATTTCCCTTTGACAAATTAACCTTGCTGGAATCTATCACAACCTTGATTCCCGATTTACCATGAAAATTGCAACTCACAAGGTTTTTACTCATTTCTGGTACATACAAGACATTAGTGAGGAGAGCCTTTTTGCCAGATGTGAACAATAAGTCTATAATCCTCTTTCCTTCAACCTTGGACCTTTTCTCATTTCCATTTGAATCTCATGCCTTTCCTTTGAAGTTTTAAAGGTCTTTCCATGTATGACATTGATTTCGCTTAGTGTTGCCACTAGCTATTCTTCGGTTGAGTTGACTCTTGCTTCATTATTATGGTTCCTCTTGAACCTACAATCTCTAGTGAAGTGGCCATTCTTTCCACACACAAAGAAAGGTCCCTTGGAACTTTTGAATTGTCCTTCATGTTTCTTAGGTCCTAAGGGGTTTTGACCCTTGCCTTTATTCTTGCCAGTTCTTTTGCCCTTGTTATGAGGATTAGCCACCACATTGGCTTTTGAAGTCTCTCCATTAGACTCCTCCTCATTTTTATCTCCAGAACAGGATTCCTCCTCAATCCTCAAATGTTTGAGAATTTCCTCCAAGGAAATCTCCTCATTCTTGTGGAGGATTTTCTTCCTATATCCCCTCCAAGATGGGGGTAGCTTGGCTATTATGGCACCAACAAGGAATTACTCAGAAAAGACAATATTGAGGGAAGGTATCTTATTAAAAATTATTTGCAACTCATGTATTTGGGGAAGAATGAGTTTCATGTCATAAAATTTAAATTCCATATATTGAGTAATAAAAAATTTCTTTGTACCTTCTTCTTTCGCTTTGTACTTTTTCTCCAAAGCTTCCCAAATCTCCTTGGCAGTCTTGGTTTTGGTGTAGAGATCATACAAGCGATCCGAGAGTGCATTGAGAATATGATCCGAACAAATCAATTCTTCTTCTTCTTCTCGCTTATTTCTTTCTTTGATGACTTCTTGTGTGTCATCTTCCTTGGCGGGTTCTATAGCCTTTAGATCTTTATTGAAGACATAGAAGACCTTGAGTGTGGTTAGAAAGAACCTAATCTTATCTTGCCAACAAACAAAGTTAGTACCATCGAATCTATCTAGTCTCACAAAATCTTGTGTAATGTATTTCAACGCCGAGAATGAAGAAGTTTCTTCCATGATGATGTATCTCAGATAATAGAGAACTAGAATGTTGGAGGAGAGTGAGATTGCATCACCACAATATTATGAATCTACACAAGATTATCCTTAACAGAGAGCAAAGAAAGATTAAGTTAGTTTATGCAATCCATAGTTGTAGAACCAAATTCTTTAGTCTTCTCGGAGCTTCAAACCCTAGCCTTTAGAACACCACTTTGAACTTCTTCTTCTTCCTTTTTAAAACACAACCAAGGCTTATACACAAGATGTTTCGCTATCCTAATTATCTATTTCCTAGCCCTCCATGGATGCTTGTGGCTTTTATAAAATGAAATGAGAATTAGGATTAAACAAGCCTTTAAACTCACAAAGTTAAGCACTTTCTTTATGAGTTTCTTGGAGAAAACTTGAGAGAGTGATAAAGTCTTTCAAAACTCTATGAGAACCTTTTTATAGAGTAGGCACCATCATTAGGTCTAACCAATTGGATTAGAGCCTTTTGGCACATCATTTGGAGCTTGTTGACTGGTTTTTTAGCCAATTGATGCGGAGTCAAATAATTAATTGGAGAGCTTTCAATTAGACAATCAATGAACAATAAATGAGCCAAGAACCTAGTAATAATGAGCAATAAATAATAGAGAACACTAGGATATATAGAGGTTCGGTGCCAAAGATTGGTAGTGAACTACTTCCTCTTAGATTTGTATTAATCTTGAAGGTGCACACAAGAACACAAAGGATTACAAGTGGATTTCTATGTGTAAAATACAATACAGTATGATAGAATCACTGCTAAGTACCAAGCCAGGCTGCTCAGTATGTTTCTGGTGCTTGTGAGTAGACTATTTTTTTGAACCCCTCCCACTGTGGTTGAGGGTTTGTAATTATACTGATCCTCTCGCCCATGGGTCGCGCTCGAGCGTAGCTGATGGGAAAACATCCCAATATTCTCACAGGTGGTTGTTCCCCTATTCTTTAGGAGCTTTAAATGAGCTTTATGGGCTATAAGACGCTTTTTGCAGATAGTTGGGCGATTCTTGCAGAGAGCTAACCAGAGTGTGTAACTACTTTCATCCGATCAAGTATGTCTATTCGTCATATGGACCAACTGCTTTTCTGGCAAGCATACTGAGCAGTGACTATTATACGGACCAACAAGTTTTCTAGAGGTCCTGTCGACTAGCTGAGTCTCTGGAGATAGTATGTCGAGCAATAACTCATCATATACCCTGCAGGCATACACCGACCACCCTGTTGGGGGGTCTACCCAGTCTACTCCACGTGTCCAAGTTGGTGCCACATCAGATATGCCAATTTTTGGGATAACATTTGCCCCCGAAGTTTGCAATGGTGCTAAGCAGCATGAAAACTTTCTTCTGAGGACCATACCATCCAGCCTAGTCAGGGGTATATGCTCCTTGCTATGTGGCATATCATCTGGTATAATTAATAGCCTTTTTGATACCATAAAGTGTCATGATGGCTTCTCTTAATAAATGTAACGATGGTTGTGCAGTCACCGAAGAGTGGGTTAACGTGTGCGGCGGTTGAAGAGACATGACTGGAGGGACGTGCCTGCAGTAGTTGAGGGGACTGCTGAATGGATGGTTCCATTAATGCCTGGCAAGAGAGTGGCATTCTTCCTTGTTTATAAATTAGAGCAGATTTGGAGCTATGCAACTTTGTTTGGAGTTGTGCAATTTTTTTGAATGAGTTGTAAACAAAAATTGTTCAACCCTATCTACAGAAATTATTTTATGGCTCTTTTTGTTGCTTGGTACATACCGACACTACAAGAAAAAATGCTTTTAATAACACCAAAATGTGTTATCAAACACATACCATAACACTTTTTGATGTGTTAAGACCGACTATGTTATCGTAGGTCAGGGTACTTTACATACACTTTATCATTGTTATACAGATGTGTTATTATACTGTAAACGATAACACACTTTCTGTGTTATTTTAATAAATAGATAAGTGTTTAATTATATTATTTATAGTCGATTATATAACACATTTCAATACTTATAAATTTGTGTTATACTACACTTTAGTATAACACATTTTTTGTGTTATATAATGAAGTTTGGTAACAAATTCTTTACATAAAAAGTGTTATTGTAATAGATATTATAACACAATTTTCGTATTATTTTAATATTTAGATAAGTTTAATTCTCATTATATATTCATTTATATAACACTAATTTATTCTATTATATTTTAATTTTTTTTATATAATTAAAACTAGCTTTCTAATATATACTAGCATCATCAAATGAACTTGATTTTCAAATAACAAAAAGTAAAAACATTCAACATTGTATTAACAATCCACAAATTAGTTTAAAACATTCAACATTGTCATCAACAACAAAATGTTCTTTAAGTATTCAAGTAGTCTTAAATATTCAACATATTGAAAAGTTAGTACTTTCAGCACAAAATATTCTCCCCTGACAGTGCATATATGCCTAAGCTCCTAGTATTTTCCAAATTAAAAAACAACAGTTGCAATGACTGTACAGTTGCAGGGAGAGGGTCCAGTGGTCAGCAATGACTGTACAGTTGCAAAGAATGGGTAGTGATCCCAGACACATTAGAAATATTAGCCACGTCCTCAACAGATTCCATGTCTATCATGTCACCCAAACGTGAACCGAGACAACAAAACTCCACTGTCGAGAGAAGCAACACAAGTAAAAGCTTTATTGTTATGTTAACCTCTGTAGTTGATGGCCTGAAGTCACACAGTACCCGAAGGCCAGAACCTGATGTTTTCAACAAATGTATGCAAACATATTAGTTGAGGCTTTTACGTGCAGATCTCAAAAGAATCAGAAAGTAACATGTCCCAAATGACCCCAAACATAACACAGTACACAGGAAAAGAACAGTATTTACCACACTCGACTCTCTAATTGCCCACTCACATCAGTTTTTTGAGCATGAAATGAGCTGTCAATGCCCATTAAAGCAAAACACACCGCCTACAACATAAAGAAAAAAAAATATCAATAGAAAGAACAAGGTAAACCAAAAAATTTATAGAAAAATCAAACAAGCCTATCAAGAAAAGAAACTCTTGGCAAATTTTTAAATAATCAAAACACAACAAATTGAAGATTCCCATTTGTGCCATTCCAAAGTGCAAAAAATAGTTAACAGACCTTAAAGCCAATGTACAGTAAAACATATTTCAACAGAAAAATGCATGAATAGCCAAGCAGTAAAATAGTCACATGTCACTAGTCTTAACATCCATCTAGGATAGGACAAATAAAGTAAGAAAGACTGGATTTTATAAGTAGAGGATGAAACTAGACATGCCCAAGCCTCTATAATCAGTCCTCCACATGCATACCATAATAGCTTAAACCAAACCACAAAAGGCAACGTCAAATAAGAAGTTGTTTTCAAATCACTCCATGCATAAGAGCACTCTCCCATTTCCCTAGTACAACATTAAAATAGGTAGACTGACATAAATAGACATGTACTACACATGCAAAATAGTTATAGTTCCTACAATTTTGAGAAGCCAACTAAGCAACTGCATTCAAACAAATAAAATACCATAAAAAACCAATGAAAAGTGATCATATTCAATAAGCCATTCAAGAACCAAAACAAAACTATGAAATAAAAACAAATACCTTCTTTTAGCTTAATGTTTAAATTTAAAGCTACCCTTTTGCTCGAAAAAGTGAAAAATAAAATGACTAAACCATTTTTAATAGTTGAAATTTGTGTACCTAATGGTCACTTGCTGCTTCAATTAGAGGAGAAATTTTGGAGGTGTTGGGTATCCTGGTTCATAATTCTGCATATATAATATTGTTATTATTAGAAACTTTCATATTAGAAATTTAAAATATTCCAAGAATAATGTGTAAGTACTAAAAAAAGTCATGGGAAAATCAGCCCCCCAAAAAAACATATAAAGTAATTCTTGTAAACTGAAAAACAGAGTAATTCTTGTAAACATAAAAGAAAAGTTGAGCAAAAACATAAATTTTGAGGCATCCAAAATCAGGAACAAACTTAAAACGATGAAAACTTGGTTCGATCAATTCAAAACTAGAACAGAAGAAAGACCCAGTTCAGTTTTCTAAATCCAAGAGAGAAGGCATGCTGGCTAGAGCAAATGGAAACCATTAGAATAGAATAGGAAGGCTAGGTCGAAAGAAAAGTGACTCTGAAACTTTTCTAAAGTTAGATAAAAAAAAACAATGTGTTTTACTTTGAGCGGGCTTTCCCTGAAAAGATGCCGCCTTTTTATTTCATTTCCCTCTTTTTCAATACTGATTTTTTACTTTACTAGTTATTATAATACTTTTTCAATAAAGTTATACTCTTGTGTTGTAGAAAGAGTGATTTGTTGTATATATACATTTACTAGTTGTATAATTTATTAGTTTCTGTTCAAAAACTGAGAAATAAGAAGAAAATTTAACTAAAAGAATGTAATCCCATGCACACTGGATGCATATATAGGACAATTACCATCCTATAAATATACATTAATAGCCTAATATGCCATAATCGATAGAAAGATAAAGCCTATAAAATGGACATGCTAGTAACTTCTACTTGCATTATTATGTCAAACATGTCAACACTTGAAAATGGTAGTTTACATGTTACCTTAGGGAGAAGGAAAATTTTCAATTAAGTGAAAAAAAAACACTACTCCCTTTCTATTGAAGAAGATGAGAAAAATTAAACAAAATTAATGAATGTTTTATGCATTCTACTCAGGCGACTAAGTAAAATAATCCAATGAACAAATCAGACATTAGAAATTCATGCAATAAACTAAAGAATTAAAAGGACTATAGAAAAGCAATTCAAAATTGAAAGCAATTACTTAAAACAAGTTTTTCTATTATAAATTAAGATTTTTAATGAAAAATAAACTGTTATCCAAAAAATAGGCACGGGTGACGTCGCAGACGTTTTTAACACGTGGCTGACACCTGGCAGAAGGTCTATTCGACCATCGACTAATGAGATTCCCTTGACGAAACATTTGAAGCTTATATACGACCAGCCTGGTCGTATACTCCATATATTTAGAGATAATTTTGTACGATTGTAATCATATCCGAGATTATCTCCCATGATCCACGATGATCCGATTATTTAGGAAAGTATATCTGTAACTGATTCATGTAATCCTCCTTGAGCTTATAAATAGATAGAAATAGCTGAAGGAAGGGACTTTTTGGCTGATTTAAGTTTACGCTTTACAAGAGAATTAAGGCAATTATCTTACGATTGTATTATTCATCTCTCTTAGGTCTGTGAAACTCAGAGAACCCTAGTTCTTTGATCACTCATTTGAGAAATGATATCAATAATAGCTTAAGTGGATGTAGGTCATTACTAGTTCTTGGGGCCGAACCACTATAACTTTGTGTGTCGTTTATTATTTTTTCCATTAGATCTATTTCAACACTTTACATCACATCAAGCATTTGACTCCGTGTCAGTTGACCAAATCAAGGGTCAACATTCTGGTGCTTTCGTTGAGAGCTTGATACGATATTGTTGAAGCATTAATGGCGTAAACAATAAAGAAGAGTGGGCAGGCGGCTGGCGCTGCACCATATCAACTGCCTCCTCCCCCAAACATGGCTGAAAATGAGCCACACTTGGAATTTGATGAGGAGGAACTGGACTCCGAGATGCTGAGAAATACCCTGGGGGTATTGCAAGATGAATTGGCCAATCTGAGGGCCAGTCAAGAAAGTGACGCGAGGATTATGGCGCGACAGCAGCAGGAGATAGAGTGTCAGCGCTAAGAGCTAAGTGAAAGACATGCGGAGATGGACCGTCGTCAGAGGGAGGCCATGGCAGCCCTCGAAGCAGCCCTACAGTTGGCTAGGAATCAGGCTGCACCTGCCTCACAGCCTGATCAACCCTCAAATGGGCCACCCCAAAGGGGTCCCAATCCTAGCCCTCTGATCCAGCCGACGAGCCCTCAAAGGCCGGACCAGCCACCAATGCCTCAGGATGATGTCCCACCAAGGGATCATGAGATGCAACCTCCATCCTAGGCTGGTCATCGCAATCCCCCACAACCAAGGCAGAATAGGGCCGGGCAGCAGCCCCGTAGTCCTAGACGCCATGGGGGTGAAGAGCCGAACCCACCGAGCAGGGGACAGCGTCCTTCTGGCAACAGAAGGAACTCAGAGATAAGGTCTGCGGTCAGGGGCCACCCACGACATGATAATTCACGGCGACCTACCGACCAGCTCAGGCCTTCCCCTAACGCTCGAGAAGTTCCAGCCCGAGGAGGCAACCGAGGGGACAGTCGGTCCCACCATAGCCAATCTAGGTTCAGAGATGGCCATGGTTACAATGAGGCTGATTCTGGCAGAGGTAATGCCGGTCGGAGAAATGAAGAGAGAGGTGGAGGCAGAAACCCACCACCTAGAGAAGACCAACAAGAGAGACGTAACGCTGGGGGGCAGCCCAGACAAAAAAATGTCTTTAACCGGCTCGGAGCTAGCGAACAGCGGCGAAGAGACGAAGATTTAAGGGATGTACTCAATGACCGCTGGGAACGACACGATGAATACATCCCCCCAGCAGCTGAGGCCCCGGTGATTCCTGAAGCCGTGCAAGCCCAGATAGATGCCCTGAACCAAGCAGTACAACAGCTGGTCAGGGGAAGGACGTCTCACATTGAGTACGATAGGAGAAGGAGCACTCCTTTCGTTCAGAGGATAGCTGTGGCAGAAACTCCCAGCAAGTTTAAAATGCCCACACTTCCGAACTTTGATGGGTATGGTGACCTGGTATCTCATGTCAACAAGTTCGAGATACAGATGGACATTCAGAAAGTGTCCGAAGACGCTCGGTGCAGGATCTTTCCTGCAACACTTTCTGATGCTGCACAGGAGTGGTTTTTTAAATTCCCTCTTGCAAGTATTGTATCTTGGGAGATGTTCGTAAAGGAGTTTTACGGATAATTCTATGCGGGTCGTGTGCACCCAACTGAGGCCAACCAGCTGGTTGAGATATGCCATCAAGAAGGAGAGCCACTAAAGGATTACATCCAAGGTTTTATGCGAGCAGCCGCTGGAGCCAAAACAGTGGGAGATGAAGGCAAAACGATGGCCCTAACTACAGGAGTTAGGCGTCGTACACCTCTGTGGAGTAACCTCAGGAAGCATTGAGTTAAGACTAACCAAGAATTTTTGGATCGAGCTGATCGATACATCAAGCTTGAAGATGCCATTGCCAGCGAGGGAAAGCCCCCAGGCAAAGATAAGGGGACCGAAGACCCCGCCAAAGCCGCCAATGGGTCAAAACCCAACAGCAACGGTAAAGGCAACGAGAACGGCAATGACAATGACAAAAATGGGGGGAAGAGACCCCATAATGAACCTTCCACCTCCGAGAGTAAACGCGCTAAGGACAACCGTTATGAGCCATGGGTCACTAACTACACTGCCCTTGTCGAGTCTCGAGCAGAGGTATACCAGGCCACAAGTTCCAGTGTGCCTTATAAGAGACCCGCTACCATTCGAAAGGATATTTTGAAAAGAGATACCACCAAGTTCTGTCGTTTTCATAACGACTACGGACAGGATACGAACGAGTGCAACCAACTGAAAGATGAAATCGAGTTCCTTATCAGACAAGGACACTTAAGGAGATATGTACGAGCCTCGGGAACTTCCCAATGAGAGGCTCTAGGTGGCAACGAGCAGGCGCCTGCACACCAACGCTCGCCACCTTTGCAACCTGATCCCGTAGCTGGCACTTTACTCACTATCTGCGGTGGCTCGCACTTTGCGGGAAACAGCGGAAAGGCAAGGGAACGATATGCTCGGACCCTACGCCACGACTAGGACATCGAGATGATGACTATGGAGGACCGGGCATCAAAGAAGGCTCGGTCAGAGGACGGTGAAATAACCTTCTCTGATAGCAACGCCCAGCATGTCCGATTCCCGCATTCCGATTCGCTGGTTGTGGATGTTCAAATTGCCAACATGATGGTAAAGAGAGTGCTGGTCGATACAGAAAGTTCAGTTAACATCCTATATAAATCTTCGCTGGAACAAATGAAGTTGTCCGTCAAGAACTTGGAGCCCTGCAACCAAACAATTTACGGCTTCTCTGGTGAGGGACTCGCTCCAATAGGGTCAATCAGACTTCCGGTAACAGCAGGTACAACGCCCGCTACCAGGACATTAATCACTACTTTCATAGTAGTCGATTGTCCTTCGGCTTACAATCCTGTAATCGGAAGGCCCATACTGGTTGACCTTCAGGCCGTCACCTCAATATGGCACCTGGCCATGAAATTCCCAACAGACGCAGGGTAGGACGCATGTTGGGAAATCAGAGGGAAGCAAGGGAGTGCTATAATGCCTCAATTACTAAGGCCAAGAAGGGAACGCCGAGGAGCACTCCCCCAGAGCAGTTACAGATGGCCATTGATACACAAGCCCAATCAGGTGATGAAGTCACCAAATAGGGTGTTGCCCAAAGTGAGGATAGAGACTTAGATTCTCGCTTTGGGGATTTTGAGGAAGATGTTGGACCTGTCGAGGACCTTGAGGAGGTCCAACTTGAAGAAGAATTTCCAACCAGAGTCGTAAGGGGCAAAAATTTGGAAGCTACAACAAAAAGCGCACTGGTGGAATTTTTGAGAAAGAACTAGGAAGTTTTCGCCTGGTCACATAAAGACATGGCTGGGATAGATCCTGCAGTCATCAGCCATGTCCTGAACGTCGACAAGAGCTTTCCACCCATGCAACAGAAAAGAAGGCTGCTCGATAAAGACAGATCGAAAGCCTTAAGAAAAGAAGTTGAAAAACTGAAGGAGAATGGGTTCATCAGGGTGGCGTTTTATCCATCGTGGGTTTCTAATCCAGTACTGGTTCCTAAGCCTAACGGTAAATAGTGAACCTGTGTGGATTTCATAGACCTTAATAATGCCTACCCAAAGGATTGCTTCCCACTCCCAAGGATCGACCAGCTGGTCGATGCAACCGCAGGGCATGAGATCCTCTCTTTCATGGATGCATACTCAGGATACAATCAGATCAGTATGCATCCCCTTGACGAGGATCACACTAGCTTTCAGACTAATACAAGGTTATACTGTTATAAAGTAATGCCCTTCGGACTGAAAAACGCTGGTGCGGCTTTCCAGGGACTAGTTAACCACATGTTTAAGGAGTTGATCGGAGTAAACATGGGGGTATACGTGGACGACATGTTGGTAAAGTCAAAAAAGGCAGAAGGACATGTGAAGGATTTACAGGAGTGTTTCAATGTTTTGAATAAGTATCAAATGAAGCTAAATCCTCTCAAGTGTTCCTCCAATCGAAAGATTAGCCTATTGCTTAATTTTGGCCTTAAGGAAGTTGCGTCCTTACTTCCAAGCCCATCCCATCACAGTCTTAACTGACCAGCCCCTTCGGCAAGTTCTACAAAAACCAGAGGCTGTTGGACGTTTGTTGAAATGGGCAGTCGAACTCGGGCAGTTCGATATAACGTATTCACCGCGAGCAGCAGTAAAAGGACAAGTCTTGGCTGACTTCATCGCCGAATTTACTGAACTCCTAGATAGCGAACAGAGTGAAAAACCTAGTGCGCTTGAGCCCCAAGTTGAAGCTCCTTCGTGGAATTTTTTCACGGACAGATCGTCCAAG